>NC_138374.1:109898431-109939854 GCF_054177405.1 Leptonychotes weddellii
ACCCTCTAGTTCCATCCACGTCGTTGCAAATGGCAAGATCTCATTCCTTTTGATGGCTGCATAATATTCCATTGTATATATATACCACATCTTCTTTATCCAGTCATCTGTCGATGGACATCTCCTTTTGTCTTTTTATAAGCCTAAGAAAACCATTCCCAAAAGCTTCCCTGCAGAAATTCCCCCATGTCTCATTGGCCAGGAATTTGCATAAATCAATCAATAAATGCAGGAAGAATGGGATTTCCAAGATTGATTTAGACTACTCAGAATTTTTCTCAGGGGCCCATGGGGGAGGAAAGGACAGTGAAACAAATTTGGGAAATAGGGAATGAATAACTATTGTGGAGACAAAATAGGATGCCTACAACATAGATAATTTAGAGGAGATTGAGTAGATTAGTCTGACTAGTACAGAGTGACCTAGAGTGTAACAGGACATAAGACTAGAAAGGTATTTCAGGGGTCAAATTATGGGAGTACCATAAATGCCTAGCTAATGAGTCCATATTATATCCTACATGTAAAGTTGTGACAATAGGGCTTTTTGAACCAGAAAATGACTATAAAAATGGTGTGTTAAGTACTGTTATTTTGACAACAGTGTTCAGAAATAATTAGGGAAGGTGGAGACTAGAGGCAGTAGTTAAAATTCAGGAGTCTTTTGCAGTAACTTAGGCATACAGTGACAACAACCTAAACCAGGTAAAACTGCAATAAGAACTTAAAGGAAGGGAAACACATTATGAGAGAAGAATGAATAAAATTCGGTGACTGAATTGGATATAGGAAAAATAAGGGGGGGAAAGGCAAAGATTTAGTTTACTTAAAATATCTGATAGTGTGATAAAGACTTAGAGTCAGGTTATTGGGTTTCAGTTCCAGCTCTGCCATATCCTAGGTAGTTACTTTGGACAAATTACTTAGAAATTTTGATCATCAGTTCTACGATTTGTAAAAATGGAGATAATTATATATTTACTATCCTAAAATTTTGTGAGAATTAAATGAAATAGAGTTTTTGAATGTACACTGAAAATTATATAAGACTATAAGTGTTTGCTAGGGGATCTCTACCATATACAACATTTAGATTGGGTACTGCAACAGAAACTAGTAGATATGACTCTATTCTTTAAGATTATGGCTCCATGTGGAGAGAAGGGACACATAATTATTCATGTCCTAAGAAGATATGAAGAACAAAGGCCTATAGGGATAAATGAGAGATGGCAAATATAGAGTTAGATATGTTTCCTATCTCCTTTACATCTTGGTAAGGCAATATGGCTAGTGAATGAAGTCACTTCCAGGCTGAGATGTTCAAGTACATTTCAGTGAATTTAGCGGTAGTATATTAGAAAATAGTGCACCCAATGATGAAAGAAGACTTAATTCCTGGATCACTACTTGAAGGAGGGCTGACCAGGAGAGCTGACTGACCAGACACATCCTCAAAGGGTTTTACGTGAGTAAGAAATAAAATTTCATTGTATAAATTCACTTAGATCTTGGTATCTTTTTTTTTTTTTTAAGATTTTATTTATTTGACAGAGACACAGCAAGAGAGGGAACACAAGCAGGGGGAGTGGGAGAGGGAGAAGCAGGCTTCCCACGGAGCAGGGAGCCCAATGCAGGGCTCGATCCCAGGACCCTGGGATCATGACCTGAGCTGAAGGCAGACACTTGACGACTGAGCCACCCAGGCGCCCCGGTATCGTTTGTTATTGCAATCAGCCTCCTTTGACTAAAACATGGAGTTTAAGAGAGTGTTGCAGTTAACCACTGGTGTAATACAAATTACCTCAGTACTTAGTAGGCTGAAATCAACAGCCACTTAAGTTGGTCATGACTCTGTGGGCAGCAATTTGGGCAGGCCCAGTTGAGCAGTTCTCTTCTTCCTAGAAATCACTCAGGAGGCTGTATTTATAGGACAGATTTCCTGGGGCTGGGTGGTCTAAGATGGTCTTACTCACATGACTGGTGGTTGATGCTGGATGCCGGCAAGGGTGCTTCGATTTTTCTTCTCAAGACCTCTGCAAAAACCTAACATGGGCTTGATTGCATCATGATCTCATGCTTCCAAAGAGAAGAGGGGAAGCTCACTGCACAAATGCTATTCAAACAGCTGCTGTGTCATATTTGGTAAAGTCACACTGGCCAAAGCAAGTGGTATAAAAGTTCCAATTCAAGTGGGAAAGATAAACCCCACCACTTAGTGGGAGGAGAGGCAAAAATCACAACGTGAGGGAATATGAGTATATGGATGGGCGGATTTATTGAGGTCAATTTTACAAACAAGCCATCACAAAGATTGAGAGATCACATTATTTATATATGTGTGAAATTTTTGAAGGGAGAAATGGTATTTTAGGTGGACCCGCAAAAATATTTTATCAGATTTAAAACAACAATTCACTCTCTCACAGTTCAGAGGACTAGAAGTCCAAAATCCAGGGTGGCTGCACTCCCTCCAGGGGATCTAAGGGAGAATACATTCCTTGCCTCTTCCAGCTTCTCATGGCTGTCCCAGCATTCCAGGGCTTATGGCTGTATCACTCCATGTTCACATGGCCTTCTCCTCTGAATGTCTCTTATAAGGACACTTGTCATTGGATTTAGACTCTTCCCAACCCCCAACGCCCTGATAATCCAGGATGATCTCCTCATCTTAAAATCCTTAGCTTAATTACATCTGAAAACACCCTTCCCACCCCCCACCCCCAAAAAAGATAACATTTACAGATTCCAGAGATTAGAACATGGACATATATTTTGGAGGGCCACCATTAGCCCACCACAGGTCTAAATATCAATGAAAAGCAGAGGTTGTGAAATCAGATTTTTAAAAAAGACCCAACTATATGATGCCTATAAGAAAAACACTTTAAATAAAGACTCAAATAAGTTAAAGTAAAAGGATAGGAAAAGACACACCATACCAACACTTATCAAAATAAAGCTGGAGTGGGGTGCTGGGTGGCTCAGTCAGTTAAACATCTGCCTTTGACTCAGGTCATGATCTCAGGGTCCTGGGATCATGTCCCATGTCGGGCTCTCTGCTCAGTAGGGAGTCTGCTTCTCCCTCTGCCTGATGCTCTGCTTCCTTGTGATCTCTCTCTCTGTGTCAAATAAACAAGAAAATCTTTAAAAAAAAAAAAAAGAAGAAAGCTGGAGTGATTATATTAATATCAGACAAAACAGATTTCAGAACAAAGAAAACTATCAGAAATGAAGAGGGGCATTATATAATGACAATGGGCTCAGTTCATCAAGAGGACATAACAATCCTGTATGTTTACGCATCTAATGACTGAGCTTCAGACACATGAAGCAAAAGCTGAAAAAATTTCGGGAATTGGCAAATCCAAACTTATTGTCAGAGATTTCAATACTCTTAACAATTGATGGAAAAGGTGGAAAATTATCAAGCACATAGAAGACTTGAACTCACTAACAAACAGCTTGACCTAATTGATATTTACTGACCATTCCACCTAACAGCAGACTACACATGCTCTTCAGATGTATAGTCAAAGAAGGTTGGGAGGCAGGGATTACAAAAGGGCATAAGGAAACTTTGGGGTGATGAATATGTTCATTATCTTGATTGTCGTGATGATTTAAGAGACATATCAAATTGTGGCCTTTAAATATGCGCAGTTGACTGTATGCCAGTTATACCTTAATAATGCTGGTGTTTTTTCAAAGAGATAACCAGACTAACACATACCTAACTGATAGTGGTTATTTCCATGTGTTTTGGCTTTTGTAAATAACGCTGCAATGAAAATTGGAGTGCAGACATATCTTCGAGATAGTGATTTCATTTCCTTTGGTTATATACCAAGAAGTGGGATTGCTAGTTCCATTTTTAATTTCTTGAGGAAACTCAGTACTGTTTTCTATAATGGCTGTATAATTTATATTCCTGCTAACAGTGCACAAGGGTTCCATTTCCTCCACATCCCTGCCAACACTTGTTATTTTTTGTCTTTTTGATAATATCCATCCTAAAAGGTGTGAGGTCATATCTCACTGTGGTTTTGATTTGCATTTCTGTAACGATCAGTGATGTCAAGTACCTTTTCACATGTCTGTTGGCCATTTTTATGTCTTCTTTGTAAAAATGTCTATTTAATCCTTTGCCATTTCATAATTGAGTCTTTGGGTTTTCTGCTATTGAGTTGTATGAGTTTCTTACATATTTTGGATATTAATACCTTATCCAATATATGGTTTGCAGATATTTTCTCCCACTCCATAGGTTGCCTTTTCATATTGTTGATTGTTTCCTTTAGCTGTACAGAAGGTTTTTAGTTTAATATAGATTTTTCTTTTAATTAATTGAAAAATGTTTAATTATGCACACATCTAGCAAGTTCTTATCATTTACTAGTCAAAAGTAATAATTATTCAACCAAGTTAAGCCTCATGCCATAAAGGATTGATAGTAAAGTAGCAATGGAACTACTGAGCAGCTGGGAGCTAACATACAAGAAGACTGAAAACACAAAAGTGCTTTCCTAGTTCAATGATAACAGCAGAATGTGAGCCTGGCACCATGCCAGATGTTCTCTATACAACATCTCATTTAATGTTCACAGTAAGTCAGCTCTGAGATAATTTTTGCATTCTACAGAGGAGGAAACCCAGGGTTGGAGAATTCAAGTAATCTCAATGTCACAGAACTAGGAAGTAGATAGGTTAAGAATCAGTTCTAGGACCTCAAAGACAACATTATTTTCCACATACTACCACTTAAGGATTTATTCATTCACGGAATCATGGATCAGGTGCTGTTCTTAACAGCAGAATAAAATGGCAGGCAGAATATATATGTTCCTATCATCATGGAATTTAGACTGGCGGATGAATTACCCGATTGTGTTCCAAATGTACCACTAGTTCAAAAAATCACAGTATGGCCAGAGCACTGTTACTTTGCAGTGCTCAGTCAGCCGTGATACTTTGATTTTTCTGTTATTACTGGTCCCATGACATAGTACAAACAGGTTAGGCTCACAACAATGCCATCTGAAACGTTCCATCAAAAAATATCATCAGATAGAGCAATTGGTGTTGATGACATCCTTACAGATTATATGAATATGACAATTCACATAGCAATATTACAGTTTAACTGCACGTAAAAGATTCACATTCCCCCGGATTTCAAAGATGCATCAATTTTACACCTGTACAAAACCTAAAGGGGTTGTGCGTGCTGTGTTGATCACTGAGGCATATCACTCGTGCCCACCACTGAGAAGATATTAACATGTATCATACTGAGCAGACTAGTCATACATGTCAATGTCATGGATATTTGACCTGAAACTCAGTGTGCCTTTCATTCCAGTCATGGAACAGTGGACATGCTTTTCTCCCTCAGGCAGCAACAAGAGTGCAGAGAACAATACTCTGATTTGTATGTTGTATTTATGGCCTTAACCAAGATCTCTTTACAACTGTGTTGGTATGTGGGAAATCCTAGAAAACAGTGGTTGCCCATATCATTGTAAAAGCACAATACTAACCCATTTTCTTTAATAAGGTAAAAATGGAATTACATTCTTCCTGGGTTTTTTAAGTAATGTTTTTTGTGGGGATTACATTGTTACTATTGAATATACGTAGGAGTAGTTTCCATTTCTAATACTTGCATAACAAAAGGGCTAGAAGTAATTAGTCTGGGTATTTTATGTGACAGTGACTGTATGCATGTAGTTTCTAATTAGAGTGATTGTTCAGGGTTAACAAGGCTGTACCTCACTGTCAACATAAACTTACTTCATTTGAAATGCAGCCCATACACTGTACTTACCATTAATTCAATGACCATTTGGGGGGAACTTAATAAATAGATTGCCAAATAAAATCATAGTTACCTTGTTATCTTAGTATATTGTGTCTCAGAACAATATCCTGAGAACAACTGATGTGTTGATAAAACCAAATACTGATCCTTAACTATGAAATATTAGGGGAGAAAGCATTTGTATTATTCCTTTACTATGCAACTCAGATGTGGGGTTTTGTTCTCATTATTCATTCATCTACTCATTTCAACAAACATTTTTTTTAGGCTTTCTTATGTACTTGCGCTACTAGATAATTACAAAGATAATTAAGACAGTCTTTACCCTTAAAGATCTTACAATCTGGCAATTTCAAAAAAAGCCCTCATAACCATAAAACTATACAATAAGAAAGTACAGTGTAAAGGCATGTTTTGGATACACTGGGAGCACTAAGGTTGTGCACCCAGCCCAGCCTACAGAGGAGCTGGGGAAACACTAAGCAAAGTGAACAGTCAGGGAAAGTTTACTAGAGGGGGCAACATAAGGGCTGAGGATTTAAGGACAAGTGTAACTTCACCACTCCAAAAAGATAAGGGATATTTTCATCAGAATAAATAGCACATACAACATATGAAACAGTAAGTCTCCAGCATTCAGCAGACGGTCCTGATACAGAATAAGTCCTCATTATTTATTACCTACATCAATGAACCATTCTGTTCTAGTTGTAGTCATGGGGAAAGAAATGATAATGAACTGAATTAGAACAATGATGGAGGCAGAGGAGTACTGTTTTAGACATAGATAAGCAAAACGAAACTGGTAGGACTTAGTGATTGGAGGGGAAGAAGTGGAAAGAGTTCAGGATCATTCTAAGATCTCTGAATTAGATGAATTGTTGGATGGCTGTACCTTTAAAATAGAAATAAAGAGGGACGATTTCAAAGGGAATGATGACTAAGTGCCTTTTGGATATAATGAGTTTGGGATATTTTTTAAGTGTATATGTCCAGCAGGTGGATGGATAGATAGGTATGTTGCTCTCATTACACACTGACTCTGAAGCAGAGACCATTAAGCACAGATAAACTCAGGGAAGTATTTTACAGAGAGGACTGAGGACTACTGAAGAAGGGGAGATGATCGACTGCTGTAAAAGCAGCATGCAATTTTAGTCGGGTAAGTACTGTCTAAGTGCACTGGATTTCACCATCAACTCATCCCTGATGCTTTAAGCTGGCAGTCGGGTAGAACACAGAACTACTATTCATTGAAGAATGACAGAGACAATGGAAGAAGAGGTAAATGGCTAAATGGCTTCATACTGTGTAGCCCTTCTATAGCTCATCCAAGAAAACAAAAACAAACTAGGAACGTAAGAGCCAAGTGCAGTAGTGCTCTGCGCATGTGGCATTGGTGGAGGGGCATCCATTGTGAAGTCAGCAGAGATTCGCTGGGCTTGCAAATAAAAATGGTTATAATTCCCCAAAGAATTTTCTAGGACCAGCTCTGTGAAACAGAAGTGTGCTATTGGATGTCCGATTAAATGAAACAAAGATTCCCTATAGGCAACCTTAAGGGCATGTAACATTTGCTCTCAATCATGAGAATTGATAGTGAAAATGTATTCTACATGGAGCATGACATGTCACAACATACCATTTGGCGATTTGAAAAACATCAAATACGTAAATCGGTGGCCAAAAAGAACTGTGCAAAACAGGCAGAATATGGACAAGAAATCTGTGGGTAGCTCTGTGACTGCAGCACTAATTTGTCCACTAACAGGGCAAAACATTCGTAATTTATTAAAAGATAACACTTAAAATCATTTAGAGGCAGCATTTCAGGGGCTTTAGATCAGATAATTTGATGATGTATGCATCTGTCCTGTTTGTCAGTAAAATGACCCCACGTTCTTTAAGAAATACAATTTAATAAGATTTCAGAGTTAGTGTCTTCATCAACTAGTTTTTTGAAGTATTTATTTGCAACAAATCATATAAATATTTTCAAATCTGCATATGTATAGAATGTTAATTTTAAAATTTCATATGGAATTTTTGCCCAGTAGTTAGGAATATGGTTTTTTTTTTTAGTATTTGTTTATTTACTTATTTACTTGAGAGAGAGAGGGCACGCATGAGCGAGGGGAGGGGCAGAGAGAGAGGGAGAGAAGCAGACTCCCTGCTGAGCATGGAGCTCCACCTGGGGCTCCATCTCATGACCCTGAGATCATGACCTGAGCGGAAATCAAGAGTAACACGCTTAACGAACTGCACCACCCAGTCACCCCTCGGTAGTTAGGAATATGTATTTGGGAATGAAGAACCACTGATTCATTTATCCATTCGAAAATTCATTATTTATTATTCACTAAGTGTCAAGGTACTGTAAGAGGGGCTGTATAGATAATAAAATGACATGCTATCTACTGTCTTGTTTATGATCTGATGGGAAAACAGTGCAAAAAAAATTCATAGGGAAAGCTAAAATGTAGCTAACAATTGTGGGAGATCAAAAGGACATCAAGAGGGGAACCAGAGGAACAATGAAAACATGTTTTAAATGACACACAAATACGAAATACTAAAAGAATTGTGTGGGCTGGTAGAATTTATTTTGCCTTTGCAAGTCACACTGTTGTGGACATTTGTTAATTGTGCCCCCAGCATCAATACAGGCCATTCTCAGCCATGGATTTGGGTGGGGCTGCACATAGGCAGTTCCAGGGATAGGCCCTGTTTGGCTTATGGATAACGTATGTACTCATAAAGATTGGTTCAGGAATGGATACGTGGTGAAGAGATGGCTGTTAGGACTTTGGGGGACAGAAAGGCTGCTTCTTGTCTAGGAGCTTCATTACAAGACTCTCTTTTTAAGTGGACAAGGGTGAGAAAGGATGAAGCCCTAGGAGCTGTTTGCAGCCATCTTTCATCAATGAGAAAAGAGCCTGCCTCAAAAGGGAATTAGCACTGAAGAGGCATAGTTGAAAAATGGAAAGACAGAGCCCTGGTAATATTGTTGAGCCCTGAATGAAGTCGTGCTTCATGGTTATGTGAGCAAATTCCTTTTATTGTCACCAGATTAAGTTGTATGATCTGTATCTTGCAACCTAGAGAAGCCTAACATAACTAAGAAATATAGATGAAACTTAGGGGAATGCATTTCTTTGAACTCCTCTTCTCCTCCTCCCCAAAATAACCAGCATGTCCAGTATCAACATAAACATCTCAAATGATGGGAAGAACTATAAAATATATCCAATCTCATGTTACATGCAGAGATGTGACACAAAATAACTCTTTGTAAAAGCAAATCTGGATGTAAATGCCTTGCAAATAAAGTGAGGACTTACTTTACCATTCTAAGGTAGAACATTGTGCCCCCACTTTCATATAATTTTGTCTACTGTGAGCGCAGAGAACCTGAGAAGAAATGAATACATGCTAGATTAAGGTAAGGGTCAAGCCCTGAGGAGGATTTTTAAAAAAAAAATTTTTTTATTATTATGTTATATTAATCACCATACATCACATCATTAGTTTTTGATGTAGTGTTCCATGATTCATTGTTTGCACATAACACCCAGTGCTCCATGCAGAATGTGCCCGCTTTAATACCCATCACCAGGCTAACCCATCCTCCCACCCCCCTCCCCTCTAGAACCCTCAGTTTGTTTTTCAGAGTCCATCATCTCTTATGGTTCATCTCCCCATGAGGAGGCTTTTTAAAACAAGAGACACAATGAATGAAACTTAACTTGATGTGAAATGACACTGACTCTAAAGTATGAAGATCAAATGAAAATTGAAGGAGGCAGATAATCTATTCAGTGTCTAAATGATACTCAATTATCAAATGTTTGGAAATTATTTGTAATAATACATTTTATTAAGCTCTTAGATTTGTCATTATATTTAAAAAATAAATGTCTATAAGAATGCACATACAGTGGGGCACCTGGGTGGCTCAGTTGGTTGAGCATCTGCCTTTGGCTCAGTTCAGGATCCCAGGGTCCTGGGATTGAGCCCTGCATGGGGCTCCCTGCTCCTCGGGGAGCCTGCTTCTCCCTCTCCCTCTGCCTGCCGCTCCCCCTGTTTGTGCTGTCAAATAAATAAATAAAATCTTAAAAAAAAATGCACATACAGGTAACTTACATGTGAACAGTACAAAACATCTTTCTCAGCCTAAGTGCCCAAAGGCCTTAACTGAAGATTTTTTTTTAAAGATTTATTTATTTTCTTATTTGAGAGAGAGATAAAGAGCATGAGCAGGAGGGGCAGAGGGAGAGAATCTCCAGCAGACTCTATGCTCAGCGCGGGGGAGTGGGACGCGGAGCCCCATCTCACAACCCTGGGCTCATGACCTGAGCTGAAACCAAGAGTCAACCAAGAGTCGTCGCTTAACTGACTGAGCCATCCAGGTGCCCCTGAAAAGGAGGATTTTTAAACCTGGGAATGGAGGCAATATAGAAAGCTTCTGGTTAATTCAGTGATCTATTTTACCAAGTGCTTTGAAAACCATTTCTAGGGGCGACTGGGTGGCTCAGCCGTTAAGCGTCTACCTTTGGCTCAGGTCATGATCCCAGGGTCCTGGGGCTCCCTGCTGGGTGAGAAGCCTTCTCCCTCTCCCACTCCCACTCCCCTTGCTTGTGTTCCCTCTCTCGCTGTGTCTCTCTCTCAAATAAATAAAAATCTTTTAAAAAAACAATTTCTAGATCTTTTTTAAAAGTATTGTTTTTAAGTTTTGAAATAATTATAGATTCACAAAAAGTTGCAAAAATAGATATAAAGAGGTTCCCTTTACCCAGTTTTCCCCAATGGTTACATCTTACATACTTACAATACCAAAACCAGGAACTTGACATGGGAACAAGGTGTATATAGTCCTACATCTTATCACATGTGTAGACTTGTGTGACCATCATTATCAGAATACAGAACTATTTTATTAACACAAAGATTTCCCTTGCTCTGCTGTGTACATTCACACCCACCCCCTTATCCACCAATACAAAAGTTTTGTAACTCTGTTGTAAGATGAGTATTTATTTTCTATTTGTACCTGGTTAATCTCTTTCATAATGCTGTCCCCACCCTTTGAATTAATGTCATGATTAATAGGTCCTCATCCTCAATTTTAAAAACAATGCAATCAATCTGATCTTCCAGACTAATTTCCCTTATTCCAGAATTTGGTTTGGGAAAAAGCACACAAATACACCTGATTTGTGGTGGATTCCCTTCTCCAGTTTGGTCCCACCTTTTCATAGCTTTTCCTAAAGTCCCTCTTTAGTTTTCCTTGTTTTAAACTCTTTTCTCACATCACTGAGAAATCTCAAGATCCTGATAACTAATTTCTTATTCCAACAGAAAGGAAATAGATTTCCAAAATAGGATTCCAATTTATTAATTCGCTATGAGGTTTATAATGGACCAGTAGGGTCAGTTCAATCACCACCTACTAAGAAAATTCCAAATACAATTGCAGGGTTGCTTGGTAAATGCAGATACAAAAAAAAGGGGTGGTGGTGATGGCCCTATGGTAGCTTAATCAAACTTTGGCGTAACTCAGGAAATCTCCTCTTGCCCTCAGGGATCAATTCCGGCCCTCAGTTCTTCAAAACTGAAGAACACTGACAAAACGACTACTCTTCAAACCTCTTTTTCAGAAACCCAGGCTGAGGAGAGAGGGGGTGGGAGTGGTGTTCATTTAATTCTAACACCTGAAATTGCCTCCTGGGCTTGTGCTAATTTTCTCAAATTCAATTTCGTGGGAGTCCAGAATAACTTTTACCTTTCAGACAGGAGATATAATCTTAGTTTGGATTTTGCAAATATTTAGCAACATGAAAATACTGCCTTTTCTTATTCAGTGTGCGATTTCACTTTTGGTCCTCATTTTAGGCTAGGCCAACTTTATTCCTAGTACACGTTTTCTGTGAATACCCAGCCTTTTCCGAACAGACCCACTCTGGTTATAAACAAACCTCGGGTATTTTGATCACTTTCTAGCATCTTAACAGGTGTGGCGATTATGCTGAATGGTCCCAAGTCAGGTGTGACATGAGAAAAAAAATGTCCACTTCTCACCACCGAAAACAAAATGGAATACTTAAAATTTAGGCACAAAGATTAGAAATGGCCCACTCTTCCGCGTCCCCGCATCTTGCTGGAGCTTCATCAGCCGCCTAAAAAGTCCACTTTTTTTACGCAGTCCGGGTCGAAGGCCCGAGGTCCCAGGCCGGCCTCCCAGCGCGCAGCCCGGGACCCGCGCCCCGGCGCCCAGGCCCGCGTGGCCGCCCCGCCTGGGCCCTGCGTTGGGCGCTCCGCCTCTCCGGGTCCGCGGCGGCCATGGCGGCCACGCAGATCCCAGCGCTGGCGCTCGCCGTGCTCGGAAGGCTACCTCAAGCCACCCGGCCACTAAAACTTCTCTGGGTCGTAGGAGGGTTCCGACAGCACCTCAGCTTAACCCTCTCCTCCGCTGCTCAGGAAGACCGCAGAGGCTCTGGGCCCCGCTCGCAAGGCGGACTAGAGGGAACGGGGAGACGCCCGGGGAGCGAAGAGTTAACAACGGCCGAGCGGCAGATCGTGGACCTGCACACGGCAGCGTGCGCGGTGAGGCCCCTCCTGCCCGCCCGGCCCCGCCTCGCCCCGCCTCGCCCGGCCCCGCCCCACCCCACCCAACCCAACCGGGGCCCGGCCCCGGGATCCGTGCGCCTGCGCGCCCCCGGCGGACGGAGAGTGCGCTGGAAGCCCGCGCAGTCCTTCCTCTGGCTTCGGACAAGCACGCGCGCTTACCGCTCCGACCCGTTCGCTTGAAAACTGGCCAGTTCCCTATTATGGGCAAAGGGTTAACGTATATTGGTATTAAGTGTGGGTCCCTTCTGATCAGCGTCCGAGCTAAACTGTGGTCGCAGTTTGGGACCCATCATGACTGTGTGTGTGTGTGTGTGTGTTCGTGTGTTGGGGGGCGGGGGTTGTTTGCATTGATGGAGGAGGTAGAGAGGAGCTGAGAAGTCACAGGAAAGGTAGGCTCTGTGTTTATCTGTATTATCAGTTAAACACTTTGCCATCCAATGATACAAATAATGCAAAAATTTTTTTAAAAGATTAATTTTTGCTACTATCCTTTCGTCTTTTCTTTACACCCTAACACAGCACCATTGTAAAGGAAACTAATATCAGGCGTTTACATTCTTCCCAGACAATCTTGAGCTATGTTTTCTTCTGTTTGGAGGATTTGACAATCACTTATTAGTACCAGTATCACAACTTATCATGTCCGCTCACAGTTTCTAACACCTCAGACTCCATAAGTTTAAAGGGAGCAGGTTTATATTTTTATTATCTTGAGAGAGCAAAGGAGTTCTAGCGTGAAGATACAAAAACAATGTAAAAGTAACCTATTTAATACACTGTGTGTGACCAGTACTTGATGTCTGGTGTAGAGTTACCTGGTGTTGCTTGAACCAAGGGACTAGAGAAGAAAACCTTGAAGATTTTCTAAAATTGACTTTTCCCCCCCCACTGCCAGTTAGTAAGGCCCTGGGAATCCACTGTTTGGCTCATTCAAGTGTTGAAACTTCTGCATAAAGTTTCATCAGGAAATGACTGGCAGCTTTTGATTGATCTTGTTTATATTCCATTAAAAATAACATGTGTACTTTGTTGCCATACATCACCATATAAATATGGTAAATATAAGCAAAAGTTTCATTCTTTTTAGAGTAAAGAGCAGTGGCTTGTAAAGACAGGTCAGCCTGGGAAAGGAGCAGGACTTTTTCTCACTTAGGAAATCATCCATGTTTCATCATTGAGTGTCAGTATCACAGGTGAAATGGCTGTCCAGGAGACCAAAAGTAAATCCAAAAACAAGTTTGTTGTTTTTCTTTTCAACAAATCAGAACTCCCCTCTCAATGGTCCTTTTCCCCTCCAGGCAGATGGGTCTCTTACCTTTCTCCCTGTGCTGATCTGCATGACCGAACATCTTATTTTCCAGCCACTGGCCGCACTCCTGTCACATCTATGTCCATTGCCACTGTCACCTGAGGCTCCTTTACTGAGGACAGATTAAGTTTGTGTGGGCAGCCAACAAGCTCAAAGTTTCAAAATCAACACAGAAAGCAGGAGAGCAGGCGCAAATGCAGGAGCAATCTGTTTGTTAGGCTTATTTGCTAGATAATTGCCCTCAGAAGACCCCCAGAAACTATGAAAAGTGAAAAGTGAAAAGAAGACTGCTAACAGAGCTCCCAGTGTTTTTTTGTTTTTCTTCCAAGTCTTCAAACACGGGTTTCATAGAGAAGTGAGGTCTTGACAATTGGTCATTCTAAAGTAGTGTTTAGTGCTTCTGGTTTCATGTAATCTGCTTCTGTAGTCCCAAAAGATTTGAGAAGCCCTATAGACTGGCCTTAAGACTTGCTTGCTGGATTTCTGCTGCTGGGGTCTGGCTTGGCTGGAATACCTTAGAGTAGACCTAGACTTGCACTCTATGTGTCTTTTTGCTTCATGCTTTATTCATGGCTAAATTCTCAACCAGATTAAAATATTTAGCCATTAAGGAAGACACTCTGAAGAAGTAACTTGTGGCACATACAAAAATATGTTAGAAGACCTGTACATGTCACACGTATTTTAATGTAGAAGTTCTATACAAGAGTGATGCAGAGTTACTTCATGGTAAAAGGGTTATATAAAAAGCCCAAGAAAAAGTTCCTCTACAAAATCTCAAGGATAAATAATATCACCCACATGGCCCAAATCCATAGAATAGGCTGCATTATTCCCTCTGCCTTCACACAGTGTACTTGGGATACTTTTTAAAAACCATGTTTGGGGGCGCCTGGGTGGCTCAGTCATTAAGCGTCTGCCTTCGGCTCAGGTCATGATCCCAGGGTCCTGGGATTGAGCCCCACATTGGGCTCCCTGCTCCGCGGGAAGCCTGCTTCTCCCTCTCCCACTCCCCATGCTTGTGTTCCCTCTCTCGCTGTGTCTCTCTCTGTCAAATAAATAAATAAAATCTTTAAAAAAAATAAATAAAAATAAAAACCATGTTTGAATGTCAGTAGAGTATGCTTCCTTGACATCTGAAGTGGTGTAGGAAGGTTTCTTTTGATCAAACTTGTGAAAGCAGTGAGTGTTAATATGTTAAAACAATACTTTTTTCACTTAAAAACAGAACTAACAACCCTCCCCAAAAAAGAAAATAGTGTAAAATGTGCAATGGAGTAACACATCATGAAGGTAAGGAAGAGTGTTCAATAATAGCAAGGTAATACTTTTCTGTAAGGACTGTTGGTTTTGATTAGCACCTTTTCTGTAAGTTTAAATCATTATCCACATATTTTAAGTACTGAAATTGCAACTGCAACTTCTGAGTGAAAGTTCATTTTCAGCCTCTTAAGCTCTTAAAGTCATCTAAATCACCTGTTATTAAACTTGTTCCCTAGAAACCGAATGAAAAATACCTGAGCCGTGGCTACATAGTTATTGGGTATAGAGGAGTTCTTGTTTTTCCATCAACTTCTCATTTTTCTCAAACTGTATATTTTCTCCTTATGTCACATAAAGTTGGATTGTATATAATGTTGGAATGCATTCAGTGTTCAGGTGCAAGTGCCACCAAAATTGCTGGGAAGAAGTTTCATGTTGTTCAAAGAAAAATTTTGCAGTGTTTTAGGAGTAGAAATTATGGTGAGGAGCTATGGTGAATATTGAGATTAATGAATTGTTTTATTTCATTATTCTTCAGGCTGGCCAGTTACACTACATGGATCCAGCTACTGGCTACACCGTGCTCACACAGCTCGCCCACTTGCAGAGAGGTAACTGCTGCGGTTCTGCCTGCAGACACGTGAGTAGCAAATTCTCGCATTACCGCAGCAGTTTTCGGTGCTTCCGTAACTTCGTAAATACCTGTTATTTGAAAAACAAGTCAAATAAAAAAGCTAAATAGACCTGGAGTGCACTTTTCACAAGCCACTTTAGCCAAGGACAATGAAGTCCTTAGGACCAACATAGGACCTTTAAAGTTAATGGCATTTGGTAACATTTCGCTGTGAACATCAGTCCCTTGAAATGCTGTGATTTGGAATTCATGGGAGTTCTTTATTACAAGGAGACTTTTCACGAGGTTTCAAATAAGTCACGTTCACTAGGCAAGTACAAAGGGGGCAGGAAAAGAAACCCAGCGTATTGCAAACTAGTTTGCAAACAGCGTTTTTGTCTTCATCATTAGCCGAACAAATAGAAATTTGACCAGCATTGTGATGTGGGTTTCCTTTAAATGATAATGATTTCCCCCCCCCTTTGTCCCCTCCTTCTGTCTTCCCTCCCTTCCTTTCTTTTCTTCTTCCCTCCCTTCTCTCTCTCCTCTCATTCTTTCCATGGCTGTTTTGTACTCTATCTTAAAAATAACCATGAAGCTACCTACCCCAAACTTAGTGCTGTACACTTCCTAAAATGTGTATTTCAGTGAACATATCTCTGTGCTCACTGATTAAGATGAACTAACTAAATCCTTTCCTATGCTGAGCAAGAAAATTAAATGGGACTGGGTTTGTCACTATAACTTTTTAAAAGCATACTAGTAAGGTAAATTGTTACATGTTAAGATTATAAACAGGTAACAACCTCTATTTACAGACCACTTTGACTTTATGTTTGGGAGCAAGAAGGTATTATTTCCTTTAACTGACCCACTTTACAATTAAGGACTAAACACTAAATGCATGTATTGGCTGGAGCCAGTATTGAAAAATTAAGCCTTCACTTTTATGTATGTTCCTACCTGTGCCGTTAGCTGTTTCTAATCAAATGCATTAAGAGCTTTGCATGAATTGAGGACTTGAGAATTTTCTAAGAGTGAGTTTTTGACAGTAGAATTCTTAAAGTTAGAAGGATGCATTTAGGAAGTGATTCTTGGACCCTAATTAGGACCATTTGCCAGAGGTTGCCATTATTCTCCTCTTAGTCTGCAGGACCCAGTAGATCAAATGATCTATATAACATGATTAGAAGTCTCCTTTTCCACCATGAGAAGTATTGTACTTTTTCAAGATGCCTGTGAAATAATTCAATAATAGTTTTGTTTTATTTCTTCTGCAGTGTCCATATGGCCAAGTCAATGTTAAAGATCCATCTCAAAGGAAGAAATTCAATTCATATTTTTATGTTTGACAACAGTTTCCTCTCTGTTCTCCATCTAATTGAGCCTGTATTAAAAAAAATACCCTAATCCAGAATTGCTCTCTGTGCTGTTAGTCCTTGAGCACTAGTTTAATCATAAGTACATATATTAAAAGAACATCAATAAAATGAAAAAGCTAGCAAATGTTTGTGTGTTTCTGAAGTGGCACATTGATAGTTATTTTCCTTTCTTTTTGCTTCATTATCAGACACATATGTTGAAGAAAGAAAATAATGACTGTGCCATGAAATAAATAGTAGCAATCGGGTCACATTAGTCACTCTTGATTTTTCTTATAGCCTCTGTTCTCCTACTGTTTTCTCCTCCGTGTTAGCAACCCAAGGGAGGTTGCTGGCAAATAGAAGAGTTTGAATACATTCTTCATTTTATTTATATCTTGAGCTATAAAAAGATTGATATAATGCTATATTGTGCAGCATATGAGTGCCCAAGAAGTGCCATTCTGCATCAAGAAATGCTCTCATCTTCCATCTGTTCTTTCAATAAAAACTCTAAATCATTCTGACTTGGAGGTCAGGCCGCTTAAGATGCCTCTGATTAGACCATTCTCACTTCTCTCCCCCGCAGCTTCCTTCTCCATGTCTTACGGCGCTTCCCAAGCAAATCTGTCTTAGGACATTTTATTATCTTTATACCCATTCCATTCACTGCAGTGACACCTTTGGGCATCAGTATCCAACCCAGGTTAGGAGCTCAAGGGACTATTGTTCCTACACTTTCTTCCCTGCTTTCCTCTGAGGACAATGGCCCCAGAAAGCCTTTTCCTTGCCAGTGGAGGCTGTTGAGTAAAATGAGGCTGCTGACCATCAGCCTCTTCTCCCAGCAGAATCTGAAAGGTTCCCAAACATCTCAGGGGGCTTCCTTAGTCTCTGTCTGTGGCCTGAAATAAGAGTTTTAGAGATCTGAAGCAACCAAAAGATCCTGGTGCCTTCTCACACATTCGATTTAAAGTAAAAGCCATTCCAAACTGTTGAATAAGTGAAAAAGAAGCCCAGTAGAGTTCTGATTTCCCCCTTGATTGTGATTTATGTTGTTATTTTTATGTCAAGTACTAAATTTTTTGTTTCCCCAAATTTTTGGCATTTTAGTGCCCCAGTTTTGTTGGTGCTCCCACTGTGGTGCCCTAAGCAACCCTGTCCATGGGCTCCGTGAGGTGCTGGCAGCCGCCTTGGATTAAACAAATAAACAAACAAAAAAACCAGTCTTTGTGGCCAGGTGTTGTCCTCTCTAGAAATCATTTTGAGGAGGTGAATAGGAGAAGGGGTCAGCATTATGATTGTGGAGGCAGTTAGATTTTCCAGACAGGTTTATGTTCTCCTGGGAGCCAATTTCCTTTCTATTCTCAGGTCAAGAAGCAACCAGATAGCTCAATGTTTTCCACTAGATTTGAAGATTACCAAGGCCATTTTCTGGGTTGGGGCTGGATGGTGCTTTCTTCAGCAGTCCCAAGAGGGAGAAGAGAAAGAAATGGAGCCTGAAAATGTCATCTTTCTGGAGAAAGAAGAGAAAGAGGAAAGGAAGTTCATTTTGAAAAGGGGCCCAATTTAAGGCCGTGTTTTGAGAAAGCCCCTTGACAAATGGAAATAACTTATGAGATGCCTCCTTCCTAGAGGCAGCTCTTTCCTCCTCCTAGTGCGCTTCCTGCGGTAGGGAACTGGCCCACGTAAAAGGACTCTGATGTCTATCACAGATGATTCTCATGTGGAACTCTTCCTGGCAGAACTTCAAGCCTTGCGTGCAACAGCGAAGGAGCTGCTGTTGGGGGATGGGGGATACTCTTACTCTCTCCCCCATCTGGAGCCCGGGAGCCAAGGCCTGAAGTTCTCCGCTGTGGTTCTGTGGACATGCTTGTGAACCACACATCAGGGGTGGCAGCGGGTCGGTGCTCCCACATTAAACACAATATGGCCACATAAATGGGCCTCGCTGCAAGAGCTTCAAGCTATATTGTATTCACACATTGTAAAGTAAAAATTCAGGTTTCTTATTGGGTGTGTGTATACAAACACATGTGGATGCCAAGAAGTAGAAACTTCCCAGTTTAAATCAACTCTGGTGCTGCTCCACTTTCATGGTTTCTGGAGACTCCTATTGCAAGTCACCATAAATCAAGGGGCATTGATTTCTAGATTGTTTCCAATATAGAAAGACCCAGCGGAAACTGGGGAAGCTTCTTACGGGGTTTACCCGGGTGGAGGATGGGCATTGATTCCTGAAGCAGTGGTGCTTCCCTTCCCTGGGGAAAGGGCCCTGTCCTGGTAGTCCTCGCTGCAGGTGGATTGCAATGCACACTTCCCTCTCTTCAGAAGACACACTGGCCCCATTGATTTTTGCAGCGCAAGGAAAAGAAGGACTCCCCCCCCCTCCCCCCGCCCCAGTGAAACCTGCGGCTCCCAAACCTGGTGTGTTTGGAAAAGGGTCCATGAGAAGGTGAGATGCTCCTGGGCCCTGCCCAGACCTTTCTTCCACTGCAGCGCCCCTTATCCAAGGCATTCGCAAAGTCTATTCCGCAAGCCCGTTCCACTGCCAGAAACCAGCCGGGCTTAATCTCCAGACAAAGCTAGGGAAGCGGGCTCAGGACCAGGCAAAGGGCAATCAGCGTGCTGCTTTCCTACGAGCACTTTGAGACCTCACAGTCTGTGGCTAGCCCAGAAGGAACCTCCCCCTCCGCTCCATACCAACACCTGCCATTTCATCTTCTGTACATTGGACCAAAGGCTTGAGTTTGTGGACATCTGCTCGTGGTGGAAGATTTAAAAGTCGGTGCTATTTTGGGGCGCCTGGGTGGCTCAGTTGGTTAAGCGACTGCCTTCGGCTCAGGTCATGATCCTGGAGTCCCAGGATCAAGTCCCGCATCGGGCTCCCTGCTCAGCAGGGAGTCTGCTTCTCCCTCTGACCTTCCTCCTTCTCATGCTTTCTGTCTCTCATTCTCTCTCTCTCAAATAAATAAATAAAATCTTTAAAACAAAAAAAAAAGTCGGTGCTATTTTTCACTACCCTGCAACAATTAAAAGGTACTTCCAGGTGCCAAAACTATCCTCTCCCCTCAAAAATAAATAAATAAATAAAAAGTCATATGTTTAAGTGTGTGCGTGTGTGTAGGGGGGGGAATTGTCAAGACCCTCTTGCACGCCTCTGTGGAGAACTTGATTTCTGAGAAAAGGTTGGGAGGAACCCACAGATATCTTTACCTAGAGGTTAAGTCATTCCCAGGACTCCCAGCCTACCAGGGATCTCTAGATACCCTGCTGCCTGTCGGACGGAGCACCCCGGGCGCTGAGAGCTAACTGACCTCGTCCGTACAAATAGTTTCAAGGTTGGGGTCATGACACAAAATCTCCAGACTCACGGGCCCTCCGTTTTTTAAGACAATGGGTGTAAAAGAGTATAAACCGGGGAATCATAGGCTGTAGAGGGAATGGGAGATTCGTGACGACCATATCTTCCCACTCGAAATTTGTACGAAAGTGTGAGCTCCTCTGTGCGCGCCTCAGTGCGCGCGCACTTGGCGCGCGCGCCCGTGCGTGTGTAGAATGAATTTGTTTGTTTGTTTTTCCCAAATATCTAAAACGGTTCGTAACCCCAAAGAGGATAAAAACCTCTGCTTTGGACAGGAGTGAATGAAATCATCTAAGCGTTTCGGGTCAGTATCACCATCCATCTGTGCGATGGCCTCGCTGGCGAGCATAGAAGCTAAACCTGAGAGGCTTGTCCCCTCCCTGGCCGCGAAAACGGACCAACACAGGGGTGTTCTCGAGGAGAGAAAGAGCTAAGGAGGCCAGAACGGGAAAGGGAAAGTCGGGGGGGGGAGGTGAGGGGAACTTAAGAGGTAAACTAGTGGAACTAGCTGGCTGGTGGCACTGGCTAGTGAAGCCAAGTGTTGGGGTGGAACGAGGGTCTCTGTCCTGGATTCTCAGAGCCACATTCCGGGGTTTGGGATGGAAAGAGAAAGCCAAGGAGGGCTTGGATTCGTGGCTCCCGCTGGTTCCCTTACCACCGCTAAACTGTGTGGCGGAGCTTGCGGGGGAGAGGTGCACCTCTCCCCCCACCCCGGCACAGCCCAGGCCCCCCCATCCCACGCTGGTTCCTCAGGCGGCTGGTAGGAGCGCGGGCGCCCCAGCCCTCGGCGCCCTCAGCCCACGCACCGCAGCGGAACAGCTCAGGTGGCACAGCGGGGAGGGGCGGGGAGGGAGGGCCGCAGCAGCACCCGGACCCGCATCCCGGAGCGGCCAATCTCGCGGCTCACACCCCCTTCCCGCATCCGCGCCGGAGCCTCCCAGCAATCCCCCGCCCCCCATCTCCGCCTGCGAGGAGCGCACTGGGGGGGGGGGGGGGTGAGTAAATAATTGGCCAGAGGCCCGGCTTCCCGGTTCTCGCTCTGCTTCCCCGCGGCCTGACTGCGCCCGGGGCTGCTGGGGCGACGCAACCCCTCGGGAACCTGAGACCAGGTAACCTGGCCCCCGCCCCATCCCGGGTCTGGGAGTCTGTCTGCGTTCCTCAGAATGCTCATCTCCCAAGGTTTGAGTCGGTTTTCTCCCGGTTAATCGCCATCCCCACCTCCTAGCCGGGGCGGGTGGGAGAGACACCTCCAGCCCCCGCGCTGACCCGGCTGGGAACGCCGCTGTGGCGCACGGAGTGCATCCCAAAGCGCTGGGTTCCTGGCGCCTCGCCCGGGAGCGCCGAGAGTGAAGGACCGGGAGGGGAAGGCGGGGATGTGGCGGGGGAGCAATCAATGGCTTAGCCAAGCTTCCCGCAGGAGCTACCGCCCATTCACGGTCTACGCAGGCACCAGCTGGCGGCAGCATCTTTTAGGTACAAGCTCCAGGAAGGCAAAGGCCGGCTGGGGGGCCGGGAGCCCAGGGCGCGCCGCGGGACCCCAGCACCCCCGCTGCGCCCAAGCCTCAAGATGCTCTCGGCTTTATGAGGTTCAGTTACGGCCGAGTCCTCCATTAACACCTCCCCTGATTATTGAGAGGCTGGAAGGGCTGAACGCAGCCTCAGAGCGCGTCTCCGCGCACCAGCCCGCGTCTGTGCCCTCTGCACACCCCTTCCTCCTCCCGATTTGGAAGCATAAACTGAAAATAAAAGACAAGTGGAAGGAGCTGCGGGTCAGAGGTGAGGGATTCGGGTCAATCGAGAGAAAGAGAGAGAGAGAGAGATTTCCATCCAACGGTTTATTTATTTGGATCAACAGAGGAATCCCCGGCGAGACCTGGGGACCAGCCCGCACCTCTGGCCGCCGCCTCCCGCCCTCCCTCGCCGAGGACCGGGTTCTTGGGAGAAGCGTCTGGACCTCAAGGTAAGATCCCACGGGGGTTGTCTCGTCGGAGCGGTTTTCTGGCCTGGGCGTGCGCCCGGAAGGCCAGGCACCCCAGGAGCGTCTCGGGCACTAGCGGAGGTAGGCTGGGCTTCAATCGAAGCCGCCCAGGACCCGAGGTCGCGGCGGGAGGAGCAGTTCGGACGCGCCCCAGCGGGGTGGTAGGAGGTTCCGGGGCCCCCGGGCCGCAACGCCCCGCTAACGCGCGGCTTTTTTCTGCCAGTGCAGCCACCATTTCGGCGTGATCAACTCCTTTTGCTCTAAGAATGCTGAACGGCACCACTCTAGAGGCAGGTGAGTTATACGCCAGGTTCCTTCTCATTTCCTCTGCCCTTTTTCTTGGGCTGGTGTGCACATTGGTGTGTGTGTGCGCGCGCCTTCATTGGGTGAAAGAAAGGTGTGTGTGTGTGTATGTGTGTGTGTGTGTGTGTGTGTGTGTTAGAAATTAAATCGCGCTTCGAAGGCTCAATGCAGTCTCGTTCAGTCTCCTGCCAGGATTCCTGAAAGCTGCGTTTCCCTCCTTTTGCCTTTCCTTGAATGTCTTTGACTTTTTTGAGGATGGAGAGGGGGAGGTGGAGGTCACGGTGCAGCTGAGCCGCGAGGTGTCAGCAGCGTGATGGATGCGCCCTCGATCCTCCGTGGTGCTGCTGGGGGCGTCTCCCCGCTGGAAGGGATGGTGGGGGGAAGGGCTGACACCGTTTCTCACCTGTGTAGGGCTTAACTGGAAACTGGCTTCCCCCGCATTTTTTGTTCAGTGCAAACCCCGCGCAGCCGTTCCTGCGCGCGACCTCAGAGGACGCTGTGCGGGACGTCTCCCTTTATTCCTCGGGCGGCTGAGGGCCCACGGCACAGCAAATGTCAGGTAAAGGGGCTTCGGATTTCGGATGTGGCAACCGCCCCCCGGGAGAAGAAGCCATGGACCACGGAGGACAGAGATTTGAAGGGAGCAAACGACGGTCGGGTGGCTTTGCGGGTACAGAGGATGTGCGTGGGTCAGAGTGCACGGAAGGGTAGGGCCCTGCGGCGCAAGCGGCGCGCAGCTGGGGCGCGGCCCTGAGTCTCCCCTCGGTGCAGGACGGCTCCCCCAGCTCCGCTCGGCCCGCTCCCATCTGTCTGGAGGCAGGCCCTCCCAGCAAGACTGAATCAGAGATGCGCCCGTGTGGCAGTGCCAGTGGATCTGTTTGAACATAGAGATTCCCTATGCGCACCGACTAGAGAAAGGCCTGGCGGCTCGGGGCCATCGGCTCACCTCCTGCCCAGCGCAGCCGGGGAGACCAGGACTGAGCGCGCGGTTCCCAGCCCCAGACGACGTCCACTACCCCGGGCCCTGGGGTGCTCACGACAGTGCCCAAAGACAGACACTGCTTCAAGACCTGCACCTTTCAGACCAAAGGGGCTCCCCAACCAGTTTAACAGGGTCAGGAGGAAAGGTGACCTCTGCTCTTTGAAAGGCAAACCGGGGGTACAGGATCTTGGCTTCCAAAAGTCAGATATAAAGAGAACTTAAGTTGCCAATGCTCTCAAGAGATGGGTCTGCAGGGTTATTTTCCTCTCTGGATCCTAAAGCCTCTACTGCTCCCTGGGTAAAGCTATGCCTTCCCTTTATTTCCCCTCTCTTGCCCTCTTGGGAGTTTTTCTGGGCCAGAGCCTGGGACAAACTTGCTGCCTTCTTGGAGATTCCAGGACCCTGAACCATCAACTCCCTCCCTACTGCTCTGCCCCGCTAGCGACCAGCCAACCGCTTTTCTGAAAGCGGCAACAGTAGCCGGATGGATGGATCATGGAGCAAAGAAGAGAATGGACTGCGTGTGCCCAATTGTGAGGAGGGTGGCAACTGGCCAGGGTTCTGCCCCACCACTCCAAATAGAGTTTTGAGTTCAGGGAGGAGAGTTGAGATCCTATTATGGGCTGCAGGTAGGGGACAGCCCCTTGCACCTGTCCCATTTAGAGAGGCGGAGCCCCAGGAAATGAACCAGGGAGCACTCCAACTTTTATAGAGCACTCTCAGGCAATTCTGAGGGACACCGGGCTCCAGTCCCTCCTCTCCAGAGGTGAAAGAAGTCAGAGCTACAAAGATGCTCTCCTTAAAGCGCTTACTCCCTTTGTGAATAAGAGGTAGTGAGGGGGGGCCCTCTTAGGTAACCTTTTGGGACTCCAAGACAAAAAGGATACCCCAGATCACGCATCCAGTTCTTGGAGCATGTCCTCCCACCCCCCGCCATGGGCATCCTCTTTAAGGAACTGTGAGAGGAGGCAGAGCTGGGCGGGTGGGGAGCAATTTCTGCAGAACTAAAAAGGACCTCCCAAACTCCAGCAGCACCCCCTGCCCCACCCCTAGCTCTGCAAACTTCCTGCCTTGGCTGAGAAGGAAGACTCCTGGCAGTACACTTCTTTATGGGAAGTAACAACACCCACTGGGTGCAGGAACTTATAACCTAAGTTTTATTTAAAAAGCAGGCATAGCTGGGATCCAACCCCAAAGCTGACTGTAGAAGGTGCTCTGCCCTGCCTGTACCTGATAGACGATTAACAAATATTTGTGGAACAGATGAATGGATGAAGGATGGTTTACAGGACTTCTGTGATGGGCTTCCTTGGAGATTTCACAGAACTATTTTTCCTGGAGCTGTTTGTTAAACTTTCACTTCATTAAGTCTCCAAAGTTCATCTCTTGCAAGAACAGGGTTGTGTTCTTGCGTTCTTTGTTGTTTTTGCTGAGCAGGACCAAAATTCAACAACAGCCAAACCTAATTCCAACACCCCCATTTGGTAGGCGGGCAATGGGGGTGGGGGGTGAGAGCTGTAGTTTAGTCCAGAAACTAGACAAAGCAGGTCGCTGGATTGAGGTCCCAAATTTACTTTTTCCTTGGAGCTTCCTTGGGTTGACTGGGTTGACTGATATTCTTCTCAGAGACCCCACCTCTTTCTCCTCCTCCTCCTTCTCTTCCTCCTCCTCCTCCTCGGGATCTGAGTCCATTTAGCTGCTGACTTGTGGGAAGGCAATCTGCCCCTTTGTGAGAGGACCTGCTGTCTCTGAAAGGGTTGCTGCTCCCAGCCCCTCCTTGGGGCCCTTCGTTTGTGCACGTGGGTTTGAAAAGCTCATTGATTTCCATCCAAAGGGGCTAATTACATTACTTACAGTAAATAGCAGCCCTGCTGTCCGGTAGGGCTGCCAAAGTGAGGGGGGAGGTCTCCAGCTTAGTTCACTTGATTGGCTTCATTTTTGTGTGAAATTGTGTTTTATGAGCTGTATTCTGGCACCCAGAGGACTGTAACAGCGTCCAGTCTGCAAATAACATTATTTTTGACCCCGAGAAAAGAGCAAGGGGAAGCAGTGGAGTCTTGGGTTTCATGGAAGAGGTGACTCCAGCAGCTTCAGAAGGCGATGCTTTGGGACAGGAAGTCAGACTGCTGCACAAGTTCCCTTCCTGCCTCCATTCTTGTCTGCCTTCCCTTCGCTTCCTTCCTTCCTTCCTTCCTTCCTTCCTTCCTTCCTTCCTTCCTTCCTTCCTTCCTTTCCCTCTCATTCTCATTCTCTTATTTCTTCCCTTCCCCTTTTATTCTTCCTTCATCCTTCCCTGCTCTTTCTCTTCCTCCCTCTCTCCCTTCATCTTTCCAGGTTTGACCACCGTTCCCCTAGAAGGAAGCAAGTCTGCCAACAGGGTACTCCTCTGAGGTACCCGGGGTGTGTGGAGACACGAGCCATTCCTGGGAAAGCCGATGATGGGGAGTGGTGGGAAGCAGGCAGGCAGGAGGAAGGAAAGAAAGGGGGAGCAGCCCTGGCTTCCTCCTTTCGCTGATTATAAAGTGGGGTTGGTTCCTGCCACTGCTCTATGCTTCGGGCCCCTAGGGGGCTTCTGGTGGTTTGAATGAATCGACAATATCAGAGTGTTGCGGACACTTTTTAATAGGGCCAAGGAGGGGCCACCGCTAGTGGGAACAGAGGGAGACAGAACAATCCCGCCTCTTGTGAGGCGCAGGTCTGCCGTTCTGCTTGTCAGCTCTCACCTTCCCCTCCTCCACAGCGAGGAGCCCCTTTCACATCCTCCTAAATGTGCGGTGCATCCAGTTTTACAAGCCCCTGTCCTGCCAGGGCGGTGGGAACAGCACGCAATAGGGCATGCACTAGTCCTGCAGGGGTCCTCCACTGGCTGCCCATCACCAGCAATTTACATTCAATCCTGAGTTGGGTAAGAGAATACCTCACCCCGTGTCATGGTTCAGTTGAGTACTCCCTCCCCCCCCTCAAAAAAAGTCCATGCCCTGTCCTCTACATTCGTTTTTCAAACAAAACCTTTTGGCCAAAAGTAAACTTCAGAATCTTAGGTTCTTGTAGCCTGTTTTTCACGTTCGGTGATGTTCCAGGCCCTGGTAGGGTGGAGGGCCTCTAGGGGAGGTGAGGCGACCTGCTTTTAAAAAGTGAGTTGAGGAAGAGGGAAGGGAGGAATATCTGTTTAACGTTTGCGTATTTGGGGTCCCCTGTAAGTTAGGGACCATAAAGTCCACAAGGAGGAAACCCAAAGTTTGGAGCTGACATCCTGTATGCCTTGAGCTGGGGTCTGATCTTGAACTTGGACCAAATAGGCTTTCTGCCTCCTGCACCAGGGCGGGGACAATAAGGGCTCCTTTTCCCCTTTAAAACATGATTACTGAGAACTCTTGGAAGGATGTGTGTGTGTGTGTGTGTGTGTGTGTGTGTTGGGGGGAAGTAAATGCCCCCTCCTACTAACCCCCCCCTCCAGCCCCCTCCCTTTTGTAATGTTTGTCCCTGCTTGCCCATCACCAGGGGGTTGAGAGGAGTATGACAGGTCTTTGTTGTCTGAATAAAAATCCGCGGCAGCTCCAGGGAGAGAACTCCTCCTACTAAATTATCAAAAATGGGCTGGCTTTAGTCTCTTAACAAATTGGACACAGCTACGGCAGGAGCAGTCCCCAACCCAACCTACAGGCACTGGGAACTTGCAAGCAGCCAGGGACCGCTGAAAATAGCACTTCTTTTTCTTTCTTTGTGTTCAAAACTATTTTCTTTCTTCACCAGATTTTGTTTTCCTCCCCCCGCTGCAGTTGTTTCCCATTAGTAACTCGATCTCTCGGAGCAGTAAGATTCGCCTTCTTCGTCTCCTTTCCCCTCCGCCCCTGTTTGTTTGTTTTCTGCACATCTCCTTCAGGGAGCCGCTGGGGTTTCCCCCTTCTTTTTCTTTTTTTGTTTTTTCTTTTCCAAGCAGACCAATTTCCACTCTGTCTGCCTCTTTCTTCTTCCCTCTCTTCCTCTTGCCTTCGGTCCCCGAGCGTCTCTGCGCTCCTCCAACACGCAGCTCTCTGCCGTCCCTTCTGCTCCTTCACTCGGATGAGCTGAGAGCCGCGGGCGTGTGTATATGGAAATAGTGGGGTGCCGAGCAGAAGACAATTCGTGTCCTTTCCGTCCCCCAGCCATGCTCTTCCACGGGATCTCCGGAGGCCACATCCAAGGCATCATGGAGGAGATGGAGCGCAGATCTAAGACCGAGGCCCGCCTGGCCAAAGGCGCTCAGCTCAACGGCCGCGACGCGGTAAGGACGGGCCCCTCGGCGGCAGTAGCCTGGCGCCCCAGCGCGCTCCGCGAAGCCGAGCCTCCATTCCGTGGCCGGCCGAGCTGAGGATGGAGGGTCCTAGGGACGTCCGTTCCAGGCTGACGGGTGGGTTTTCTCCGGTCTGACTGCCTGCCGGGCTAAGAAAACCCCTTTTCTGACTTGAAATGTCTCCGCAACCGAGGCCCTGAGCTCGCTACTCTGTGCCGCAGCTGTTCCCAGCAGAGCAGGGCGGGCCGAGAGTGAGAGGATGGGGATGTCCCCTTCTGCAGACCTCAGACTCCGGTCTCCGGCCCCCCTTGACTCCGGGCGCCTCCCGGGCGAGGACAGCGGCAGGGAGGGCGAGCTGGGTGCGGGCAATGCGCGGACGGCGCGCGCGGCCGAGGCGTCGCGGCCAAGCAGGAGCCCAGGTGGTTCTAGTCTCTGGGTGTGATGACGGGATCTTTGGAGAGGACTCAGACTCCACTGGGCCACCTTCAGTTCTCAGGACGCTCGGAGCGCGGCACTGCCTAACCCAGCGATTTTCGGGGTCTCCGGCAGCCCGGCCCGGCCCCTCTAGCGAAACAAGACTGAGTTCAACTTCCGGGCCGGGCGGGTGTAATGTGTAGGGGGGAAATCTAATAAAAACCCGGAGGAGCACCTAGCCTACGCGCGAGAACTTTCTACCCTTAAACGATATAATCAACTACCACTGTTACTACTATTCATATTAATAAAAGTCACGTCCAATTAATAAAGCCAATTAATAATCTATGTGCTTCCCTTTCCCACTTACGAGCCGGAGGGGAAAAACTACAGAAGTCTCCGGAAATGATTTCAGCCAAACAGAGCTGTGTAGATCCTTCGACATCACACCCGGCATTGTAGCTCGAACCAACCCTTTAGATTGCTCCGGCGGGTCAGTGGTGTTTTGGGTTACACCAAGTAGCCGAGTTGGTGGATGTTTCCACATTTGCAAACTGAACATAGTGTGGAGGGCCCCAGGTCTGAGTAAAAGGAAGAAACTTTACTTTTCCAGGCCCGCCAAAGTTTTGTGGGGAAGTCCAGCCCATTTCTGCTAGTCTTGAGGGAAATGACCAGTGGTTACTTTCTTCTTTTTCTTTTTCCTTGTTGTGGCTGTCCTGTTTAAAACCAAAAAGCAATCCAAACCCGAATCTCGTGGAGGGGCTGGGCTCGTCACGGTGAGGTTTTCTCATCTTCAGCCTGGTCGGTGGGTAAGCGGGGGGAAAGCTGAACTTGGGCACTAAACAGATTTTCAGGACACAGGTCTCCTGGGTAGGTTAATGCAGGGCGAAAGGGGGACTGTGCAGAGGGGACTAGACAACGGAGTCTTCCTGGGGACAGGCACTTTATACCCTTACTGGGGAGAGGACCAATATCCCTGGAAATGAGAGAACAGCCAAATACACCCTGGTCAAAACAATGTCGACCAAATTAGGAGCACAGGTATCATAATCTCTCCCTTCCTTTTAATTTAACGCTGCTTATAAGAATTTAGGGAAATGGAATGGTTTCAAAACAATCTGTGTTCGTTCAAATTTCCTTTCCATTCCCCAGTAAAAATTTCCGTTGTTTTATTTTGTGTGCGTTGAAAGCCACAATTTTTAGCATGTATATTCGAGTTTGGGAGCGTCCGCCAAACTATACTCAATGCGCTCCTAGCATTTTTAAAAGAGTTTCGAGGTGGACGGCATGTCTTTAAGGTTTTAGAAGAGGGTGGAGATGGCCAGCCTGTGTTTAGGTTAATAGTCCCGGGAGAATGCGAACGCCGGGTTCAGGCAGACACCGCAGAAAGGGAGTGAGTCGCAAAAGGAAAAATCGCTAACTTTCCCCCGACGTTTGCCTTTGCGCTGTGGCCCCTGACCCTTGCCATGCTCCCGGAACGACTGAAACTCGCGCTGCGGGGAGGGAACTCCGCGTTGTGCGTCCGCGCCGCGCTCCGTCCTCAGCGGTGTGCTGTGCTTGCCTTGCAGGGCATGCCCCCGCTAAGCCCCGAGAAGCCTGCTCTGTGCGCCGGCTGCGGGGGCAAGATCTCGGACAGGTACTATCTGCTGGCTGTGGACAAACAGTGGCACCTGAGGTGCCTGAAGTGCTGTGAATGTAAGCTGGCCCTCGAGTCCGAGCTCACCTGCTTCGCCAAGGACGGTAGCATTTACTGCAAGGAGGATTACTACAGGTATTCCCGCCCCTATCCCTTACGCCCCGGTACACCTGGCGGGGCCACCTGCCCGAGCCCGGGAGCCTCTTCTCTGTCCCCCACCTTTCGCCCCTTCGGGGTCCGGTTATCAATCCCGAGACAGGGGAAGTCCACTGCATACGCCTTCCAGCTGCGCCACCCCCACTAAGGGCGGTGAGGATGGGTGGGAGGAACACCCGAGGTCAAGAGCTACCAGTGACTATCCCCCACTCCCGACACTTCACAGTTCAGTAGAGGGAATCTGGAGAAATCTTGAAATAGTGAATGAATATGTGTCTGTCTACCGAGACTAAAGCGGGTATTTTTTTTTTTTCTTTTTTTCCGTTTACTACGAACTGGGCGAGACCCGCACCTTGGAATTGAACTGGTGGCCGGCGCAGCCGGAACCCGGTGTTAGGTTTTTGCGAGGGTGGCGGGAGACCACGTAAATGACCATGAAAAGGAATAATCGCCGTTGGTGAAACCCAAGCCACTCAGTTCTGAGTTCCATTTACTGCTAGTTAGAACCTTGCCGGCTAGCCTGGCGAGCAAACTCCAGGGATGTTTTTTGATGCTTCCCAGTTATTTTTTCTGGAGTGGGAAAGAGAACTATGTGCAAGTGACCTAGCTCCGCTCTCAACCAAAGGGAGAGAGGTGATTTAAAAAGAATTAGATTTCTTCTGCAAAAGCGTCTGTCTGAATGCTTTCAGGCACACGCACACATCCATAAATAATAATAATACCACTCTTCATAGAGTGTTTTGTAACGGATGAAACCCTTTCCCTTGGCATCGCAATTTAATATTCTTTACATAGCGTTTGAGTTAGCTAGTGCGGGTTTGTTTGGTTGTTGGGCTTTTTCTTTTTCTTTCTTTCTCTCTCTCTCTTTTTTTTTTTTTTTTTGGCTTTTTTTTTTTTTTTTTTTTTTAAATCTTAACTTTCCAGAGAAGGAAACTAAGGATGTTACCCGATTCTTCTCATTTTAATGTAAGGGTTCTTTGTCCTGCTTCACCCACCAGAACAGGTCATAAGCAAGTAAAATTAATGACCAAATGGACCGGTGTCCTCTTCTGTCAGAGCCCTCCTAGGTGTCAGTCTAGGACCACTGCTGACCAAACTCCAGGTGTCACGGGTGGGAGATGGCCCTGCCTTTGCCTCACCCAGCGCCCTGACTTGACGTTTTTGTTTTTGTTTTTTTTCCAGAAGGTTCTCTGTGCAGAGATGTGCCCGCTGCCACCTTGGCATCTCCGCCTCCGAGATGGTCATGCGTGCCCGAGACTCTGTCTACCACCTGAGCTGTTTCACCTGCTCCACTTGCAACAAGACCCTGACCACGGGCGACCATTTTGGCATGAAGGACAGCCTGGTGTACTGCCGCGCCCATTTCGAGACCCTCTTGCAAGGGGAGTATCCACCGCAGTTGAGCTACACCGAGCTGGCAGCCAAGAGCGGTGGCTTGGCCCTGCCTTACTTCAATGGCACTGGCACGGTGCAGAAAGGGCGGCCCCGGAAGCGGAAGAGCCCAGCGCTGGGAGTGGACATCGTCAATTACAACTCAGGTGGGCCCTTACTACTCCCCCCCCCCCCCGCCCCCCTCCAGCCCTGGCCTCAGGCTGTCCTGAGGAGGATTCCATAGAGTTCCTTTCCCATTCAAGATCTGGTGGCAAGAGGGGGTTTTGCTTAACATGCCTCTTTCCTCAGTACAACTCCCTTTCACTCAGAAGGGGAAAGAGGGAGAGAAGGAGAGGGGGAAAGAAGGAGAAAGGGAGAGGGGAGAGAAAGACCTTTATTTAGGTTGTGGCAAAAAACACATTCATGACCCTGGGGCCGCAATGACTTCCCCCAAACAGGCAGAGCCAAATCCTTGTTGCCCATTAGTTAATGAGCCCATTAGTTTCTGGCTCCCAGTTGGAGCAAAACAGCCCCAGGGCAATTCCTGTGTGGAAGCCAAATTATAGATCCTGGAGGAGGTTTTCCTATATACTGAAAAAAAAAAAAAAAAACTTCAGAGCCCAACTTCAGTCTGTCTAGAGGGGGCAGAGGCTGTGGTCACCAGCCCAGAGTTAATCAGGAACACAGTTGGCAAGAGTGTTGAAAACCGAATCCCTGATCTTGGTGAAAAGCAGCTGTAGGGGTAGGAATCACTCTCCACAGTTGAGCTGGCCTGTCCCTTCTGTAGGTCAGGGTACTCATCCAACCAGCTCATTCCCTGTATGGTCAACCATCCGGACATCCAGACCCCTTGGGAAAATGAAAGAAGCTCCAGGTCAGGCCCACTGAGGAGGCTTAGTGGTGTGACAGGCTGCTCTTCTGTCCTCCACCGGCCTCCTCTCTTAATTAAAAACAAAATGCAGGCAACAGGCCTGAGAGCGCACTTTCTTCCTTGCTTTGGGGGACACCTATCATTTATCAATCTCTCTCATTCACTACTTTCCCATGGTTGATAGTCTGCCCAGCTCTCCGTCCCCCAGGTGAGGATGGAGATGGACATTGCAGATCATAGCTTCCTCCAAGCAGGAAGGAAGCTCTTTCTTTGAGTTCCAGACACTGGGAAAAGGGGCCTGGAAAGCCCAGGCTAACTTTTGGGAAACTAAGGCCTGGTTTCCCATGCTGGGCCCAGCCCTGGATGGGAATCTCAGAGGCAGGCGACTCAGGCTAGGGAGTCCATTCTATTGGAAGGGAACTTGGGGACCTTTCTGTGGCAACCCCACTCTGATACCATGAGTACCCAGATACTAGCCCAAGCATGGACATCCCAGAACACAGATCTTGCTGGTTTTCGTCTTCCAGTCCCCAGTGCTGGGTAGGGTGCCTGACCCCATTGTTGCTCAATGGTAAAGGAACGTTATCCATTCGGATAAGTGATTTATCCACGGTCACACAGCCAGTGTGAACCATTTGGAACTAAAAGTCCTGCTCTGAGCCCGGAGTTTTTAGGGGAAGGCTCTCTGGACGAGCGGGCTCTCCCCAGCCTTGTGCTCGGCTTCCTCCTGGGGTTCTCGGCTGATTTAACTGAGAAGAAGGAATCCCAACCCGGTCAGCGCGGCGGGCGGCGTCCCACGGAGATTAGGGACCAGGGAGCTCAGCGCCGCTACACTTGTCCCTAGAGGGTTCATGCCAGGGTCGCTAGACCAAAGGAAAAGAGCGGCTGGCTCGCAACAGACCCCACCCGGACCGGTTTGTGTTAGGGCCGCGGGCGCAGCCCCGGGTTTTGCCAACCCCCGGCTGCGGGTCGCGGCCTCGCGCTCGCCCCTGCTGCGCTTCCGCAAGGGCTTTTGGTTCGGGGCCACTTTGCCCAGCGCGCTCATTTCATCTCCTTTGATGCGAGGTCCCCGGAGCAGGACAGGCAGGGCACTAATTGTTCTTTATTAATAGAAGATGACATCGGAATCTCGAGCCACTCACCAAGGCCCTAATGCCCCAATTAGAGAGAGACAGGGACAGAGACCAAGAGGCCGAGACCCACATAACGAGCGAGTCCTTTGGAGAGAGGGAATCCCTCAGCCTCGAGAAAATGTGCGGAAGGATGGCGATTTCTAGCCACGCGGCAGGAATCCTAATTTTTGCGCTTCTTTATTTAATCTAACTAGCTAAAATTGATTTTGTCTTGGATCTTACTTTATGTTAGAAAGATCCGGGGAGCTTTAAGAACAGTAGAATTTAGTATCCCCTACTTCTAGAGCTTGCACATTTATTTCTTAAGAAAAAAAAAAAAGAATGAAAATCTCCTCCACTTCGGTCTTTAGTTTGCAAATTAGTGCTGCTGCAAGGTTTATTGAGAAAGGTGTTGCTGTTTTGGTCATGCGGGAGGAAAGGGTTGCTGAGGCCTCCCTATCCTGTGTTTGTACATCACACCACCTCAGACTGGATGCTTATTAATTAGCATCCACCCCATCCTTTCCGGACTTTCCCTAGAGATACAAATGAATAGTATATGCTTCTTTAAAATCAGATGAAAATAATCTAGAGAAATTGGGTTAAGGATACATGACCAGAAATCAACCCCGGTATTAAAAAAATGTTTATGAATCTAATGCAAGTTTGTTACAAAACTAGCAAAAGAAAAGCTTCAGCAAATTTAAAACATGTTAACTCATTATTTTAGCTTTCTCTGGATCTTACATTGTCATCTCTGCTTAAATGTAACCTAGTCTCAGAAAGAGTAAAATTGACACTAGACAAATATAATTTATACATCAATATATTTTAAAAAAACATATACAAAAAATGTGTTTAGGATTCAAAGACATCAAGAGAAGATGTGAAACTTGGTAAAGATCACTTAGTGCTTGACATCTGGCAAATACCTTTTAATGAGAATATTCCTAATTTAGTTTATACCTCCTTGTGCAGATAGCAGGCAGATATTTTAGAAAGAGACATAGTTTATTTGGAATGCTGGATTGGAAAGCAGCCCTCCAGGGGTGAGAAGAAGATTTAGTCTAGGATAGGCAACTCTTATTTGGGTAATTTAGCATTAATGGAGAGACTACATTTTTTCTAGTTTTAAAAATCTCCCTTCCCAAGTGTAGGTTTTCTTCGATTCCAAACTTCAAAAGCTTCTGATGGTTGTTAAATTAGCCTGGCACTGACCCCTAGTGGTCTCCCAGGGATCAGTTAGTTCTCAGAAGGTTATATACCTTCAGAACAGAAACTCACTTTAGTATAGGTGACCACTTCATAAGTGACTGGAAAATAAAATATTTAGATCTTCTCACTGACTTTATAATGCCAGATGTGTACTTAGAGGTGGATGGTTAAAGCAGTTTTAAGAGAGTTACCATTTCATCTCATAATTCAGGGGGAACACATATAGCTTTAGAAGTAGACCCTGGGGAAACACAATCACTTGCAAGTTTATATAATGCATTTGTAGTTAAACACAAGCAATTTAGGATAAGACACTGAGTTACTCTGTGGAAGAAACAGATTGGTCTTTTAAGTTGAATAATATGATGACACTGTCACAGGAAAACCATACAGTAATATCTGTTTAATAAAGTGTTAGTCTGGGTGCCTGGGTGGCGCAGTTGGTTGAGCGACTGCCTTCGGCTCAGGTCACGATCCTGGAGTGCCTGGATCGAGTCCCACATCAGGCTCCCTGCTCGGCAGGGAGTCTGCTTCTCCCTCTGACCCTCCCCCCTCTCATGTGCTCTCTCTCTCATTCTCTCTCTCTCAAATAAATAAATAAAATCTTTAAAAAAAAAAAGAGTTAGTCTATGTGGAAACAAGTCCCATTATTGTGTTTAATGCACTAAAGTTATCTGCTGAGTTTTTAATCAGCAATAATGAATATAGAATACATATTCAGAAAAGCAATTTAATCAGACTATTCTATAATTATTTTTCATAAACTTCATTTTAAAGACTAATGAAGTACATAGTGAGGTTACGAATCATACTCATCTCTAAGAAATATTATCTTGGGGTGGGGGAATGGCTAAGGGCATTATTTAAACACTAACTTAAATCTTCTATTCCAAGTGTAACATTCAATCTGATGTGCTGTTCAGGAAAAGTTACATGTTACTCACATATGATAGGAATGAAATTGTATTTGAAGAATCCTCCAATGACTGAGGTATGCCTCTTTGACCATTTTGTTATGGGCACATTTATAATCTGGTTGTGAAATATAGCTCAGTTTACTGGAGATAAGTATAGTTTTATAGTAGGTCATAAGATGCTGTTTCATCCATTTGAGGATATGAAAGTACAATTCTGTAGAATATTTGAACCCAATATATCCCCACTGGGCTAAAATAGGGTAAAATGTAAAGTACATTCTTTCTCTTGTCTCTGAGTACATGTTACTCTTCTGATGCAGTTTAAGAAGTCTATGTTCAACATTTGTATGTATATATCTAGCTTGGATTCCCTTTGAGTTGACTTGATTTTTCATTAATAGTCACTCAATTTTATTGATGAACAAAGATTCAAAATCTTGGTGAAATGCTTTTGAGTCCTGGCCCTGTACTTGACTTAGGGGACACAAAGGTGAAAGTTATGTAATCTTTCCCTCAATGAACTCATCTGCTCTTTTGGCAAATATGCTCTCTACTTAAGTGTTTTATGGAAATATAAACAAAGGAGACATTAATTCATGCTTAATATAATGTCTTCTTACATTAGAGATAATTTGTTATGTGGATTTTGTAATGAAATGTGATGACCTCTTCGTTGATGACCAAAACTACTGTTTCTGTATATATGCTGACTTAACCAAAAATAAGTTTTAGAACATGATTCTAACCAGAGCATAGCAGACAAATAATCTTTTATCAAGCAGAAGAGCTAATATTAAGAAATGCCTTACTTTCTTCAGATTCAGGTTTTGTCTGCCTCCCACCATGTGACATGATCAGGTTGATTTTAGATATTCTATTTTAGTGTACTAAAATGTAGGATGATCAGATCTGAAAATGCATCATATAAGTAACTGAAGTAAGGGTTTAAAGGAAAAAAATGCCATGCCCTTTAAGTTGAGATGAAATCAGTCAATATTTAGCAAAATATTTTCATTTTGTAATCCTATTTTCTTTGCAGAGCCAGTAGGTTATTGGAAATGGCCTTTTAAATGTACAACTTTACATCATGGGATGATGACTTTCAGGTTGGTTTCAAAGGCTGGGTTGTTTTGCCCTCAATGCTGAGCAGGGCTATGCAAGGAGAGAGATGTCACCCTCTTTCTGCCAGGCCAGCCATCCCACTCACACACGTCCACAGCAAAAAGGGCCAAGATCTGAGCGGAGAAATAAACGCCATAAGTGTCTCTGAACTGTGAGCTGTGGGGAGCGCTTCAGGCATGAACTGAGTGAATAGAAGTCTGGACTCATTCTCTTTCAGAAATATTTATTAAAATATCTCCAAGGGAAAACTCTTTTCTTCCTGGGATTGCCCAATGTTAACCAGTTATAGCTAAAAACCCTCAAAAATAATATTCTTAGGATTACATAAGAAATCTCCAAATTCTTATTTTGTAACTTCTCCCTTTTTTCCAGCCACTTTCTACCTTTTTCCTGATTGTGAAGACTCTAGGAACATCAGGAAAAGCTAAAAATTGGAACTGACTTAGATTCTTCCTTACTTGATGGGCTCTCAAAAACTCTCAGATTTGAGAGAGCTGAAATTACTTGTTTGCATATCCCTCATGGTAAAGAACAGTGCCTTCAGACAGTATGTTTCATTTCACAAACAGACAAAATATGGAGTCTTTAAAAACTGTGTGTGTGTAGAAGGGCAGGTGCCGATATGTATAAATACATTAGAGCTTTTCCTTTTCACTCTCGGATGTTTCTTTCACACTTAGGGCTTGTCTTCCCAAGCTTTCTAGCAACTGTTATGCAAAAGAGAGAATTTACCTAATATTTTTCTATTACATAAACTTTGGTTGTGTCCATATTAAGAGGCTGGTTTGGCGGACTTTGGCAATTAACCTCTTTGTTTGGTCGAGATACTGCTTATACGTGGGTTGACAGGTTTTCCCACTGTTGCTTTATTATCAAAGCATCAAACAGCCTGCCACCCCTGCAGCTAATGGCTGACTTACCACTGAGCCCTTGCTTGTTCGCTGTTACCGCAACAGGTTGTAATGAGAATGAGGCAGACCACTTGGACCGGGATCAGCAGCCTTACCCACCCTCACAGAAGACCAAGCGCATGCGAACCTCCTTCAAGCATCACCAGCTACGGACCATGAAATCCTACTTTGCCATCAACCACAATCCGGATGCCAAGGATCTCAAGCAGCTTGCTCAGAAAACAGGCCTCACCAAAAGAGTTTTGCAGGTAAGAAACCTCCATCATTGGCTGTGTATACCTCTCCCTTACCCTTGCCAGTAAAAACTAGAGCAATACAGACATTTCCTGTACTGCTTTTCATTAGTTTATCTTAGTTATCTCCCAAGAGGGTAGGCTGAAATTTTGCAGGGGCTTCCTGGAGGGTGCCCAAAGACACTCCCGGGATCTTCTAAAATGCAGCCACTTTCTCCCTGTAGGTGGAGAGATGGGGCCACCAAAGCCAGCACAGCTTGCCTCACCGCTTTGCTAATGTGGCTGATGTTATTCGTACAAGTTGTGGCTTTAGAGAGTTCCATTCACACTAGGCTCAGTGCAGAGTTGAAGGGGGACCTGCTGGTGCTTTTGTATTTCAGCAAACTCTTGGCAGCCTCATTCACAGGCCATGACCTTCCAAATGCAGATTGTCCCTTTTTTTTTTTTCAACTCCTGAATAGCCACAACTATGGTGTCTCAGCAACCAACTGTAGCAAGTATTTTCCCACTTTAGTAAACCATATTTCAAAACTAAACATTGGGAGTTAGATGTGCTGTCCAATTGTTTTCCTAAACTCATAATGGTAAGAATATACAACTAATGAAATTATAGTGGGTTGCTGTGGGTCACCGGTGATCCTCTTCTACTTCTCAGTGACAAATTGCAGATACTTAAATTTCCACCAATCAGTTTCTGGTTGCTTGGGGTCTGTGGTCCTGGGTTTTTCCTATGCACAGACTACTTACCATGTGTCAGACTCAAGGATAGCCTGAAATCTGTTTCAATGATGTTCATTTCATACGAGTCATTCTTACTTTGCAAAACTTTCAGTGATCCTGCCTCTCCCCATTCTCAAAAGATAATAATCAGTTAAGGAATCAGGATATATTTTTCCCCTTTATCTCTGTGCCTTCATTTCTATGGTATTTCCACTTAAGCATCAGTTGTCCTAAGTGGCACTTGTTAATGCTGGGGGGATATATGCAGTTGAGAGAATATCCGTAGCATTACTTGAATTAATCTGTTCTAAAAGAAAGCCAAAAAAAAAAAAAAAAAAAAAAGCCCTTCTCTCCCAAGAAAAATAAACAATTACATTTAAAAAGAAAATATACATTCAAAAAAAAAAAGAAAGAAAGAAAGAAAAGCAAGCAAGAAACAAAAGATAAGGAAAAAAGAAGGAAAGAAAGAGAAAAAAACAAAAGAAGTCTAAAATAAACATCGGTAAAGAAATCAATTGGGATTGGTTTGCAGGTTTGGTTCCAAAACGCACGAGCCAAATTCAGAAGGAACCTTTTGCGGCAGGAGAATGGGGGTGTTGATAAAGCTGATGGCACGTCGCTTCCGGCCCCGCCCTCAGCAGACAGCGGCGCTCTTACTCCACCCGGCACTGCGACCACTTTAACAGACCTGACCAATCCCACTATCACTGTAGTGACATCCGTGACCTCTAACATGGACAGCCACGAATCCGGAAGCCCCTCACAAACTACCTTAACGAACCTTTTCTAACATTGGTTTTTTTTTTTTTAATTCTTCCTCTTCTTTTATTATTCTTATTATTCTTATTTTATTATTTACAAGATTTTTTTTTTTTTCTGACCCACAAGATATTTGGGAAATAAAAACAACAGCTTGGTGTGTAGCATCTGCAGCCACTTGGCAAATGAGTTTACAGTATTGTCTCCTTTACAAAGTGGTTTTTTGTTTTTGTTTTTGTTTTTTTGTCTACAAAGTGTACTTGGGTTGTTTTTTTTTTAAATTAGATCTTTCAGTTGGCAAGGGGAGTTTTTGAATTATTCTAATAAGTGCCTCTTAAAATTGTATGTTACTTATTTCCAGAATCTCAAAGAAAAAAAAAGTGGTATCATGATGGGCAAATAATCATATTCCCAATTAAATGATTAGGTTAATAAAGAATCAGATAATTAATTAAAGTTATTTTTTAAATCTTGCGATTGTATGTGTACTTATGGAATTTTGAAAACTTCACATTGATTTTTTTAATTTTAAAACTGAAAATAATGTTTTGATCATTCTTTTTTCTTACAAATGAGGAATATGATTAAACAAAAGCATTATCTGTAGCAGCTCCAAATATTAAAGATTAATTAGGTGGGAAATCTGTTCCAAGGACGTGACTTTTCCTTCTTTTTGGGATGTACATCCCAGCAAAACTTGTTAGTTAGCTACTTGTTTTTCAACATTTGAAAAATATTTAAACTCCCTGTGTATCTATGAAAATTCCATATAGAGTTTGAAATTCTATACTTTTAACCTAAAGCTAAAAATGATAGTTGTAAAACCATTCTTTCTAAATTAATTTTTTTCCTAGGGAAAATGGAAATAAGCAAAATATAATTTTTTAAGAAGTTAAAAAATCAGTATAATTTAATTAATAGATCTATTAATTGGCTTCAGCTGTACCATGATATTGTATCTGGCATTCTATATGAATAATGTTTAAAAAAAAAAAAACCTTAGTAGACTAATATTCACAACAAGAAATCTTTGGTTTGTTTTGCTTTATTTTACTTTGGCATAGGTTGATATACTTGTCAGAAAAAAACCCTTTTCTGACATTACAGATTGAAAGTTATTAGTCTTAAAGTAGATAAACTCAGAAGCCTTGTGGATGCTGATCTGAATATATTTCCTAGTTTACAGTAGCATTTTTTTTCTTTTAATTTAAGCTAAAATCTTAATGGTCTGGGCAGTGGTGAATGTTCATCTATATGCTTCTGTTGTAGTTAAATACCAATTAGATTGTGGATTTCCTAAAAAAAAATAAATAAATAAATAAAAAAGAAGTCAAGATCTATGTCTTGCTTTAGTGGATTGTTAAGAATAACTTTGCACATATTCCCCACTTTTTGGACCCCTTAAATCTTCGGTGGTCAAAGTGGCTATTTAATAGATTTTAAAGGTGTCCTTCTGGCTGTATAAATGTGTGGTTACATATTGACAGTTCACTGCCCACATTAAAGTGCATTATTGTAACTTTTGCTCAGGGTCTTTAGAAAATTAGCACAGAAAGTAGCTTATTTTTTAAAAAAAAAAGATGGTGGAAGATAAGTTAACACTGTAACAGAAGAAAGGTGTGATTGCCATTATATATTTAGCAAGTGTGGTTATCATCTTATATGGAGCTTAAATCTTGACTTTTCATATTTCTATTACATTTTGGGCATTTACCACTAACCAGACCAAACAACCTTGGTAAGGCTGAGATCTTATTAATACACTTTTACAGGTAAAATATTGATACTTATAAATTTTGTTCTTTGACAGAACAATGTATGGTACTATAGATCTACTTTATTAAGTAGACTAATTATAACTCAGTTCTCCTATGTGCCTTATGATATAACTTGGAAGTAAGTTTGTGAAAAATCAGGATATATGTGTTGTTTGTTAAATTAACTGTTTTAAGCCCTTTTGACACCTCACTAGTTTTGTACTGTTTTACCTCTTATTTCCGAAACTCTTTTTATGGTGTATCCTGTTAGAGGGGACAAACATGTCATAGAAAGCAGTTGTGCACTCTTTCAAATATAGTTGATAAATTCAATAATC
>NC_138374.1:109940354-110017933 GCF_054177405.1 Leptonychotes weddellii
TAGAAAGCAGTTGTGCACTCTTTCAAATATAGTTGATAAATTCAATAATCTTATATATTGAGCTTCGTGTTTATAGTACAGTAAGTGGTCTAGCAAAATTGTCCATGTTTCTTTGTTTATTGATAAATGCATTGTATAGAAACTATTTCCCCTAAATATTTATGGACCAAACAATTGTGATATATCCTATTAAATTTGTGTGAATAAACCATTTTGAATCTAAGGAGTTTTATTTCCCATCAGTTTAATTTAAGGTTTAACTGTATTAGTGTGTTTCCAATATCTGTATGTAAAAGCTATTAAAGTGGTAATACAAAAAACTTTTAAATATTCAAACATACATATAGTTTTCAGATTTCCAAACTTCTGATTCATTTTCAATGTACACACCATTGCATATGCAATGTAATTCAACTTAGAATTACCTTTAAATATATTTTCTTATAATAAAAGTAATGCCCCACCGATTTGACTCTGCCCGATTTTTAGAATTAAAAACAAGATAATAAGCAGATAAAGTAATTGCATGAAAAGAAACTTAATTATGATTAAGATTTAATATTAGGTCTATTGAGCACAAATGGATATTTGTAAATCAAAATAGAAATTGCAGACCCCTAAAAGCCAAGTTGCTCTGTAGTTAATAAATTGTCACTATGATTTTTTTCAGGGAGAACAAATCTTGGGGCATTACAGCCAAACATCCCGACGTTTGAAAATTCCCTAAAGTATTAAAAGAAGGGGAAAAGTTTGATCGGAAATCCACTGCAGTGAAGACAAAGACAATATTAGGTTATGATAATCATACATTTTAAAATCTATTGAGCCAAAAAAAAAAAAAAAGAGAGAGAGAGAGAGAGAGACTTAAATGTCATTTACTGAATGTTAACAAAAACTCTGTTCTTTATGGTGTCTAACACAAATGGAGGCTTAAAGTTATGTGGTTTAAAACAAAATTAGATAAGCCGTGTATAAACCAGAGCAGCCTGGCAGTAATATGCCCACCCCATATTTGAAGAAAATTATTATTGCTAAAAAAGAAAAAAAATCCCACACATTTGTCAAGCACAGTAATTGTAAAATAAAGCCCAAAAACATCCATTTCACTTGCTTGCTAATGTGTACTAGTCCTATCTGTTCATGGAATTTTCCAGTTGTAAATTCAAAGAAAAGCTATCACTCCTTTGAGAGTATAGGATCAAAACCCAGTAATTTTAGTATCATTGTTTATTTCTTCCTTTTTAAACAGAAATCTCTGCATGCACTTTTACATCTGTCACTTCTAGTGTACATCTCTGTATGATGACTTATCTTTGCTGTTTCTTGTATGATAAATAGCTTTCATGAATAAACATTTTATTTGATGCAAACATAGTTAACTTTATGTTAAATACACACTGTTGAAATTACTTTTGAACACTGTCTTAAGAGGCAGCACGATACATTTCCAACTTGTGATACTTAGGGAAAAAAAATCCAAACAATCTAATGAGGTAAAATTCTGGTAGTCTAGGATAAAAGGACTTACTTGGTTTTTAATTTTTCATGACTTTTTATTTGTTGTATTCAATCAACCCATGTATTAAAAATTTAAAAAAAAGAAAACACTAGTTACAACAAAAAAATAAACCTTAGAATAAACTATCATGTAAAATTTCAGCAACTTTTTAGGTTATTAGGGTAAAATTTATAGATCCTCTGTAAGTTTACATGTTTGCTATGCAATGAGCAAATTTACTGAAGTATACAAATATATCCTGAACTATGAAAAGATCCAATCTTTGCATAGTTCAAATTACATATGATATTACAAACAAAGGAGCAAGTGGAAAGAAAAACAAATATTTAGGAATGAGGTTTTTTTAATTGTTAAAGGGACTATTTGAAGAAAGAATTTTTTAACGATTCCTATTTAGCTGTATATCCAAAGCATATGCTAAACAAATTAACATATAACTTTCCAGAAAACTTTTCATTATGATGAAATTTTTATTATATACAAATGAACCCTATGTAAATGATGTAACTTTTATGAATGACAGACATTAAATATTTCACTTACATGTATTCTCAGAACTTTGAATGTTTTCTTAAATGCTTTCACTTCCTGAATACTAAAAAGGGGAAAGAAAATTTAAAAAGAGAGAGCAATTTACTAATAAGAAAAAAAGAAAAAAAGCAATGCACCACGACAAGTAGACTATTTTGAGTGATCATGAAACATGTTGGTTTTGTCAGTAACTTGAATGTTTATGCCTCATTGAAACTTCATCCATGGCTATAGCAACTTAATAGATTTTCCAATACATTTCCACCCAGTTTATTCAAATCCCTGTCCTACAGCTTTGCCTTCTTTCCCTGTGCTGTCACCTATGGTAGTTTCGGTTAGAAATATTTTGGAGCCTCGCCTGGTTTTACAGACCTTTAAATATTTGTCTGGTATGTGAAATGCGGGAGGAGACCAAAGAGGGAAAGAACATAACTGCAATTAGACATCTGAAAAAAATAATACAAATTTGAAACAGGCACATTTTCAAAAAGTAAAAGAAAGGAACCCTCATTATGTGAGTGGGAAGAGAAGAAAAGCATGCGATGTAGAGTTGGAAGGTCTGTCTTGCTTTCCCGTGATGTACCGTGGTTTTTCAGTCTGGGCAACCGCACACTTATTTTGGGGCATGGAAGAGAAGGATGTGGACTTCTTAGAAGGGAGCAAGGTACTAAATTTTCATAGTTTCTACCTCCCAGATGTCTGGGTTAGTCTAATTTCTGGCAAATTGATCTCGGGCAAAAAAAAAGCTTTACGGAGAGTTAGCATCTGTCAGCTTTGGTTGAGTGGCCCCCTTAATGCTGGCTTACAGGATAGGTAGGCTTTTCATACCTCAAATAAGGAAAAAATTCCATAATAAAGGACCCAAAGCAAACACTTTTAAGACCTGGGTGATTTTTCATCACCTAAAAAATAGATAGCTTTATTTAACAAAACCCCTGTAGAATCCACAGCACATTCTTTTACAGTAACCTTTCTTTGAAGTCAAAGTATTTTATAAACCACATATACCTATCATCTCATTTTCTGTTGCAGCGTGCTTGCAAAGGGCATCATGGAGAAAAGTGTTAGAAGTGGGAAGTTGTGGAATAGAATCATGGAATCATGTCATTCTAGGCTCTTAAGGAGAATACTAGGGAGAATACCATTGTCATAAAAGATAAATATAAACACCTAATTTGGTATGGAGTTTTGCTATTTAATTTTCAACTATGCTTTAAACAAAGCTAGCTTTACTGGTAGAGAGTTTGTGTACTCTCAAGATGATTCAATGACTTTTACATGTTATTGTCTCTAGACACAAGGATTAAATAAGGACACTGGGACTTAGTCCAAATTAGAGAAATGGCATTGTATGGTCTTTGAAACCATACATAGATAAACTCTGGATTGGCCTTTTGGATTTTATATTTTTAGCAACCAGGAACCAACTCTGAATATTCAAATGAATAAAAGCCCTCTGATGTAAAGCCACAGTCCTTTCCTTTACAGCCAATGTGAAAACAGAAGTTATTTTCTTTATGGTGTGCCACTGATTCTGAAACACTTTTATAATACCTATTCTGCCTTCCCAACATTTTTTTCAGAATAATATTACCATTTACCTTATTTTTGAAATATTATAATTCTAAGCTAATATATTATTTTGAATGCCCTCTGGGAAGGTTTCCATTTTATTTTACCTGTTTTCAAAGCAAAAAAAAAAAAAAAAGCAGAAAAAAAAAAGCTCAGAACTGTGCATGGTACTCAAGGAAAAATCTATGAATATGATGCAAGTAGCAATATAATCACCACAATGAAATTTCTTTTTATCTGTGCTGCAAAATAGATATTTTTATCCAACATCACTTCCCACTTCCAACATTTCTTTGTGAATATTAATATAGTAAACCCTCCTTTATCATGCACCACATTAACAAGTTTTTTACCCTTGGATTATTAATTTTTGCTTCTTTGCACTACATTTATCTTGTGCTGAAATGACAAAAAGCAGGCAAGAATAAAGATCCAGGTATTAGCCATATGTAGAAAGTTCCTGGTGTGCATTTCTGTGTACTTTTTCTTCACATATTAGAATTGTCAGGAACAATTTTTTTTTCCTTTGGAACTTCTTGTTTACATCTTGCATGATCTTATAAATTAATCTGAAGAGTAACTGGATACCTTTTATGGTTATTTGAAAATAAAATTTGCTACAAATAAGATGCTCCAGTCTCTGTTGCCTCATATTATGCATGAATATATTAATTTTTTTCCGGTACTTTCCCACTGAACCAGAAAATATTAACCTCAAAGGATATATAAATTGTTATTTATGACAAATATACAAAGATGAAGAAATTCAAAGGTGAAGTTGCCTTTACTTATTCTCATTCTGCTTCTTTTCCTTCTCCGAAGTAGCAAAAATCATGCAGGGCTATCTGCTTTAACTTTGACATTCAAGGGTTTTGACAGCTTGCATCATTTAAAGTTATATTTATTATTCAATAAACTTTAATTCTATAGAATAAATGCCCTTTATGAAATGTGATTTTTGAAAAGCACAACGGTATTTCACCATTTCAACCAGCTGAAGCTGTTTGAATTCAAGAGTGGTTTTTCAGAAGGAAAATATAGTGGGAAATTATTTTAAATATATTTGTAGCGTCTTTTCAGATTGACCTAGATGCTCTGTAGGAATTTTAAAGAGCAAACTTACAAAATGTTATGATGTAAATAATTAAATGATGGTATTTTTCTATGATATAAATTGAGACAACTTATTTTATAAATACAATTATGTAGTTACTTTATTATTTCAGTGCAGATATGAAGTCTCCTTCTGGATATTTTAATGAGATCTTTGTATTTCCAAGGGTTCTAGTATAGCTTTTTTTTTTTTTAAGATTTTTATTTATTTATTTGACAGAGAGAGAGAGCGAGAGCAGGAACACAAGCAGGGGGAGTGGGAGAGGGAGAAGCAGGCTTCCCGCCGAGCAGGGAGCCTGATGTGGGACTCGATCCCAGGACTCCGGGATCATGACCCGAGCCGAAGGCAGACGCTTAACGACTGAGCCACCCAGGCGCCCTCTAGTATAGCTTTTTATTCAGTTTTCTTCTTAAGTATCACCAGGCAGTGTGTGTGTGTATGTGTGTGTGTGTGTTGTATATTTTCTAACACTCATGAAAAGATATATATTTTTAAGAAAGAAGGCTCATTTCTTGTAAACCAATTTTTAATTAAAAGCAAAACAAAAGGGCAAAATAATGGCAATTTTCCTTCAGTTGGAGATATTGTAATAGGCCTTCTTTTTAACTGAATGTGGAGCTATGCTCTGCTATCCCTGATAATACTAGTAATCTTTCTAGGTTCTGTGTAGGTTACTGTCTTCACAGAGCTTGGCCATACCTTTGCTTTTTACTAGAATTATGTTGCTGTTTTAAACTTTTCTGTTCAACAAAGTTTGATGAATGCTAGCATATCAATATAAATAACCATAACAACAGCAAAAGGCAAATTTTGTTGGAATGAATGTTTAATTTACTTCATCTATTAAAAGAGGCACATTAGAAACAAACATTTGTTTTACAATTCGAAGAAGATATTTTGGTTTAAATTGAGCATTACTAGTGTGTTAAGGTGACTGGACCTCCATGAGTTCGTTAGTGAACAAGAAGTATAAATTGGTCCATCTACCATATATATTTACACGAAAGTATACACTGTGATAGGGTAAATAAGCATGTTATATGATAGACTGAGCTGGATTCTGAGTCTTCCCAAGAGACCTTTCACCATGTATGCACCTTCAATAGCCTGAAACCCTGACTATTAAGTGTTGCACTATGAAGCATGCGGTTTCAACTCTGGTATTCTCTCTTTCTGGAGTACCTTGCACTTGAATGTATTATCAATAAAGATGATCGCCATGGGCTTTGTTTCTGAGTTTTGACTCAGATATGGATAAACTCATGGAATCATTCTCTGTGCTGGAAAGAGCCTTACTAGGTTGTCTGATTCAGATTCCCATTTATTACTATCATTTTTAGTTGAAACAGAAAGCACTCAGACAGATGTGTATTGTTTTTTAGTTCAGACAATTGTGGGCCTTCCTCAGAAAAGTGTGGACATCAAGAATTTAAAGTTCTGCAGATTTGCTTTAAAAAACAAAACAAAACAAAACAAAATGTAGCTGAAACAATGTCATCGCAGCCATATGGCCACTACTAGAACCTCTGATCTATCACTGCTGCATTGTTAGTGCAATTTACGTTCCACTGAGAAACACTACAATGGTTACAAAACATCGACGGCTTTTACTTCCTGGAATTTTCTATAAATGTTCACAGCTTCTCCTTAGCTCATCAGTTGCTCACCATCATTCCTCTAAAATTCTCTTTCATCTCAGTTCTGTTCCCATGACACTATTGAAACACTTTTCCTTCAAATTAGCAATGATCTTTTTCTTACCCAAATCATGGCATTTTCCCTGTCTTTATTCACATTTGCTTTCCTGCCAGATTTTACAGCCCTTATTACTTGCATGTCTTTAAAACGATTTCCCTGATTGGCATTTGCCACAGGCAGCGCACCTGCTGCTTCTCTCCCCGGCTCTGCTGACTCAGAGGGAGCACATCACGGTTCAGCACCGCGTCTCCCCTCTGCTTGCTTCTCTCAAAACTGCATTCTTTCTTAAAGGTTCAACTTTTTAGTGATGACTCCAAATATATTTCTTGGGATATTTCCACCTGACTGTTCTGTTCGTTGAAGTGCAGCATAAAAGGAATTGAACCTTCTGGACTTTTTCATTTCTGTTAATGATAGAACTCTTTTCCCTGTGGGTCAGGCAGGCTGAGAATCATCGAGTTTGCAATTTTTCCATTGCCTTTTCCTTTACAAATTATTTTGTACCATTCTGTTACCAAGTCCTATTTATCCTTTCTTTATTGTATGTCTTTGATCAACCCTCTTGATCTACCTCTTTTTGCCATGCCCGCTACCACTCTACTCACTGGAACTAGGTTTTCTTAGCTTGTGGGAAAATAGGAAGTCCTAAGATATTTCAGATATTGTTCTGCTTCCCCATTCCTGTGCCCTAAGAGTAGAACTAATGGTTGGGAACATTAAAAAGATTACATTTAAATGAATTATATGAAATAGCTTTCTTACTGATGTAGAATCATATGACCTAAAAGATGGTGAACTCTCTCTGTGTGGATTTAAAAAGAGCCTTGTTATCATTTATTTGGAGGAACTGGAGGACAGTGTCCACAGTCCACATGTACCTGGAATAGAATATATGTATCATTAGTTTTACTTGATAAAATTTTAAAATATTAATTGCCTATGAAACAAATGGGATACCCAATAGGAGAAAATAAGTGTTGCTCAAATTGGGAACATAAAATCTTCTATTTCAAAGAACATTTTGGTCTGCATGTGGACCTCAGGTCTTTAGGAATACTTGGGTGGAGGAGTTTGAGAAGGAGTGGAGTATAGACAGTCACCAAGATTCTTTCTGGTTCCAACCATGTGACAGGTGTATGAAGAAGCAGAATCATAGTTTTTGGACAGACAAACCTGAATTCATAGTCTACCTCTTCCCCTAAGATTCTAGTCCAAACCCTGATTTGTCCACATTCCTTATACTGTGATTACAACTTTGTGGGTCCCTTTTCTTCTCATTTCTCTCCCCTCAGAATCCTTCCTGTATGTGACAAGGGTCATCTTTCAAAATATTGTCTTTCTGTGACACCTTCTTCCTCAGGAATTTTAATGGATTCGCATTGTATATATGATTAAATATAAAGTCTTGGAACCCAGTTAAGATTCTTCATAATATGACTGTCATACATTTTCTGTTTATTTTTCACTCCTTCCCAACACAAATGCTTCATTGTCAGTATCACAGGGGTATTCTCACCATCACAGTTTTGCACACCATATTTTCTCTAATCATAAAATTTTTTGTGTGACTTCTTATCTGCCTAAATCTTACAAATTCTTTTTTCTTCATTACTTAGTTCATACATACCACTAAAAAATCAACATTTCAGAAGAAATAAAATTACCTAGTATCCCCAAACCATCATATAGCATCTACATAATTTTTTTTTCTATGTTCTTTTCCAGTCCTGGTATTTTTTACAAAATTATAATAATTTTGTTAAAGCTCATAGTGTGGTACCTGGGACATAAGAAACAATAAATGGTAACTGATGTGAATCTCAAAACTATCATTTCTTTAAATTATTTTAATTGTATCTCCATGAAAATTGTCTTAGCACTTGTTTTTTTAAAATTTATTTAAAAAATTTTAATTTCAGGGGCGCCTGGGTGGTTCAGTTGGTTAAACGTCTGCCTTCGGCTCAGGTCATGATCCCGGGGTCCTGGGATCGAGCCCCGCATTGGGCTCCCTGCTCAGCGGGGAGTCTGTTTCTCCCTCTCCCTCTGTCCCTCCCTTCGCTCATGCTCTCTCTCTTTCTCTCTCTGAAATAAATGAAATCTTTAAAAAAAATTTTAATTCCAGTATAGTTAACATACAGTGTTATATTAGTTTTAGGTGTATAATTTAGTGATTCAACAATTCCATACAACACCCGGTGCTCATCATAAGTGCCCTTCTTAATCCTCATCACCTATTTCACCCATTCCCCCCCTTTGGAAACCATCAGTTTGCTCTCTATAGTTAAGAGTCTGTTTCTTGGTTTTTCTCTCTCCTGTTTTTTCTTTTGCTCATTTGTTATTTTTCTTGAAGTCCACATATGAGTGAAAACATATGGCATTTATTTTTCCCTGACTTATTTCACTCAGTATTAAACTCTCTAGCTCCATCCATGTCATTGCAAATGGCAGATTTCATTCTTTTTTATGGATGAATAATATTCCAATATATATACCACATCTTTATCCATTTATCTATTGATGGACAGATGGACACTTATTCGGGCTGCTTCCATAATTTGGCTATTGTAAATAATGCTGCTGTAAACATATGGGTACATGTATCCCTTTGAATTAGTGTTTTTGTATTTTTGGGGTAAATACCCAGTAGAGTGACAACTGGATCATAGGGTAATTCTATTTTTAACTTTTTGAGGAAACTCCATACTATTTTTCACAGTGCTGCACTAGTTTGCATTCCCACCAACACTTGTGATGATTGATGTCTTCCTTCCTGACCACCATAAAACTCACTGTATGTCCCATTCATTTGACATGAGTAATATTAGGTTATATACACATTGCATGTCTAATTATTTCTTATGTCTCCCTCAAATATTATACCTTTCTTGAGAAAAGGGATGATATCTTATATTTCCATTGTTTTTCTAAAGGTGCTAGGAAAATAACAATTGTTTGGTAAGCATTTTTAAAAATTGAGTTGTGAAGCATAGATTAGTGGATAGGATTGGCTGAAGAAGACATTTTGACCTGAACTCTGGAAGAAAAAGCAGCTTTCATTATGAATTACTACTGCCACTTATAATTCTTCACGATGGAAGTCAGGGGAAGGGTTACAGATATGGGTCCACCAGACTTGTTTAAGTCTTACTTTCCTTTTTGGAGACCAATAAGTGTTTCTTGGAGTTAATCTCTCCAGAATGATGAGCATATAATATGGCATATAATGGAGCATACAACACCCATCATCGTTATACATTTCTGAAACGGAGAGCATTCCAAGGACAAGTCCTGGTGCCGTGATTGGGAAGCACAGGATCTCCTTGCCCTAAGCCATTTGGTTATGTTACTACAGAAGTTCTTCCCATTTTGTTAAGAGCACTTACCACTCCTAGCTTTTGAAGTCGCACTTGAAAAGAATTAAGAAACTCAAAGGGCACTAATCACTAATGATGACAACACAATCATACTACTGAATCATAATGCCTTACACGAAGACAAAGGCATTTAATTGTTGAACCCTTCACTTGTCTATCCTTCTGGCCTGAGTCTTGGTTTAGGTAAGATTGCGAACTGCCCTGACCAGACTTTCTTACACATTCATGAGACAAATTTCACATTTCAATAAGCATAAATATTTTTTTGGTGCCAGATGAGTGTTAAGCTACATTTTCTCTGCTTGCTGGCACCAAGTGTACCTGGCTTCACAAACCTCTAACCAACAGCATTATCTTATCAGTATATAAATGCAGAGCAAAAACAAATTTTACACATACATCAATTTTGGCATCAAACCTTTATGGTATTCACAACCTGGCTTCCACTACCTACCTCATTCTGGTTGAGAATCCCCATGGTAGAGAAGGTGGCATGTTATTTTCTCCACCAGAGGCCATAGCTCACTGGTGTTCATGGATCCTATTATTTTCCTAGGATGGTTGTTGGTTTTGGTATTCTTCACAATAGAAAACAGATATTAATTTCCTCTACCACATCTATGCTAATAGTCCTTATTAAGCATGAACTTTTTGAGATAAGTGGTGACCAGTATACTACTGGTCATCTTTCCATTAATAAATAAATGTGACCTTTAGATAAATATATGTAAGTGTTATTAGCAACAAAGGTTAATGAACATTGAAATGAGGCTCTGAAGCATTTCTTTTTCATCTTTTTTTTTTTTAAGATTTTATTTATTTATTTTAGAGAGAGAGAGTGCCCTAGAGCAGGGGGAGGAGCCGGGTGGGGGGGAAGGGAGAAGGAGAGGGAAAAGGAGAGAGCACAGAGCCCCCATGGGGCTGATCCTACCACCTGGACCAAAACCAAGAGTCAGACAATCAATCAAGCCATCCAGGTGCCCCAAGATAGGTGAACTTTTTAAAAGTATGATCAAGTTTGCAGATGGGAATATTTTAAATCAGTTGCTTTCAAATTCTTTTAGGCATCAAAAGCTTCCTTGCTAAGCTTTTTCACAGAACTGAATATATAAAATAGGTAAGAACAAGGCTTGTTCTGGTGGAGAGAAAAAGGCATATGGAAAGTTGTAGTTCTATCATTGTCTCCAACCCCTTTGGACACAGCAACCCTGAGCCTTGCCATGGGGTCTGGGGGATTCTAGGTGCTCACTTCAAAAACCACAATTTTGGATCCAGTCCAGAGATCCTGTTACAGATTTTGATAAAAGTGTAGAGAGGAACAAAAATGATTTTCTGTGGCAGTTGGAAGGAAGGAAATGTTAAGTGAACGTGTGACCTTGAATGAATCACTTGAACAGAGGTGGTATTAGTTTCAACATCTGTAAGAAAGAAAGACCACCCTGTTCTAAACTTACCTGATCCTAAGGTTCACCTGGAGGGCTGGCTGAAAAAAGAGGGAGAGGGTCTTGTCCCACCCTCACTCCATGCAAGAGGTCTGAAATCTGTTATTTCATAATTATTCTCAAGCGATCAGGTGAGTTTGGGAAGAAAACACAGGCTTAGATACTTTGATAACGTTCATCACCAACCTTTGTTAGGATTCCACTCAGTTCCTCTATTTCTTTCATAACTTCTGTGACGGGGACATTTATGTAGATTGGTAAAGGTGTAGTAGCTCTGAAAGGCAGGAACTTAAACATGACGGAAGCAATGGCAATTATATAAAAGTGTTTTCCTCCCACAAACCTCACCCCAACAGCTGTCAGAAATCTTTTAGAAAGTAGCAAAAACTAAGGTGGACATTGGAAGGATGCGTTTGGGGTTCAATTAAATATTAATATCCTTTGGGGTGAAATGTGTACTGAATAATGGAATGTATATTTCTGCATCTGTCCAGGCCTTGTCATTCTGGGGCTATGGAGGCATCACATTAACTTCAAACATCCAAATCTCAATGTTTACCCACTTTGTGCTTCTAAAGGACTTCTACCGTTCTCTTAACACCCCCCTTCTGGAAACATCTGGGAGTCCCCAGGGGATGTTTTTAGACATACTAATTTATCAGTCTGTCAGGTACATAATAGGAGATGTGCTCATGTTCTCCCCTTCTGTTCTGTTTTCCTTGGGTGTCTTCTGCTTATAAAGCCGTGCAAGCATACCCACCATGAGAAAAGGACATTTGTGTCAAAGGTGCTATTTCCTGAATGTTCCTAAAGGAAGAGAATGCCTTCTCCCCCATTCACGGGTGCACTTGTCACTTGGGACCTGAGTAGCGCTGTGGGAACCCCCTTGCACAGTCCTTCCCTCCATTTCTGCCTGTGGCCTCTTCTATCCCCTGACCTTGATACCAGTCCACAGGATTGTGTGTGGGAGAAATAGCATTGTCATATCACCCCCCTCCCCCTTTACTCCCAGGCATCTGTACACAATCTTCCTTCCTCCTTCAGCCCCAAACAAAAGTCCTCAGACAACTAACTCCTGCAAATCTACTCTTCTTAGGCCTGTCCCTTTTGCCAGACATGATTGAACATATTTGAATCTCAATTTGGGCTCAAGGTGGGAGAGCCACTATATATAGCTATGTAGATTGATAACTGATTTAAAAAATCCAGTCCCAGAGAGTACCAATTAATGAATTAATATACCCCGAGGGAGGTGGCTAGGGGCTTTTCAAAGACTCTGTTCTTTTCAACATTTATATTACTGAATTAGTTTGAGGACAGAGTTGTCAAGCTAATCATACTTGCAGATGGCACAAAGCTGGGAGGGACAGAAAATACAGTCGATGGAAAAATCAGAATTGAAAAGATACTTAAAGATTGGAAGGCTGGTTTTAACCCAAGAGATAAAAGTTAGTAGAAAGAAAATGAAAAGCTACATGTAGGCTCTAAAATTGTCCTGCACAGTTACAAGCTATGGTGGTGATTTTTAAATTTATTTAAACATATAATATTTCCATCATATAAAATCTTACCAGAATTCTCTACGTAAGATAAAATCTGTTCTGACTGAAGTGGGAGTGGAAGAACGGGGGACACCTTCCTATTCCTTGCCACCTCTTTCTAAAGCCTCTGTGTTTTGGTAAAACACAGTTAGAAAACTCTTGGACTCTGGGGTGTTGGGGAGAGTGTGGGGCGAAAGGGATGGGAGGACTGAACATGGCTAACCAGCATGTGAAAGAAACTTGAACAGTTTTAGTTCAAGGTGGACTCACTATAAACTAAGAGTGTGATGTGATTGTTTCCTCGAATATGGTAGGTTAACAGACTCAGAGAAGTAAGACTGGGAATGAGTCTCTGGTGGACAAACCATACAGGAATGTTTTCAAACCATTGTGATCATCTGGAAGGTGTAATTTTGCATCGTGCTTTTTCATAAACATTTTATCATTGTTGGAAGTTTAGACAGGGATGCCACATATGGCTGCACAGGCTGTGGACTGTGCAAGTCCAGAGACAGTATTTTCAGAGACTATAATGATAATAAAAAACTGTTCTGCTTAATTTTTTTTCTCATATTTTTCCTTTAGATTGTCTGCCATTCAGAACTCTAAGATGGCTTCTTTTAAGATCAGACATACACCAATGGGTATGACTGGAAAATGAGATGAATTAAAAAAAAAAAGGGGTTTTGCTCCTCAAGGATTTAAAGAATGATAGTAACATGGAGGTGTGTTGTTTTCTTATTGGGATGTGGGATAAGAGTAACAAAGGCAATAAAAATACTCCACACAATTAAGGTTCCCAGTATTCTTTCCACAATCCACAAAGGAGATGGATTATGTGTCTGTCTCTCCCCAAATACCAGGGTGGCTTCAGGTTTACCATTTAACTTAGCCTTGACCTTCTTTAACAGTTTCCTCATCTTAAAAACAAATGATCTGAATGGGATGATCTCTCAATGTTCCTTTTGACTTTAATGCTTCGCAAATCTATTATAGTTTCCAGGCAGTGAAAAACATGTCTTTCAGAGATGGAGGTGATAATACACAATGCATTACATTACAGTTGAATCTATCCATTCCATGTCAGTGTCATGAAATCTTCTTGTGGAAATTCTAAAGCAACTGTTCTCAAAGTATGGTGCTAGGACCACTGGGGATTCCCAAGGGGGTCTCAGGGTTTCCACAAGGTCACTATTATTTACATAATAATACTAAGATGTTACTCGCCATTTTCACTCTTATTCTCTCATGAGTGTACAGAGTATGAGAAGTTCATGGTCATGTTTCCAGATCCCATATTGCAGCTAACCTTTAAGAAACTACCATTGTCAAGGTTTGGTGTTATCAGGCTATTCACAATGATCTGAAAGGCAATTAAAATATTCCTCTCTTTTCCAATTATATACCCTAATGAGGCCAAATTTTCTTCATATACCATAAGCAAAACAACACATTGTAACAGATTGAAAACAGAACCAGTTATGAGAATCCATTTTCATTTCTAATACAGTAAATATTGATATAAATAACCTGTAAAAACCAAAGTTCTTTGGGGTCCTCAGCAAATATTGAGTCTAAGACTGAGGGGTACTGGGGTGGCTCAGTCAGTTAAGCATCTGACTTCAGCTCAGGTCATGATCTCAAGGTCCTGAGATGGAGCCTGGAGTGGAACATTTCATTGGGGTCTGCACTCAGCAGGACTCTGCTTGTCCCTTTGCCCCTCTCCCCCTTGTTTTCTCTCTCTCTCTCTAAAACAAATAAATAAAATCTTTTTAAAAAAGAGTCTAAGAGACCAAATGTTTGAGAACAGATGTTCTAAAAGTTTATTAAAATAGTGAAATTTCCTTCTCAAGCAAGTTAATTGCTGTTGTTTCTCTCTTGAACTTCCTGTTCTTCTGTCCTCATTTGGTTACATGAAGGTCCACCAGGAATTTGAAAAATGATCATCCTATAATACCTGTAGTTCTCTTTGAGTTCTTATATTTTGATTTTAGAAGCTATGACATGATTCCTTTTCATGGAAATTTTTGTCTGAGTTTTGTTTCAATTAAGGGCATTCTTTTAGGAAATCTACATAAGAACAAAAGGTAGCATAATTATTAGATCTCCGGGAAGTAGAAATGAAATGTAGGGATGAAGAAGTTTGGAGACTGAGATGAGGGTGGTAAGCAATACCAGAGATCCAAGATTTGAGAAAAGAGATAACACTCACCACCCTTTTGTATTCCCCAAACGAGGACGTAGAGAGCAGGTGTCATAATCACTGAGGTAGGGAGATGTTCATGGAAAAGGAAGATGATGTTTTTTGTCTAGATAACCCTACCTTGTGGTGTTTCTACTCCTGAGGATGAGTCAGGAGGTACATAGATCACTGCGTGATCTGTATTAGCAGGGCCCAATGGTCACAAAATGAGGGCCCAGTTTGTGATGGCTGTTGCAGAGTCTGGAAGCTGTAAGGTGAATGCTGAATGCCCCCACCAAATTTCTGCATTTACTTGAAAATGTCTCACTACTTGGGCTATTTTTCCCTCCCTCTCTTTTAAAAATAATGCTTTGCTTGGATATTCACAATGCAGAAATCAGAAAAAGGAAAAGGATAGAAGAATTGAGTATACAAAAAACAAAAACTTGAATTTTTGTACTTTCATGTAACTTCTTAATGAATTTTCATATGATTTCTGGCTGTTGAGTTCCTGATCTCTCCCCTTCCTTCCTTCCTTCCTTCCTGCCTCCCTCCCTCCCTTCCTTCCTTCCATCCTAGCTTCCCTTCATTCTTTCTTCTAACTTTTCCAGGGCCATATTCCTGTTTTTGTCTCACTCGGAGTGAAGATACATATCACCTAGGTGAGGACGATAGAGAGGCTGGTTTCAACCCCTGATGGAATACAGGCAGCACGAGAAAGGACATGGTGGCTTCTATCAATGCCACAGGCGCAACTCCGGCCCTTTCATTCCCAATCAGGTCACCAGTAATGAGATCCTGGAACCTTTCCCCAGGGTCAGCCCCTGATGTTAAAGTCAAGCTCACTGCAATTTTGGCTCATCAGATGGAATATATGAAGAGGGGAGGTGACAGCCAAAATCCTAAACAAATGTTGGAATAGTTAGATGAGGGCTGCCTTCAAGCAAGGTTAGCAGAAGTAGTGTAAGGTTACTATGATATACAAGCACATGTAATATGGTCTGGCTATGATTCTTTTCATACATGAATGTTCAAGGAACTAAGTTTAAAATATTTATGGAATAGAATTCTTTCATCACTCATCATTCATTCATTCATTCACTCATCCATACACTTTTGTTAATACTCTTAAGTTCTCTCCCTCCATCTTTGCATCACATTTGAGTGACAAACATTCAGACTTGGATGAGCCTCACTATGCATTTTTTCCCCATGACCACAATAAAACAGCTGAGCTCTGCTGGAGAGATTTGCACACTAGGTCAGATAAATTTTGTGATAAATTCACAATGGAAACCTCAATACTTCCTGGTCGTCCAAGTATTCCTCTGATAAATGAATCTCTTACCCTCTGCAACAATTTAGATCTGCTCCACTCTTGTGAAACCTCTAACATTATTTCCTCCATGACACCACCCAGCTGCACATCTCACTCTTTGTATGCAGATGACCTGGTTCATTCCTTAGGAAATATAATCTATCAGATAGGACTACATCAACTCTCGCTAAAACAGACAGACCTAGCCACATCAGGATGACAGCTCACTTCTCTCCTGTCACAGTAAAGGAGGTTTACCTTATCCTATATACAATTCTTCCATCTCCTAAGTCCGTGGATTCTCTAGTGTTTTCAGGAGTCATCCATAGCAATTTATTCATCTCTCTTGTTTGTCAACTGATCTGATTGCTTTTTTTTTAATTTTAGGGACTGGCACTATCATTTACCCATTATGCAAGCCAGAAACCCTAGACTAATCCATGACACTTAGCTTTCTTCATCTCTCATATCCAACCCATCATCATGTTCTATCAATTTTTACTCCAAAATATTTTTCATATCCCCCTCTACCTTTGCCACTTCTGTGGTCTAATCACGTCACCACCCTCATCCCACCCGTCTTCCTGGTTTATACTTTCTTTAAATTGCTTCTTAAAAAAAAAAGACCAGTTTTTAACTAGGGATGGAAGGTCCATCTTTCGTCAAGCTCTTCCTTACTTTCTGTTCTCCAGTCACACAGGCCGCATTCCCCCTCAACACAGGCCTTTGCACACATGCTATTCCTTCAGTCTGGAATGTGCATTAGTTCCTCTGCACCTGTTAGACACACATTCATCCTTCATTTCTAGCTTAAGTGACACTTTTCCAGAAGCACAGCTTAGACAAGATCAATTCTCTACTATAAGGTTTCATAGCCTCATGTGCCTTTCCTTTATACAACTTATGACAGCTGCCATTTTATATTTATTTGTGAGATTACTTAATTATGTCTGCCTTCTTAAGTAGCCTACAAACTCATGAGGGCAGGAACATTTCTGCTCTTGCACTATATCCCTAGCAAAATGCCTGGCATGTAGTAGGCACTCCATAAATATTCATTGAGTGAGTGTGGATTGAATAAATAGTAGTATGTTCAGGGCACCGTTTCAGATGCTCTAGGGCACGGGTTCTTAAACTTTAGCATCAGAATAACCTGAAGGCTGGTGAAAGCACAGATTGGTGGGCCTCAACTCCAAAATTTCTGATTCAGTAGGTCTTGGGTGTCACATAAGAATTTACATTTCTAACAATTCCAAGGTAATACTCATGTTGCTGGCCCAGGGAACCACAATTTGAGGACCACTGCTTTAGGGAATTAAATACACGATTGAGACATGATTCCTGTCTTCAAGATATTTACAATTTTGTCCAGGTGCAAATAATAGATAAGAGAAATTTGAGTAAAAAAAAAAAATGCAGTATTTAAAAATCGTGGGAGCCAGAAATAGAAAAGACACACCACGATCTATTATCTGTTGTTGATTGCTACTTCAATTTTATGGCCAATAATTGCTATAGGTGTTTATGAAAAAGAAGAATCATTTCAGACTGAAATGATTATAAAAATAGTTCATAGGATTTAAAATTAGCTTTACAGGAATTTAAGAAGGGTTGAGGAGTTGAATTCTCAGGGTGGGGCAGGATGAAAAATATAGGAAAGAGTGCTGGTTAGAATAATAATACCAAGGAGAGGAGGTACCTGGAGGTGTAGAGAACAGGCCGGAAGGAAGAACATAAAATTAGGCAGGAAGTGGAGAGAAGGGAAGAGGACATTGAGCAGTGAGAGCAGCCTAAAATAAGAAAAGGTGGGCTAGTAACATTTGTGTGTGGGGAGCCAAATTATGTCTATGTTGATTTTTCATTCTCTACTACCTGCCTCACTAATAGGGGAACAGTGGTCCTGGGGAAAACCAGAGGCTCCTCCTGGAAGGCAGAGGGTATTGTGAACTATTATGTGCTCCCTTCTATCACTACAATCTCTAATATGATGTGGATAGAGCCACATTGTAGGAACAAAAATGTCAAAATGTTTGTAATACATGGTTTTCAGGGGATCAAAGCAGGTCCTGGTAGAAGTTACCATAACCCATTAAGATTCTACTTTTTTTTATGAAAGGTACTAAAAACCTCACTATTGTCTGAGTAGATTCTACAGCTATGGTTGTATCAAACCATTTTCAGAGATAAATTACAAAATACCCAGCGCTACTGTAGAATGGGTGCTGCTCAGGATGTGAGGACTTAAGTCATGAGGAAGTACCGTGCCTGGAAACAGGGCAACCGTTCACTCATAATCACAACTGGGGTGACAGAGCGTCAAACCTGACACAGCCCACTGGTCATTAATTTCTTTAGAAATACAGCTGTTAAGGGTGCCTGGGTGGCTCAGTTGGTTAAGCGTCTGCCTTCAGTGCAGGTCATGATCCTGGGGTCCTGGGATCGAGTCCTGCATCCGGCTCCTTGCTCAGCGGGAGCCTGTTTCTCCCTCTCTTTTTGCCCCTCCCCCTTCTCCTGCTCTCTCTTTCTCTCTCAAATAAAATAAAATCTTAAAAAAAAAAAAAAAGAAATACAGCCGTTGGACTTATATACAGGTGAAGCTCTTGGTTTTAGAATATTATCACTTTAAAAACATGATATTTTTTCAGTATAATGAAATATCAAAAATTTTGGATCACTTTCTTTGTGTAATGAACTCTCAATAGATACAGAATCAACTTAAGTCTAGGGTTCTTTTTACATGGCCAGATAATTTTAGCATTTTGTTTCCTATGTTCACATAGGTTTCACAGTAAACATTATGCTATGAAATTTGCCAAATGTTTTGTATTCATTCCGGTAAATTAGGCAGGAAAAAAAATATTTTTCCCCTGAAAGACCTCAAAAACTCCAGTGCCCATTCACAAGTGTGAAAGCAATATTTAAGGAAACATTCTGCCCTCTCACACATTTACTTTACAAGATAACAGTTTGCCTCGAGTGTCAGTTCCCTCCGGGGACTGACAATTTTGTCCTGATTTAAAACACAGTGAGTGTATAGCCAAAGGCATTCTCACCAGTACCCAGCCCTTTCTCCTTCTTCCTTAAAGCCTTTCAGTGTCCAAAGAGGAGTTACCTGCTCCTCCCTGGTTAACAGGAAATAGTGGTGTGGGACGTTTCTGCAATCCTGATCAGGACCGTTTTCTATTGGTTTGTTTTTGAAATTCACATGGTATATTTGATCAAAGTTGACTGAGATTATAAAAACCAATACTACTTTCATACACAGAAAATCAAGAGGCTTCATTTAGTTCGAATGGCACAGAAAATCTCTAATTCTACAGCACCTACTGTCTGTGACACCGTATTTGCCACTTCACTCTATCATGTCTTGTATTAATTTTACTGCTGTGTTCTCTGTAAATCTTTTCTCCTCTCTCAGATCACAAGCTTCTTAAACTCATGTTTCTTCTGTGGTCTTTGTGGGCTGTATCTTTGTGCCTAAGCACAGCAAATGTTAGTAGATGGATTAATGGAGTAAGAAAGACCACTTGCAAATCTTGGACCATTTGTTTACTACTAAGGAATCAGATCATGAGTAGAACCTTGACACTCCATTATTAGGTAGTGTTTTTATTTTGTTTCAGTGAATGAGACGCTGTAACAAATTTGAGCATTAAATTGACCCATAATAATCATATCAGGAAGGAAAAGCATAATTACATCCATCAAAAGAGGAGAGATGGTGAGAATGACTTTTTACCATTCTTGCTTTAAAGGCAGTACAAGGGCGCTACTTAAGACATAGGTGCACTGCAAACTAGAGTTGTATCATTTAACATAATTCTTAATTCCCTGAACGGTTTTCCAGGGCTTACCTGGCGGCAGGCACTGCTCCAGGGGCTGGGAGAAAACAGGGAGTAGACAAAACCCCTGCCTTCATGAGGCTTGCATTCCAGCTCGTTGTCTGTTATGGTGAAAGAGAGCATAACCACAGACCTACGTTCTCTACAGAAATAGAGTTGGGTGCTGACAGAGTGCTATGGAGAAGAACACAGCAAAGCAGGAGAGGAGGGGAGTGCTGGAAGGAGTCAGAATTTCAGATGCTGAGCTTGCTGAGCTTGAATAAAGACCAAAAACAGGGGAAGGAGGGATCCATGGGTCTAACTGGGGAAAGGCAGTTCCTGGCCTGATTGGCCAGAGTGTGCTGGAAGAACAGAAAGGAGGCCAGCATGGCAGGAGCAGGAGAGCCGAAGGCCTTACGCTCAGAGCTCGACTGGGTGGAGGGGATGCCAATCATTAATCTTGTAGAGGATTAACTAGACTCTAGCTTTTTTTTTTTTTTTTAAGATTTTATTTATTTATTTGACAGAGAGAGAGAGGGAGAATGAGCGAGCACAAGCAGGGGGAGCGGCAAAGGGAAAAGCTGGCTCCCTGCTGAGCAAGGAGCCCAACACGGGACTCGAACCCAGGACCCTGGGATCATGACCTGAGCTGAAGGCAGATGCTTAACAGACTGAGCCACCCAGGTGTCCCTCACTGGACTCTAGTTTTAACTCCGTGTGAGATGGGAAGGCATTGGAGGGCTAGAAGCTGAGGCTTGATGCACTATGTCTAATGTCTAATGTTTTAACATGATCACTTGGTCTGTTATGTTCAAATAAACCTGAAGGACACTAAAAGGCTTCTTAGGAGACCATAGTGATAGACCAGTTGAGAAATGGTGGGTTTAAGCAGGCTAGAGCAATGGTGGTGGCAAGAAGCAATCAGGTTTGGATATATTTAAAGGTAAGATTAAAATGGATTTGTTGACAGATTGGATATGGGACACGAAAGGAAGGAATTAAGAACTACTCAAAAAACTTTAATTTCAATAACTAGAAGGATGGAGATGCCATTAGCTGAGATGGGAAAGCTATGGGTGAAAAGGCTTGGGGTGGGGGATGAGACATCAGGAGCTTGGATTTAGAAAAGTTAAGTTTGAGGTAAATCATTAGGTTTTCAAGTGGAGATGTTGAGGAAGCAGTTACTACGGAATAACTGACATTCTTAAAACGGAATAAATGATCTTATGTGTGCTGAGGGGATGTGGCCGAGATGAGAAACTGATAGTAGCAATAGAGAGGGGAAGTTGTATGCTGGGGTGAATATTCTCCCTTAGGTGAGCAGGGATTGAGTGTCCCCAAGGGACATAGGGAGTTTCTTCGAAATAATAAGAAAGAGGTAGAGTTTGTAGCACAGATACAAGGGGTGGGTGAGTGTGATGGTGAAAGCAGGGTGTGGGGGTGTGGGGGGTGGTTGGGGAGGGGGGTTAGAATTCTCTACTGATTACTTTTATTTTCTCAAGTGGAAAAGGCATTGACCAGCTGAGAGAGACAATAGGTGAGGAGGTGTTGGAGGTTTGATGAAAAGTAGAGACGGAACAATGGACTAGGGACTGATGGCAGAGCTGCCTGCCAGCCGTAAGGGCCCCTTTAAGGTTCTGGTGGTGAATTTAAACAGAGCCCAGCCTGTCTCCAGCCACAATCAGCTGAGCAGGTGCAGGCTCGGATTAGGCAGGAGCTGGAGTTTTACCAAGGAAGGAAGACAAAGTGAGAGAGGGTCCTGGGAGTGAAGGCCTAACCAAGGGAGCAATTATCATGATGGACAAGGAAAGCCGAGCAGCTACAGAGGATGAGTGATGACACGAGGGGACTGAGGACCTTGAAAAGGTGGCAGGATCAACAGATTGAAGTTCCCTAGACCCATGAAGTGGTGTTGGAGTCATGGTACCAGAGGAAGTGAGCTGGCGTGACAGGAGGAGGAGACCAGACAGGGAGAGCCTTAAAATGGAGATTGTGTCTTACAGCTTGAGTCCTCAAAATCCAATTTACAGAAAAGCCTTTGACTAATAGTAAAATTCATTAATTAATACGAGTTTTAAATAAAGGCTGAGAGTTCCCTGGGGCTGGGACTTCTATTTGTGACTATTTCCACAAACGGGACAGACAAATAAAAACGTTAGTGTATTTCTGGACGTTAGTAGTAATAAAACCATATGCCTGGAAGCAACTTCAAGAGGTCCTAGTTCAGATCACTTCACTTTCTCCCAACAGGTCTGAACACCTTGGAGAGGAAATGCCACCACCAAGCTAATTCAGTCCTCTATCTGCTCTAGAACTCTATCAGGTCATAGTTTTTGTGAAACACTTGTATTGAATTTAAAGCCTATGTACTTTAATTTTGTTTTTCTGTTAGGGGAGAGAAGAACAGGTCAAAATCACCAGCCTAGTAACCCTTAAACACTGGAAGGCAATTTCCAGAGAGAGGTTGGTGTATCTGAAGTGTCACCCAGCAGAAGGTTTTCACCCAGCAGGGAGGCAGAGAAAGATCTCTCATGGCAAAAGGTCCATGAGAATTACTTATAGTTCACTGACATGAAAATGTCTCACTCCTCCATATTGGAAAAAAAAAAAAGGAGACCTGCATGACCTTCATGTGTATTATCAAGAATAGCATGAACTCTCATTCAGAAAAATTGTGAGCTCCACATCTAATAAAAGGTAAGATGCAAATTTCCAAAACTCTATTTTTAATTAATATCTTTATAAAAAATAATCCATGTTGTGCCAGAGGTGGGAGCTGTCTCTTTGCTGAGTCTTTGCATCGGCCTGAATTGTACTCGGAATCCTCTCGTTGCCCGCTCCAGAACACAATCCTCCTTTCTGGTTTTGCAGGGATTTGTAGCAGCACAGCTTGTTAGGGGACTTGTTACAGAGTGAACCAGCTGACTCAGGTGCTCCTGAGGGGAAGTTTGTTCTGAGGAGAAACTCTATAAGGCCCTATTAGGGTTTTTTTGAGCCTTGGGCTTTTTGGTAGGTCAATGTGCTAAATCATTAAAAAATATGGAAAAGTCAGATAGGAGGTCCCTCCCTCCCTCCCTCCCTTCCTTTTTCAAGCCCGGAAACAAGCACCCCAGACGAACTAACCAGAAATCAAAGTGAAGGCAAAACAAGGCGTTGTTGGTGCTGCCCGGGCGGAGGTCGTAGTCCATTGCATGATTCTGGTTCTGATTACACGTCAGGAGATTTTAAAAGGAAATACTTTTTCGTAAAGGGGCCTCAAGGTCCCAAATTCGAGAGCGAAGCGAGAACAAAGATTGATTATTTGAAACTTGCCTCATTTACGGCAGCAAGAGACACCTACGGAAATAGTGTGAGAGACTTCCGCGCGAAAACTGTGAGCCGGAAGCAGCTGGGAAGCAAGAAGCGCGCGATTTCAAGATGGCTCGCGTCACACGGTGGCGGGGGGGGCGGAGGGGGGAGCAGGACAGGATTAGGCAACTCGGCGAGGAAGTAAGAAGAGCTAGAATAGACTACGTTGCAGAACTCACTCAAACCAGCCCGAGGAAAAGTCGAGCCTGAGGAAATAAACGCCGCCGAAGGTGAAGGACTGGAAAGAGGAGGTGGAATGATACCCGACCGGGTATCGTCCGTCTTTCCCTGCCCTCCCCTCCTCGGCCCCACAGCCCCACAGCCCCACAGGTTTTTTGTTTTTTCCCCTCTGCTTCTCTCTGTCTTTTCCCCTCTCCCTCCTCCTCCGCCTTCTCCTTCTTCCCCCCCCTCCCCCCTCTCCAGTTGGACTTGGGCTGCTCTGCTGCGCCACATGTGATCAACATGGCTGCACCACAGCCCGTGTATGTTGAGATCACATATGAGGGCGGCTGACTGATTTTCCCCTCTCATAATTCCAAACTCCTGGAGAGCGATTCTGATAGGCCGCAGGTAGTCAGGGCGTGCCAGAGAGGCAGGGTCGTATGGTACAAACCAGAAGGCCGTATTTCCCCCAAGACGTGGGTGGGCACCGGAAGTTCTCTGAGAAGGCTGTGGGCTGCGCCGACGCTCCAGGACCGATGAATGTAGAAGACTTTATTCACTAGCTTGTTTTAAACGGGACTTTGGCAGTTGTAGAGTTTGCATTGTGGTTCACTTTTTTGTACAACTGTGTTTCTCTTGACATGTGGAACACTTTCTCTCCTGAGACTTGAGTAGATTTGGGGCATATCATATATCATCGTTAATTGCTAGCTCAGTCTAGCTCTTCTTTCCGGTGCATCACCGTTCCGCGGTATTCACAAGCCTTCTCGGTGATGTGGTATGAATGCGTAGAGCTCACCGCTAGTGGCGAACAAGGGTCTAGGTGCATTCTAGACCCTTCTCTCTCTTTAGTGCAATGACTTGGAATCATGGGTGGTACTAAGGCGGAGTTCATTTTTCTTTAAACTCTGATCATTTTAACACCAATTTAGTAAATATTTATTTAAATGTATTTATTTCATTACATTTAAAAGTATTTGAGGAAATTGCGGTATAAAAGATTTTCAGTAAGTTTGACTACAGGCCCATTTAGTAGCATGTTTCCATGGTAGGAACATGATAAGCAGAAGGGAAATTTGCATTTTTAGGGAAGATTTCTGAATTTCTTAAGTAACCTAGAAACTCTTTACTGAATGAGTGGCTGTGTATTTCTGCATCTGTTTGGATTAGTGTAGTAACAGAGGTGTGAAACCATGTAGTCTGTTGTGAGTCAAATATTGCTCTCTGGGGGCTGTAATACTTCACACATCCTTCGTTTTAAGAGTAAAATGGGGAGGGGAGTGTCTCTTTTCTTAAGAGAATATATGTTTTCATTTAATAGATTTTGGAAATAAAATTTAGGGCTCATTTTTCTTTTCCCAGTTTTTCATGCCTTTTGGTTCATAGATTTGTCTTGCTGAGGAGCTTTTAAAAACCAGTGGTCCGTATTTTGAGATGCCATCCTTAACCAAGAAGTAAACTGTGAAATTCTCTGTAATTCTTTAATTTAAAATATGTGGGAAGCATTTAGCTTGTTTTTGGTGGTGTTGATGTGATTATATTTTTAAAATAGAATGCTAGATTCTATTTTCACTTAACTTTAAAACATCTTTTGTGGGTGAGTTGTTAGAAACATCTCAGTAAAGACCAGACTGGAAAGATAAAGGATAGCCTTTTATTTTACTACCCGAGTTTTAGGGGCATGTAGGTTACTTTAGGACTTATGTAGATTATTGTAGTATACCAAGATTAATATACCTATATAGGCATTATTAATATAACATTTCCTACTATTGGCCTGTTAGCAATAGTAAATAATATTTTATAAGGGAAAATGACTATCTGTATAAAGGTGGGTTTGAGATAATATCAGAGTCTAGGATGATACAAAGGATTTTCATCCCTGTTCTGTTAACACTTGATGTACAGACTTCAAGATACCTAATATTATTTTGAGAGTCTTCTTGTTCTTTGTGTAAGAAAGAGAATGGCATCTGATGGTTATCCTTTTTAGGGCTGAAAATCATCAAACTGAGTCATTCATACTACACTTCAGTGGTTGATGTTAAAGACATACTGTCAGAGTAGAGATGTTGTGGAGGTAAGTGGGCTGGCCAGCTGGACAGGTTTTCCCAGGGAAATAGTAGTGTGGTGGGGTTTTCTTACCCAGGGAATTTTGCCCCTGGTTTGAAAGCAAAGCATCCTGCTTTTTGGCTATATCTTCAGCCTTCATTAGGCTCATCAAGTCTGGCTCATGTTAACTATATTAACAACAACAATAACAACAAACAGCTAATTTTATTGAAAGCAATAATATATTAATTTCCAGAGAATATGTCCTTCCAATATCCAGGTATTTGTTTCTGCCACTCGAGGGTGGCAGTTTCTGGAATTAAGTTACAAGGGAGGATGTATTAATAAATGAAATATTGCTTGGTGATTGTGGAATCAGAGCAAAGGAGTTGGATTACTTTGAGTAATATTTTAATGACGCCATGGTGAATCCTGGTGAATTTTCTCTGCTCCTCCACAGGGTATACTTCTGTTGTGACTCATCTTTTAGGCTCAGTGTCTCTTTTTCTCCTTTCTGACTCAGAGTTGGATAAACACTGTACAATCTTGAATCTCGTGTTTCCATGCATTTCACATTCTACGCAGATTGCAGCCCTTCTGTTAACACATTCTTTTAGTAAATCATTGCTGTTTTTTTCCAGTCAATCATATTTTCCTGTAGCTAAGTGCCTAGTAAGATTGATTGACTTGGGGTTTCTAAATGTTTCTCAACAATCTACTTTTAGACCATATTTCAAGGTGGGTTTCTTTCACAGATGGCTGATCTCATGGTAATAATCGCTGTCATTTTTTTGAGACTATAATATACCACCAGGCTCATGTTATCTCTTGTGGGTCTGCAGACTATGTATTATAACACCTGTTTTTTAAAATTTTTTTTTATTATTTTTTTAAAGGTTTTTTTTAAGATTTTATTTTTTATTTATTTGACAGAGAGAGACACAGCAAGAGAAGGAACACAAGCAGGGGGAGTGAGAGTGGGAGAAGCAGGCTTCTCGCTGAGCAGACAGCCTGACGCGGGGCTCAATCCCAGGACCCCGGGATCATGACCTGAGCCGAAGGGAGATGCTTAACGACTGAGCCACCCAGGTGCCCCAGTATTATAACACTTGTTTTAGAGGTCAGGAAACCAAAGCGAGAGGAAGTTAAATGACTTGCTGAGGGTTGCATAGCTTGATTTTGACTCTGTTGGTATTTGAAACCAGTTCTGTCTGACTCATAACTTATCCCTTCAAAAGTTGATTTTTCCTACTTATACTATCAGGGGATAACTCATATCTAAGTTTTGTAAGAGCCCTAATCTTAATCTTAAATGCCCTTAAATCCTGATTATAATAGAAGTCTTATATTTTGAAATAAAAATATGTAATGCAGAGTCTTCACATCAATATGACATAAGTTTTATATAGCTAATATTTATCTAGCACTTAATATGTACTCGATATTATTGGACATGCTTGACATGGGTAATTTTCTTTATTCCCAGGGACAGTTCTTTGAAGTTGATAGTACTATCATCAACAATGTGTAGTGGAGGAGATTGAGTCACAGAGAAGTTAAACAAGTCTTCGAATGACATAAACCATGACTTGAATCTAATCTGTCTGTGCAGGTTTGACCTCTTACCTATTCCTATACTACCTCTTTGGTTAATAGAAACTTTAGAACTTGAGGGTCCAAAGATCATAATGCCTGAATTGTTTTTACTGGAAGTTTCATTCAACAAAATCTGTATCTACTCTATGCCAGGCTCAGTGCCAAAATATAATACTAAATAAGTCCTTTCCTTTAAAAATTTTATTGACATGTAAGCGACATAACCATAACACAAAGTGATAAATAAGGAAGTATACGAGGCCATGACAATACAGATGAGGAAATTAATTCTGCCTGAGGGAGGGGGATGGGAGGGCACTGCAGGTAGGAAATGAGAAGTGATGAGTAAGGTGAGTCCTAAAGTCGAAGTAGGACTCAGCAGGGGAGAGGGACTGAGAAAGAGAAATATCATATTAGGCAGCAGCAAGAGTCCTGGGGGCAGGAAAACACAGGGCTTGTTATAGAAGAGTGAATGGAAGTAAGCTGCTGGAACAAGCCAGAAGAGGGTGCTGCTGGTGGATGATGGGAAAATAAGACTGGGAAGTCAGAATAGTAGCAGATTTTGAAGAGCCTTTTAGGCATGGAGTTTGGACACTGTAGGCAGGTTTTTAAGCATCTTGGTGACATAATTAGATGAGATGTGTGTGGAAAATGGGAGTTGGAGGGGAAGAAATACTGTGGTATTTCTTCCTGAAATACCTGACTGAAAGTGGAACTGACTTCTAGTTTATTAGAGCAGCTTTACAATAATTCAGGGAAGAATGAAGAATGAGTGTCTAGTCTAGAAAAGCAATGATGGACATGGAGATCACTAACGTAGAATCTACAGGAACAGGTGGTTGGTTAGATGGAGCCAGGGAGCCAGGGATGACATTGGGATTTCCAATTTGGGCAGTGGAATGAAGGGTGATATTCTTAACCAATATTGACTATGTACAAGGAGCAATAGTAATGGTTTTTGTTGTCATTATTTTTTTTGTTTTTTGAAATAATAGTTTTCATTTTCAAGTGCCTTGAAAATTCTGAAGTTGTTAGTGTGAGTTTTAGTTTGTGTGGTCTTAGTTTTGGGCTTTTTTTTTTCCCCCCTCTGACATAATATTTTATTTTTGTTCAAAATACTTCTAGAAGATGATAGATACTATGGTGTTTGCACTGCACAACTCTGACATGTCTCATAACAACCTCCCAACCACTTGAAGATAATTAATTAATCCTTTTTTTAGACTTCTCATGTTCGTGTCCAGAGAGTTTTCTTTTCAGTCTTGCATAAGAATTTGCCTCCAGAAACTTATTTTTCACATGGTCACTAGATTTAATCCTAGTTCTTCAAACCAGGATCAGCCTATAACAAAGACTGGACTTTGGAAACCTAGAGGGAAAATTCTAGCAATGATAAAAATGCATTTCCTTTATTCTTCTCTATTCTGATTTTTGAACTGTTTCTAGATACACTAATCTAAATTTTTTTTTTCAAAGTTGTATCAGACTGTATTGATTCACTAAATGCTGTCCAACAAAGCAGCATTTAGTGAGTAAGACATCCTGTTCAGGGCTTTCAAGCGATCCCAGGCACAGGATTTGAGATAGACTATTGGGATAGACTATGTTTGGATGATCATTGCTTACATATTAAAAAGGGTCCTTTCATATTCCATGAATGGAAGAAAGCCCAACACAGGCTTTTGACTTGTGTTGGGAGGCTGCTAACATATGCCATGAAAGTGGGTGGCCTGGCGAGATCAGAGACAAGTGAGGGCAAGGCAGTAAGGCCAGTCTGCTTTCCTCTCCCCAGGAACTTGGGGATCCTTGCTTTGATGGCCCACCATAACCAGGAGTATGCCCACCTCATCACCAACACTTGTTGTTATTTGACTTTTTGATTATAGTCATTCTGGTGGGTACGAAGTGGTATTTCATTGTGTTTTTAATTTACATTTTTCTGATGACTAATGATATCAAGCATTGTTTCATGTGCTTGTTGGCTATTGGCATATCTTCTTTGAAGAAACGTCCTTGCCCATTTTTTAAGTTGGGTTATTTGTCTTTTTATTATTGAGTTGTGAAGATTATATATAAGATACCAGTTCTTTGTCAGATATATGATTTGCAAATATTTTCTCCCATTCGTGAATTATCTTTTCACTTTCTTAATGATGTCATTTGAAGCACAATAGTTTTTAATTTTGATGAATTCCAATTTGTCCTTTTTTTTTGGTGGATCATACATTGGATGTCATATCTAAGAATCAATTGCCAAATCCAAGGTCTTTAAGATTTACTCCTAGGTATTCTTCTCAGAGATTTATAGTTTTAGCTCTTACATTTAGGTCCTTCATCCATTTTTGAGTTAATTTTTGTACAAAGTGCACATTCTTTTGCATGTGCCTATCCAGTTATTCCAGCACCATTTTTGAAAAAACTATTCTTTCCCCATTGAATGCTCTTAGCACCCTTGTAGAAGATCAGTTGCCATAGACACAACTCCAGAATTTCCATTTGATTCTTTTGTGTAATTTCTATCTCTTTATTAATCTTTTCTATTTGATGTGACATTATCATTATATTTTCCTTTAATTATTTAATCATGGTTTCCTTTACCTTATGGAACATATTTATAATGACTACTTTGAAATCTTTATCTGTTAAATCCAATATCTCATCACTCTGATGAGTAGTTTCTGTTGCCTGCTTCTGGCTGCCCTCCCACCTTAATGTATTGATCATACTTTCCTGATTCTTTGAATGTCTAATAATTTTTTTGTTGGAAACTAGAGATTTTAGGTAATATAGCAACTCTGGGTACTGGTTTCCCCTCACCTAAGGGCTTGTTACTGACTTTTTAAATTTGTAGTGACTGGCTAAATTATTATAGTGAAGTCTATTTCCATCCACTTTGTGAAGTTTTGAGGTTTCTCCTCAGGGGTGCAACCTTGGGTATGCCCATAGTCACCTTTGGATGATGGTGGTTTTGGCAAGTTTCTTTTTGACTTTCTTCCTGACCACACCAGCTGTTAAACTCCACTGTGGGCTGCTCCTCCATTGTTTTCAACAATGCCCACAGGCATAGATTGTTACACAGATGGATCCAATCAAATACAGGCTCCTTTTACAGAATAATCCTTGTGGTTAGGGTTTGAGATTTGTTTTGACTTCAGGAGGGCTCTTCCCAGCTGTCTTATTCCTCAGATATCTTCAGAAAACTAGAAAGCCTACAGTGTAGCCTATATCTTCAGTGAATCTACCAATCTCTTCCCAATTATGGAAAGAGATATGGAGTTCTCTGTTTTACAACTTGCTTCTCCTCCCCTGCCCTCCCACATCCCTGCCAAATCTCTGAGCCATGACTCTGAAGCTGGGAATTGGGACAATGGCATTCTTTTCTCTCTCTCTCTCTTTTTTTAAAGATTTTATTTATTTATTTGAGAGAGAGAATGAGAGCAAGAGAGAGAGCATGAGGGCGGGGAGGGTCAGAGGGAGAAGCAGACTCCCTGCTGAGCAGGGAGCCCGATATGGGACTCGATCACTGGGACTCCAGGATCGTGACCTGAGCCGAAGGCAGTCGCTTAACCAATTGAGCCACCCAGCGCCTGGCATTCTTTTCTCTTAATTACGTCTTCACTTTAGGAACTGCATGCTCTGAGGATGGGAGATCAGTAGGTTCTGATTTTCTTGCTTGCCTCTCCAAGTGTAGAAACTCCATTTTATAAGCCTGGGCAAGAGCAGTTGGTGCTCCAGAATTCTTAGCGGTGCCATTCCCAAGACAGAGCTTCTATCTTATGAGTGGGGTATGGGTGGAAGCAGGGAGCCTCTACCTTTTGGCTGCACTTGTGAGGAAATTAGACTCAGCAACTGGTAGTTGGGGACAGGATGAGAAATGTTGATATCCTGCTTCTCCCCTGCCCCATCCCCTTCCTAAGAAGGTAGGCCTTTGACTAGGAACTGAGGGGAGAGGGAGCTCTGATTCCTGGTTGCATCAATCTGGAGTGAAGTTTCAGTCAGTGAGCTGAGAGTAGGGAAGAAAAGAGTAGGTCTTCATCAAATACCACTAACTTCTCATTTTTCTTACTGAGTTTTTGTAGATTCTCTTGAATAAATGTTTCTTCATTTGCTATATGACTTTAAGACTATTTCCAGAAAATTTAATTTTTTTTTTAAGAATTTTTTTTTTAAATTCATTTGAGACAGAGATACAGAGCGAGAGAGAGAGAGAGAGAGAGCAGGAGCAGAGGGGAGAGGCAGAGGAAGAGGGAGAAGCAGACTCCCTGCTGAGCAGGGAGCCCAATGTGGGGCTCGATCCCAGGACCTGGAGATCATGACCTGAGCTGAAGGCAGACGCTTAACCATCTGAGCCACACAGGTGCCCCTCTTTGTTTTCTTTTAAAAATAATTTTCACCAGTTTTACTAGGGAGTGGGTCCTTGGATGTCCTGACATGGTCGTGCTGAAAGTGGAACTGACTTCTAGACTGTTGTTTCTTACATATTGTCATTATTCTAGAATAAGTGACAACACAGTTCCTTTGGGTTATTCAGAAATAATATTGTATCTTCATGTGTTAGTCTATCTCTTCAATAATAGTGTTTTTTAAAAAATACCATTTCTCTTTCATTTATACGTTTATAAGCTCCCATCTATATTAAAAAGAAACTGCTTCACTATAACAACACTGTTGCTCCTATGTTCCTTCTGAATCCCAAACCATCCCTTCCGTCTTTATACTGACTACCTTTCCATACATGAGCAGCAGTCACCCATGGGATCAGTTAGCCTTCTTGTGACACTGAATAAGCAGAGAGAGTACATTAAATCGTGGAATCGAGCTTCTCTTTTCCCTTTTCCGTGAGGACCTCGAGTATTTCTGCCTGCTTCATAGTCCAGAGGAAGGATTTGGAAGGAAACCATTCCTGCATAGAGGACTCTCCAGATTCTTCTTAACACACTATCATTTCCTCACTTAAAAGTTTTCTAGTTTCCACTGTTGTCTTTGCCTTTCCTCCCAGATGTGGGCATTCGTGGGCATGTGATCTGTATAGACACACTGCACCTCACACTGCACCTTACTATTGGTTTGATGCTCTGCTGTTACTGTTTTGAAATTCTTAATAATTTTTGGGCAGAGGATCTGCATTTTCACTTTCACCCCACAAATTATATAGTTGGTCTTGCTGAATGGGAAGTCACTGTGTCCTACAGTATATCCCTAGTGACCAAATGGCAAACACAGAAGGTTTCAGTCAATCTGGGCTCCCTTGGAAGTCACAGTAGCCCCAGAAACATCTGTGTTCTTTGGAAATATTCTTGGCCAGTTTAGACACTAGCACATTGAGTACCACATCTCCTAAGACCTTAGCCTGCCCATATTCCTTATAAGTTCTTTTAACACTAATTTAACAAGTATTTGTTGAGTACCTATTATATTCTCAGTCCTACTTTGGCTCTAAGAGATGTAAGAGACTAAAATCTCATTGAAAGGGATTTAAGTGATAAAATTATAACTGTGTTTTATTCCAAGAAAGGTTAGAATATCCAAGAAATATTTGTGTTGCATAAGATATTAATAGAGAGGCACTAAAGAAAAGTTATTACTAATAAGTTTGAAAATCACTGGGTCAACAAGTTCTGCACTCTACGAGTTCATAGAGACTTTTACATAATCATGTGCATCTTGAACCTCTTCATTTTTCTTTAAAGAAACATCTTTTAAAAAAGTGCCAATTATTGCTCGCTACTTTGTGCCAGGTATTGACCTTGTTGCTCCTACCAAAGAAGAAATTAAAGTGGAGAGGATTTAATGGGGTTTCCCAAGTATAAGAACTTATGAATCAAACTCAGTTCTGATACCTTCACATTTCTAATTCACAAACAAATGAATGAGTGAATAAATCTGGATAGATCTTTTCGAATTGGTTTTTAGGATACAGAATTGGATGTAGTATTAATATATGAGATTAAGAAAGAAATACTGTCTTAAAACATCACAGTTCTCAGAAAATTCAAGAGTTTGACCAAGCAGCTATTATTTATTATGTCTAAGTTCACAGAATAATGTAAATATCTCAAGGAAAACAAAATTTTGCTTTGGTTACTCCTTTTTCAGATTTCTTTTGGTTACTTAACTGTGAGGATGTATTCTTTAAATATCAGATGTTCTTATTTGATATTTAGTGCACTCTGTGGCAGCTTTGTGGGAACTAGCTTTTTGAAAAAGTTTCTTTATCTGAAAATAACTTAAAGACGCTCACCCTGGACATTACTTCAGTGTTCGTAGATTCCTAATTGGATATGACCTCAGAGAGGCTCTTGTTTAAGTTGTTATTTTGTAGTGAATAACTAGAGACCAAAGAGAGAGAAGGACCTGCCTATGACCTCTGGAAATTTATAATAAAGCTAGGATTGGATCCTGGGACAGTTCTCTTTCTTCTAGTCCTATGTGATAAGAAACATCAACTATCTGTTAAGTAAACAGTAGACATATTCACCGTTCATATTAAAGAAACACCTTTCACATCTTTCAGTACACTAGCGTTCTGTGGAACACAGTTTGGTCAATGATGAATTGGAGACTAATGTTAAATCCTCATTTGTTTAAAATCCAAAATATGTGGAATAGGTAACACATGATAATTTATAAGATGGTAGAGTCCATGTGGTGTGAAGTTGTCATAATAAACATCTTATAATTGGAAAGGCCCTTGGTGCCAAGATTTAGACAGTTGAGACCTCAGTGACAGGTAGGGGGAGAAAAAGGGAGAAGCCAGAGCAGAAGGAATTAAGGCCAAGAGAAACGACTGAGGTAGGTAACTGTTATAGAAATACAACTTCCTGGCAGAGTTGATACTTGAAGCAAGAGAATGGCAACAACATGGTTTCTAATGTTATATATAGGAAGATAATCCAAGACAATACCTGGGGCTGGACTCAGGGCATTCCTGTCTTCTTTTACACACATACACACCACACACAAACACACACACACACACATTATATAATCTCTACCCTTCTTCATTCCTATCCTTCTGTCCTCATTCCAACCCACATTCAGGGTAAGCAGTGTTAACTATCTGATGTGTATCTTTCCATATTTTGGCTATTACAAATAGTGCTTCAATAAATTCTCGTATGTAGTCTTTTTCTTTAAAAAGTGCTTGATTGCAAAATAGTTGATGTTTATTAGAGGATGGAATATAAAGAAAAGGATAATGAAGAAAATAACAGAAGGAAAAAGAAAGCAACCATACTCTACCTTTGAGAAATAGGCACTTTCCACATTTTGGTGACTATTTTTTTTTTTTTTCCTATGCAACTACATATGCTTCCTTGAATGCATGTGAATGCACACATTTCTTTACAATATTGGCATTGCCACCATAAGGCTGCTTTGTGACTTTTTTCTCTAAGTTGTGTACTTTGTATTTTACCATATTGCTAAATATTCCTCTTTATCTAAAAAATGCATTTTTCCTCTGAATGTAAAAAATGACACATACTCATTATATGTGCATATATGTGTGACTGTGTGTGTGTGTATGGAAAGTATGCATACATATATGTATTGGTTGTAGATTAGATTTCATTTTTAAAATATATAATTATATATGCATATAGATAATATCAGACATGAGATCATATGATACATACTGGTCAACAAATTGCATTTTTTACCAGAGAATATATCTTGAAAGAGCCAATTTATAGAGAGCTATTTTTACATGGATTGCATGGTAGCCCATTATTCATTAATCAAACTTATCAATAGGTTATCAGTTAGCAATTAACCATCAGTGGATGGACATTTTAATTATAAGAATCTGAAAGGACTGAATATAATTAATAAACATCTCATTTTTAACAGATCATGATGAAAAATTCCACCTTTAGTCAAATGCTGCTGCAGATTATAATTAAGACTCAAACTAAAAAAAAAAAAAAAAAAAAAGACTCAAACTAAACTTTCCTTAGATGAGTGGTGTTTGACCCCTAGCAATTGCAAAGTGCAGCTGGCTGAAGCAAAGAGAGAGGCCAGTTTCACTGGCAGCAGTAAAAAAAAAAAAAAGGCATCAAAGTAACAGGCAACCTGGTGTGGGCACTATGCATCCTGTTGACAGTCAATAAATGTGTTCTGACTATTGACTGTTAGAATTATTTTAAGCATATATGAAGAGGTGAAGGTCAAGAAAAAGCAGTCTTGGGATCTATCGTTTTAGAAGGGGCCATTTCTGATAACAGAAACTTGAACCCAGAGAGAAAAGTTCCTCAACAAAAAGAATGAGGGCTTTCTAACCATGAGCCATCTCTGACCAGGTGATGCCTGGAATCAGCGCCAGGAATAGCTAAGCTGTCAAGGAAGACTTACTGGAGTTGGTTATTTATAAATCACGTATTTGTTCAATGATTTCTTCAGATCATTCAACCATTATAGCATGGCATCAGAGTATTTCACCTAGAATCAGAGTCCTCTCTGTTTTCTTTAGAAAAAGTTGAAGCTCCTTTTCTCCTTTCATTTGGTGTGGAAATCCTAGGGGGTCACCTTCAGTGTTATAGGTGATAAATTATAGCAAAAACATTATTTAAAATATGTTGCTTTAGCGTAACGTGCTGTGCCTTTCCTTATGTAAACAAAATGCTTTTATAACATGAGTAATGTATATTTTGTTGGCTTACAAATGAAGGTCCTTATAAGCATGGAACTAAATATGCATTATATTTATTTATTGAAGATGAATAGAAAATGTTATTTACATAAACAAAATCATAAAACACGCATATTTGAAGCATCCCTATCCAGGTTTAAGATAGGAATAGTGAAGGTGGCTTCTAAACTAGTGACACTTTCAGGAAAATATATTGTATGCCATTGTATGCTAGTCAAAGCTCTTGGGTAAATGGTTTTCTTAATTATGATGGCTGTGAAAGAGAAAAACTAGTGAAAACATCGACTCTCCCCTGGTTTCAAAAAAAATTAACTTTTTTCCCCCCAGTAAAAGTAGAGACACTTTAGATTTTAGGACCCTCTTGGCTCCTAAAACCTAAGTGCTGCTTGAAAAATGGCCCTTTCAGCTTTTAGCCAGCAGCCACAGCTTAAATCCACAAGAGAGGCGCCTTACAACTCTGCTTTCAATGGCAGTCTGCCATTTCGGAAAATTGTAGCTTTTGAAAGACGAGAAAAAAACCTAGTAAGCCATTTAATTCATCCCCTTGGAACTAATGTTAGTTAAGAAAAAAATAAGTAGGGTGAGCAAGAAAGATGCCTAATTCCTATTTTAAAACTCTTTCAACGTTTGGTAGAAGTAGAGGCGAAGTCACAGCATCTGCAGTAGCCATTCAAATAGAATAATTGTAAAGAACTCAGCTCCTCTCAGAGTGAAGAAGTATGGATACTTGTATCTGGACACACTGAGAATCAGCAAACAACTAAGGAATGGGTAACCTCGAAATGGTATGACTCATAAATGTGAGGAAAAAATATTTAACACTAAATCCCAAATTTCTTTTCTGTTGTATTTGCTGCATGTATATCTGGTCCTCTGTATGGATATGTACACACACACACACACACACACTTATAGTTATCCATATCAAAAATGGCTCCTAAAAATGAGAGCATACTTATGACCTGATCAGTGTTCATAAAGGAAAAGAATAAGTTCATTTAAGATTCCATTCCAGGTCCAACTCTGTGATTGCCAACATGACATAATAAAATGTGATTGGAGATATTCGAAATTCTAATACCCTTAAAAAAATACATAGTAATTTTTGTAAGTGTATGCATTTCATAGAATGTCAACATTCAACACATGTTTATTGAGCACCTACACTGAGTGAGATCATGTGCTTAGGCACTGGTGACACAAGATAAGCTACAAAGCTTCTCTAGTTTTTAAGACTTTAAATTATAGCAGCAAGCACACCAACAGATCTTGGTTTCCAAATTCTATTTTACCCTCTTAAAGGAAATAGGCTCCATTGGGATTCCATACTGATTCCATGCCTGGGGCAAGGAAAAGTACAACGTAAGCCTGGAACGTTCTGTTGTTTCAGAAAGTAAGAGAGTACACAAAGAATGATGGGTGTTTGTCAAAAGGACACAGGAGCTGCATAGAGTGGATCCAGCAAGCCAAACATAGGACAATCTGAACATCCATGAAGAAAAAAAAAAAGGTCATGTATGATAACCATAAATAAACAAGAATGTGTAAATGCATAAGGATATTTTTAAGAGAGAGGGAATGGGAGTTCTGTATAGAATAATACTGTATAGAATAATACTTTTCATAAATGTAAAAGGAATAATAGAATTAACAAAAATCACTACTCCACAACCACCTATATAACCAACTCAGGCAAGGATTATCAATGGGTATGAAACTCATTAGGTAAACATTTGTGGTAGAACAAGATAGTCACAGTCTTAAGTTATTACCCACAGATTATGTATTAAATACAAGTAGGAAAAAGGTACCTTTATAATGGATAAATCTGGCAGATACCATGTTAAAGAAGAGATCAAACGTATGGTCACCAGTGATGGGATAAATACACATTATGTGTCTCCTGATGTGATGACATGGAAAGGACATACCATCACCCATGTAGTACTCTTTAAAGAATGTGCAACCTGAATATAATCATGAAGTAAGAATCAGAAAAATCCAGATCATGAAACTTTCGACATCTGCAAGACAATTAGCTGGATTCTTCAAAAATATCAATGTCATGAAAGACAATACAAGACAGGGGAATTATCCTAGGTTAAAGTCTTTTTTTTTTTTTTAAGATTTTATTTGTGCACACACACACGAGTGTGCATGGGCAGGCACATGTGTGCATGTGTGGGGGGAGGGGCAGAGGGAGAGGAAGAGAATCTCAAGCAGACTCCGAGCTGAGCATGGATCTGGATGCAGGGCTCCATCTCTCGACCCTGAGATAATGACCTAAGCGGAAACCAAGAGTCAGTTGCTTAACCGACTGAGCCACCCAGGCGCCCCTAAAGAAGTCTTTGAAAAGAGACAGGGCAGCCAAAAGTTAGGTGTATTCCTTGATTGGATTCTGGACACCACATACACACACCTGTACACACACATGGCACAGCTATAAAGAACATTTTGATGACAATTGAGGAAATTCGAAGTGGACTTATATTTTAAAATGTTATTGTGTAATATTACATTTATTTAGTATGATAATATTATGGTTGTGAAGGAGAATATCCTTGCTATTAGGAGATACATGCTGAGTAATTTAGGGTGGCTTATCATGTTTGTAACTTATTTTCATTGATTGATTGATTTTAGAGTGAGTGAGCAAGTGCAGGGAGGGGGTAGAGGGAGAGAGTAATGTGAGCAGGCTCCACACAGAGCCTGACATGGGGCTCGATGTAACTTATTTTCAAATAGTTGAGGAAAAATTGAAATATATATGATACGCATATATATAATATATATGATAAATGTATATATAATATATGTATCTATACATATATAATGCACACAGATATTTGAGAGAGAAAGCGGAAATACCAATATGCTGAAAATTGGTAACTCTAGGTGAACAATATATGAGTGTTCATTATACCATCTCAACATCCTTGTAGGTTTGAAATTTTCAAAATTAAACATTGGGGAAATAAGAGTTAAAGTCTAATGGGAACTTAGTTAAAACAAAGTTATTCCTTTACTTGAAAATGAACATATAAACAGGCCTGGATTTGGATATAATGTGAGTGAGATTGGTTCTCACTCCCACCCCCTCCTGTTCATTTTAGAGTTCTGGTGTTTATATATAAGTATGTTCAGCAAAATTAGGACCCCTTAACTAAAAGGAATTGCAGAGATACTGTCCTAATTTCTCAACTAAAGAAAAATTTTGAAAAAACATGTTATGACTGTATTTTTCTTGGCTCTCATTAATTTACTTGTACACTCAACCAATGACATTTGGGATCAAAGCCCAGTGCCGGGCACCAGGGACACACAGATGGCCAAGACAGGGATCTGACCATCTGGGAGCCCAACTCTCTAGTGAGAGTTACTTTAAATCACATGTAAACACACCTTAGTGTTTAACTAGGTGGATGGATTGTATGGAATTTTTTTAAAGAAATCTACTTCCATAAATTTTATAACAATAGGTATTTAGTATCTGAAGAATCAGACTGCTAATGTCTATAACAGAAGGTTGTAGAACCTTGGCATTCTTTTGAAAGTGGCAGCCTTTGTTGAGATGAAAATGTGGTTTAGGATTGATTATGTAGAGATGTTTATCTCACTCTGTAGAAATGTTTATCAAAAGTCTCGGGCGCCTGGGTGGCTCAGTTGGTTAAGCGACTGCCTTCGGCTCAGGTCATGATCCTGGAGTCCCGGGATTGAGTCCCGCATCGGGCTCCCTGCTCGGCGGGGAGTCTGCTTCTCCCTCTGACCCTCCCTCCTCTCATGTGCTCTCTCTATCTCATTCTCTCTCTCAAATAAATAAATAAAAAAAAAATAAAAAAAATCTTTAAAAAAAAAAAAAAAAAAGTCTCTTAGCTCTCCCATCAGGAATTGTCATTTGAAAACCATGAGTAACTTTTTGGAGAAAGAATTCATTCACTGAGAGATGAAAGCCAAGTTTATCTCAAATTTTTAGCATAGTACTCTGCATGGACATTCTCCCTTAAGAGGAACAGGGAGATTTTTTTTAAATCATTTTATTTATTTTTCTCATCATGATAAGTGTGCTCTTTAATCCCCCTCCCCGACTTCCCTCACGTCCCCCAACTACCCTCTAATAACCACCAGATTGTTCTCTATAGTTAAGAGTCTGTTTCTTGGTTTGTCTCTCTTTTTTTCCTCCTTGCTCATTTGTTTTGTTTCTTAGATTCCACATATGAGTGAGATCATATGGTATGTCTTTCTCTGACTATTTCACTTTCCATTATACTCTCCAGTTCCATCTGTGTTGTTGCAAATGATAAGATTTCATTCTTTTTTATGGATGAGTAATATTCCAGTATGTGTGTATGTGTGTGTGTGTGTATGTGTGTGTGTGTGTACACCTCTTCTTTATCCATTTATCTATCAATGGACACTTGGGCTGCTTCCGTAGTTAGGCTATTGTAAATAATGCTGCAATAAATGCACATATCCCTCTAAATAGTGTTTTTGTATTTTTTGGGGGGGGGGTGTAAATACCCAGTAGTGTGATTACTGGATTGTAGAGTAGTTCTATTTTTAATTTTTTGAGGAATCTTCATACTGTTTTCCGTTATGGTTGCACCAGTTTACATTCCCACCAACAGCGCAAGAGGATTCCTTTTTCTCTACATCCTCGCCAACACTTGTTGTTTCTTGTGTTTTTGATTTTAGCAATTGCAACAGATGCGAGGTGATACTTCATTGTAGTTTTGATTTGCATTTCCCTGATGATGAGTGATATTGAGCATCTTTTCATGTGTCTGTTGGCAAAGACAGGGATATTTCTAAACTAAGAGAATGGAATACAGATATTGGTAAGTCTATGGTTGTAACATCTGTCACATGTTGATCAGATGGTTTGTGTAAAAGATCTAGCTTTCTAAGTTGATGTCTAATTCATTAATTCAGTAAAATTTATTGAGCACCTATGAAATGTCAGTGCTGTGCTAGACACTTGGAATGCAAAAATAAATAAGAGTAATTCCCCACCTTGGAAGAAATTACAGACTGATGAGATGAGAGGAAAGAGGACACAGATATGTAAACAAAGTAAGTGTAAAGTTATTATTCATTCTATAATAGAAATACATTAAGGACATTACCTTAAAGTAAATTATAAAATCAAAATTTCAGGCAAATGAGGGAGAGGAGAGAGTATTATCAGAGGAAGGATCAGTGTGAGAAGAGACATGTTTGGGGACTGTCTGTGGTATATAGCTGGAATCTGGGACATAGGGAGCTGTATAGATGAAGCTGGAGGTGTAGATAGAAGTTCAACCATGGAGAACCTTAGAGAACATACTGTGTCTGGACATTAGATGGTGGGAGTGTCTGAAAATTCTTATACTTTAAGTATAGAAACAAAACTATCAGAGTTGAGGGACACCTGGGTGGCTCAGTCAGTTAAGCATCTGCCTTCAGCTCAGGTCATGATACCAGGGTCCTGGGATCGAGCCCCGCATCGGGCTCCCTGCTCGGCGGGAAGCCTGCTTCTCCCTCTCCCACTCCCCCTGCTTGTGTTCCCTCTCTCGCTGTGTCTCTCTCTGTTAAATAAATAAATAAAATCTTAAAAAAAAAAAAAAGGACGTAGAATCCAGAAGACTCAGCAATAGATGGACTGTCAGGGATGAGGAGTTGAGAATGACTCCCAGGTTTGTGGCTTGGGTGTCTGAGAGTCACTGAGCGTGGTATTCAGTGAAAGTGGGGTACCGGATGAAAACAGGTTTAAGTCAACATACTGTTTTGCCATGTGAAATTTTAGGGACCACTGGGCCAGCCAACAGATAGTTGGATACGCAAGTCTTAAAGACTAGAGAGTAGCTTTACCCGTCCATAGAGATAAGGATTGATGGGTCATCAAAATATGACTGTTGAGAGTTGATAAGAGTAGAGAAGATACCTAAGGAGAGTACACAGAGCTAGAGATGAAGTAAAAAAACCTGACTTTAAAGAGTGAGTGAAGGGCAAAGAGACATCAGAGAAGACCCATCAGAGTCTTGAACTGGTAGGACTGTTTTAAGATCCCGAGTGTAGTCCCAAGTCACATGACCAACAGAGGCTCTCTACTGCAGCAGCATCTTATAGGTACATGGTATATTTCCACTGAGACAATTGATGGACAGAGCACTGGAATGAGCAAGCCTGGGATTGAATTCCAATTCTTCCATTTGTTGTGTGATATTGGGCATGCCATTCAACTTCTGAGCCTCGGTTTTTCATTCATAAAATGGGGAGTGAGGTAGTGTATAATGCTTGTTATTCCTATTTCATGGTGTTGTTGACAGTCAGATAACACATTTTTTTTAAAGACTATTTATTTATTTGACAGAGAGAGACATAGTGAGAGCAGGAACACAAGCAGGGGGAGTAAGAGAGGGAGAAGCAGGCCTCCCGCGGAGCAGGGAGCACGATATGGGACTTGATCCCAGGACCCTGGGATCATGACCTGAGCCGAAGGCAGACGCTTAACGACTGAGCCACCCAGGCGCCTAGATAACACATTTGATAATGATTTATAAACTGCAAAGTGCATTAGAATTGAAGGCTCTATGATCAACCATTGGAGCTTTGGAGTATACTTTGGCTTACATTCTTGGACTGAAATGGAAACTGAGTGGGGAAAATGGGGGCCAGAGTGAGAGCAGGGACTTGCTTAATTTTCAGCCTTTTCTTTAAGTGAAGGCATTCCTGAAAGACTGCAAAGCAGGCAGCCAGAAAACATATGCTAGTTTATTTCTTTATTTGACTTCTAAACATTTAATCTCATGAATTTGCAAATAGGTTCTCTTATGAAATTGGGTTTATTGGTGTATTGTAAGATGTGTGAAGGTAGTGGAAACTATCAGTGCTCCACTCAGAATCTCTTGGACCCCTTTATCCCTTGTACTGTTGCTGAGTGCTCCCTCTGCCTCCCCCCCTTTCTGTGTGTTTGGGGTTTTTACAGCCCACCTGCTACCCTCTCTGGAGGACTGCCTTTGGCCTACTGGAGCTGCTTGGTCTACTTGCCACAGAGTCTAAAGTGCTTGGAGTTCACGTTCTCTGCTCTTCCCACCCCCAATCTCCAGCCCTTTGCTAAAGACTAAAGGGTGCCAAGCCCAGCTCTCTTGCTGTGAGCAAGTATAAACCCAGCCCTGGTACATAATTTGTACTCCAGAGCTCCTCTATAGGACCCAGGAAGGTTGGGATTTGGCCTGAAGTGGCTCCTTGCTTCACTTCTTCCTTTTCCTCTCCAGCCTCCTCTCTCTGTTACTGGTTTCTTCTGAGAGTGCTTCCCCAATAAATCCCTGGCATATTCTTTTTCATCTCAGGGCAGTGCCTGCTTCTGGGGCACCTGCCTGACAATGACATTTAACTTGAATAACTGAATATATTTCTTTCTGCATGATCCCTTCTAATACCGAACTGTTTTGATTTAAGGTTCAGTTTACACGAATATTTGTTTTTATTTTAAACATTTTTTACATGAAAGTCATAATGGTGATACTGATATAAAGAAGTCTATGAATAAATTGATAGACCTAACCTAGAGTCCTTAAGATTATTCTCTTATAAGTATCTCTCACAATTTTGAAAGTCTTAACCTAAATCATAACAATGCATTATTTTCATTTAAATTTATTTTTTTAATTTTTATTTTTTTTTAAGATTTTATTTATTTATTTGACAGAGAGAGACACAGCAAGAGAGAAGGAACACAAGCAGGGGAGTGGGGGAGGGAGAAGCAGGCTTCCCGCCGAGCAGGGAGCCCGATGTGGGGCTCAATCCCAGGACCCTGGGACCATGACCTGAGCTGAAGGCAGACGCTTAACAACTGAGCCACCAGGCGCTCCTTCATTTAAATTTATAAATGTTAATTCCAGTTGTTAATGTATGCTATATGTCAGACACTGTGATTGCTGCTTTGCCTGTATTATCTTATTTACTCTTCCTAGTCAATCTGTAAGATTGGTCTCATTATCTCCAATTTACAGATAAAGAAACTAAGGCTCTAGAGGTTAAGTAATTTATCCCAGATTGCATGGTAGATGGCTAGATCCTGAGTTTGAACTCCTAAGCCCATATACTTGCCATCAAATTTCATTGCATTAAAATGGATGAAATAGTAAGAAACATTTCAGTACAGTTTCTTCCATGTTAATTAAACAGGAATGTGTTCTATGGAGCATTCTTGTTCTGAAGTGATTCATAATCCCATGAAAACTTTAAATAAAGTATGAGAAGTTTCTCATGAATAATCTTTTTCCTTAACAGTGGTTTGCAAAGGAGTGCTCTTTCATAGTAATGATAGAAGCCTTCATGAAAGGACTCTGAGACAGTGTGTCTAAATGAAGAAACAGTTCTTTGAAAAATAATCATTTTGGTATTTTAGGCCACTTAAAAATATTACATCAGCTCCCTTCAGACATTTGACGGATGAGATGGTAGAAAACCATAAGTCAAGGAAGATAGTCTCTTGAGTAGATTTTTTGTGTCTCTAGCTATCTACACAATGGATTAAATAGTGCTTTTCTTTTGAGGATGTTTTAAGAGTTGTTAGACACACTGTTTTCATATTTCTAATCAGTTTCCATATCATTCCTTGGCCCCAAGAAAGGCTATTGATAGAATTCAATCAGGCAGAGGAAGGGTCATGGTCCTTGCTGTGGGAGTTGTTTGAAAACTCTCAAGGGACATGTGGTCAACTCCACTTCTGTGTGATGACAGATGGGCCATATATTTCTCTCAAAAGTTAGCCATTGGCTGTAGATGCTAAGTCATAGTAATGAAAACTGCAGAAGTTTATCAAGAGGAATTGCGTGTAACCTTACAAAATACATGGCAACTAAATAAAAACAGTGTTACCGGAAACACTAAAAAAATATCCATGTGCCAATGGAGTATAAGACTAAAGAAAAGAAAAGCAAGTTCAGAGACAGGCTGGCCTTGGAAGTCTGATTTAGCCTCTTGCCTGGAAGTTGAGTGTATAAATGAAAGAGGCATGCTATCCAATGTGCTGAGAGGGAAAGAATTAAGAACATCTGAGTTTCTGTGAGAGAAGAAATGGCCTTCCCAAACCCACTCATTTCTATGGGAAGTAGCTGCACAAATGTTTTACCATTCAATAAAAGTTCCCAACCATGTGCTTGTTTCTGTTGTGTTTAATGTGCTGGTTGAGTGCTGTACCTGAAATAGCTTTTGTAGCCTGGCATCTGATACGTGTGCATTGTAACTGGAAGCAGGCATGAGAACAGGGTAGTGTAGTGCGGGTGTTTGTGAGAACTGGGACATGGACATTGGAGTCATTTGGAAAAATGGCCTGTCCAGGCGAGCCAGAGATACAATAGGATGGTGAGGAGGAGATGAGGGAACCTATAGAAAAGAACAGGGACAAGAAAGGGGAAAAGAGGAAAAAGGAATTATGGGAAATATGCCAAAAATAGGCAATCATACTTGTGAAGAAAATCTCCAACTTCAAATTATATCTTTTTAGTTTGAAATCAATCCCTCCTCATGTACTTGGCAGACCTCTTCGTGTTTATATATTGTCCCTGTTTTTGACTCTTGTGCCTATTCTAAATCTTAAGCCTTCCATCCCCAAAATTTTACTTAAAATGGTTCAATTCAAGATAGATCTTGCTCAGGGAGAAGCATATCCAAATTCATATGACAGATTTGAAATAATATTTATTTAAATAGACACTCTATTTCCATGAAACTTCTTGGACACTGAAAAAAAAGAAAAAAAGTAGCTCTCATTAAAATATCTCTTCCCGTGTGTGCCCAGAATGTCAAATGGCCACTGCATTCTCCTCCAGGGAGTTTATAATCAAGCCCAGGACCCAGTTAGATGGAAAAAAAAAAAGGCTTTTTTTTTAGGCTTAACAAAGTCATATTCTTTCTTCCACCAATCCTTGCCCTCTGTAAAAAATAAAATAAAAATTTTAAACCTGTTTATAAAAAAATGTTTCCACCTATTAGGCCATAATAAGGAACAGGAGTTTTATTTAGTATGGAGGCAGAATAAAGTCATATTTTGACTCTGTCCTGCACACACACATAAGAAACTCTAAGAAGCATAGACTTTGTGATAATCATTTTTTTCTCAAATATTAAGTGTTTGCCAAATCCCTACAATACTCAATGCCTACACTGTTTCAGATGTTAGGAAACTTGCAGTAGATATTAGACATATCCTACCTTCAATTCACAATATGATAGAGACACACACAGACCTGAGGGTCAATATGGAAGCACTTTTGCCTAAAATTCAGAGATGCAAATTCAAATGCCTGCAGGGGCCAGACAGGTAATATAAAGGTGTGAATGTTAGCATATGTAAGGCATCTGGGGTTGGTGGGACCTATGGTGAAACTGAAGACATTGAAATAATAATAATAAAAACAATCTTAAAAAAGCACTGCCCCCGGAACGGCATCAGATTTGGCAGCTGTAGTCTGCAACTTAAGTGTGCCACGTCTGGCACAGGTAAATGGAAGGCTTACGTGATTATATGAATGCACTGAGGAGAAATAAGGAAAGGGATTAAAAAGAGTGCTAGTAGGTTGAAGATTAAGTGACCTTTAACAGGGAAGGTTTTCTGGAAAAAGGTCATGAGCTGTGGTCTAAAAGCATGCATTTTATTTTATTGAAGACCCTGAGAATGCAGAAGAAATTGAAGGCTGAATGGTTTGTTCAAACTGGTATTCCTCTTCTAAATATCCCTTTTACACTATCACATTCTCTTAGCTGATTCTATAGATTTCTTTTGAGGCTGGGAATGTCAAAGAAGAGAGATGGGAAGAAGAGATGGTGGGGCTGAGACCATGGGGAAGAACCTTTTCCTCTTTTCCTAACCAAGGAGAAAAAGGGGGTGGTTCTGGAGAAGAACAGGCTCCATTTTTCAGACTCTTGCCCACTGAGGGTACCAAAATCAGCTGTTCATTGCAGTGGAAGTAAACCAAGTAGCTGAGTGATCATTCCTAATTCTCTGATGATGAATCACATGTATTTATTTTAGCATCAGGGAAAAATTTCCTGAGAAACTTCTGTGAGCATTAGGATGCCATTTATTTCAAGGGGAAGGAGGCTCAAGTATTTATCTCTCTGAAGGCATATATTATTCTCCAACACATTAATTGGCCGTGTTAGATTGATTTTTGAAAAATGTTACCTTACTGAGGAAAAATTCTGATTTCCTGGTGCAATTATCTTCTGTGTACTTATCTTTCCAGTAAAAGCTCTTCACCAAAGGGCTTTTCAGTGGCTAATTCCAATGAAGGTTTTTAAAACATGATTTAAAAGAGCATTTTAAAGAAGATATAAGAATGGTTCTGTTGAGGATTTAAACTTTTCTTTCTTTTCTTTTCTCATTTTTTAAAAGATTTTATTTATTTGATTGAGAGAGAGAGCACAAACGCAAGCTCAGGGGAGGAGCAGAGGGAGAGGGACAAGCAGACTGCACGCTGAGCACAGAGCCTGATGGAGGGCTTGATCTCACTACCCCAAGATCACGACCTGACCTGAAATCAAGAGTCGGTCGCTTAACCGACTGAGCCACCCAGACGCCTCTAAATAAAAGAGTATTAGGTGTTGGCAATTGCTTGAATACCACAGGCCTGAAAGAAATTAGCAAAGATGTCTAGAAAATTAGAGAGCGAATCTGCTAAGAACCTCTGTGTCTGCAGTTGCTTCAGAGGTGATACACATGGTCCAATTCTCTATTCAAGGCTTGAGTTTCTTCTACAGTATCTTGACTGGTAATCCAGCTTCTGTCTGATGTCTTCCAGTGTTGAGAGAATTTACTATCTCTTAATGAAACTCATTCCATTTTTCTTACTTCTTAAGTCATTCAGAAATTTTTCCTTAAAGTAGTATAATTTTTTATTGCTTTCAGTTACTATGGAACACACTAAATAAGTTTGAATCTTTTTGTAAATATTTATATATTTGAAGGTATCAATTATCACACTCTAAATAGAAACACTGAATCTTGTTTCCCTTTCTGTTTTATTTTTCTAGTCCAATTATAATATTGCTAATACAGAGGGTGTGGGGATGTTTTCTGTGGTCAGATGGCTGTTTTTTCTCAACTCAGTGAGGAGCAAGATGGAGTGGATGTACATGAAGATCACTCTCCTGGCCTAGGAGTTTGGGGAAGAAATAAAATTAATAATAGATCTGAATCCTGGGCTTGTGAGTTCTGCTATTTAAAGGAGGGACACAACACATTGCTAAGAGCTACTTCATGAAAGAGCACTTGAAGATGAATGGCATGCATGTTCTTAGGTGAGGTTAATCTGGGAAGACCAGTAGGAGGTGAGATGTACTCAGGAATTAGAAGACCATGAGGTACATCGTTACAACAAACTCTGGGTCACAAATAAGATGTCAAGAGTTACTCTCGGGGCGCCTGGGTGGCTCAGTTGTTAAGCATCTGCCTTTGGCTCAGGTCATGATCCCAGGGTCCTGGGATCGAGCCCCGCATCAGGCTCCTGCTTGGCGGGAAGCCTGCTTCTCCCTCTCCCACTCCCTCTGCTTGTGTTCCCTCTCTCGCTCTGTCTCTTTCTGCCAAATGAAGAAATAAAACCTTTAAAGAAAAAAACAAAACAAACAAAAAAAAGAGTTACTCTCAAAGTAGTTGTGCTTACTTACTATTGACTCTACAGCAACTGGTAAATAAAATCAAAGCAAGTTTAGGCAGAGCCAAAAATTCATTTCACTATTTAGTAGCAAAGTTTTGTGTGTCTACAAGCTTTTGAGAATTTGCCAGGTGGAAATAAATTTCCTCAAATTATTTGATAACTTTCCTTAGTATGTAACAAATTTTTGTTGAGATTTTAACATAAATATTTTAGTTTAACTATGTACTCTCAAAATAATTTCTTTGTGATAAAATTAAAAAAAAATTTTTTTTACCCTTCATAAATAATTAGTCTTTGTTGAGCATTTTCTTCAACTCCCCAACAGTGTTTCCCCTTTGGGCTGAAACCAAGTATGGAAAATTTCACCTTACCAGACACGCCTTCTTGGAAACCATAAGCGGTGGTAAGGGAGTTTAAATTTATATTTAACTTCAAATGCTTTTTACCACAAATGATATAACATGGGGTACTGAGCAATCATTTTTTGGTATAATTGAGCTAGCTTGTTGGTTTATTCAATTATTTATGAGCCACTTAAAGATTTATTTAGGTATTTCAGCATACTCTGACTCCATCTCCCAAAATCGAACATCTACAGCTTCTATTTTTCCTTTTTGGGTACATAAATAAGAGGATTTCATACCCATAAAAAATATTTCCATGATGCAAAACAATAAGGGGATTATGTATTATATGAGGTTGTTGGGAACCCCCAAACATAAAGAATATAGGAATAAAATGACATGGATCTCAAATATACTCTGTTGATATGATTTGAGCCTGAATTAAAGAAAGCAGTAGAAAGCAATGTTGTGAGAGTAAAGCATGTGCTTTTTTTTTATTTCCTCATTTAAGGTTTTATAGTTTTAAAAAATGGACAAAATAAGGATTTGAGAAATTGGAATGTTAAGTCAAAAGTGATAAACTCATACTCAATAGAAGTGCCAAGAATTAAACATTAAGACTGGGGTCCTGATTATTTACTTATTCCTTTATTTATTTGTATTCATATATTTATTTATTCATCACTTTGAGTCATTTGGATAAAAACTACTATAATATAGGAATTAAAAAATTTCAGAACAGAAGGGGAGAAAAAAATAGAGTAGAAAAATTTAAGAAGCAATAAAGGAAATTTGGTGAAAATCTAGAATACTTTTGATTAGATACAGGAGGCAGTGGGAAGTAATAACTTTGATTAGGACTGCCTTTTTGTTATAGGTGTCTTGGAATTCTTTGGGAAGGTGTAGACAGAGCGAGGTCATAGAAGTCAGAAGTATTTAGAATGAAATGGGGAACAATGCTAGTGGAACAGTTGCCACTTATAACTGCTGGAAGGTGTGCCCTGAATCTGTCAGCAGGATTTCTGTCTGGGTTGAGTTGTATAAACAGCAGGGCAAGGAGATCAAACCTAACTTATTTTTACTTTGGGTCTTCATCGGCCCTTGGAGAAAGTGACAATCTTACTTACATTATTATTTTTTTTTATGACTTTTTGGCCTTAATTCTGCTTAGCTTAGTCAATGCAAGTCTCAATATTGGGGTTTTCAGGCCTTCTATGGGATTAGCACCTTTTTATGCCTTTAGTTTACCCTCAGCTGCCTACAGCTCTAACAGCATCAATTATAATTTGTTAATTTTAGATTTTTGATCGCATCACTTATGGGATTTCACTTGTTCGTTTATAGTACAGCTCTGATTATTTTAGATGATATACTCATTCACCACAGCTTTGTGTGGCTAATTTCCTCCATGCCTGCCATCCCCATATGCTGCCAAGAGAAGGCTGTTCTCGAAGAAACTTTAGAATAAAAAAGAACATAAAACTAACCCCCAAAGTGTCAAAATGGCAGGGCATTGTCCTGAATGACCTCTAAGCAGTAACAGTTATTTAAATAAAGAGAGAGCAATAAAATAACCACTACAACAACAAAAATCACAATAGGACAGGATTTAGGTAGAGACTTTTTATTCATAATTTATTGTAGGAATTCAGTATGCTAGTGTGCATTATGAATCATCAATAAAGGATACTATGCTCCATATTCCCCACCAACTTATTTAAGATTAAACTGTTTTTGGCAGAACATCTAATAGATTTAGCAGAACATGCTTTGAGAAATGTTGCCCTATATTAACTGATTAAAGCTTTTCAGTCTCCAGAGAAGAGCCTTGCTTTTAATATAAGAAAATTCATACAGACTTCGAGTTATAAAATAAATCAATCATGGGTGTGTAATATTCAGAGTATAGTCAATAATACCATATTGCTGTATTTGAAATTTGCTAAGACAGTAAATCTTAAGAATTCTCAACACACACACACAAAATTTGTTAACTATGGTGACATGTTAACTAGACTTATTGTGATTATTTTGCAATATACACAAATATCAAATTGATATATTGTATACCTGAAATTAATATAATGTTTTAGGTTATTTATTTATGATTAAATAAAAAAAAGGAAGAAGATTCATTGCAGGAATCTGGTTATTATATCCACACACGGGGTTTGCCAAGTCAGTTTAGCTATGAATGGGCAGGTCTTCATTTTCCTCTTGTCTTACGGCCCAAGGTGGGCCTGGAGCCCTTGGGGAAAGTCAAGTGACTAGTTCTGAACATGTATTTTATGTCACCTGCATGGCTCTCTGGAGTGTTTCTCTCAAATTTGGAGGCAACATAGTTTGCCTGATGATATTTCAACAAAAGCCAAATTTGCAAATGCCAACTCACCAAAGAATCAATTCACCCAAGGACCAGTTTTCTAAATTTACTGATTTCAAAACACTGGTTTCTTGTAACCACAAGAAATATATTCATAAGTTTTATAGATATTTCTGTAGAATAAAGTGCTTTCAGATAGTTTTTTGGAGAATTTGTTAAAAGTTCTAGTTGGTAGGTTTTTGTAACTACATTTAAATATTTAATCTGTCTCTAGCTCAGCTTCTCACTGCTCCGTGTGGAGGATTGGGGACACAGTGGGGACTTTATGTGCGGGAATGGGGACAAAGAGCTGACACACAGCTCTCTTCTGAGCTGCCTGCTTGGGGGCTAGGGAGACTGAGGAGCAGATTCAGGGAAACTGAGTATCTGAGAGAGGAAGAGACTGAGGGTCAGAGAGAGGGGGAGAGGTTCAGAGAAAGGGGGAGGTGAAAGTCAGAGAGAAGACAATTGAGAATAAAGAACAATTAGGAGATTTTAGTGCAGGGAAGGTGCCAAGCCATCCAATGTGAATTTCTGTGAATTTTAACATATTTTATTTTTAAAGTGTAGTAAACTAGTGAATTGCTAGATTTGATGAATAAGGTCATACATGACTACTTTAGTCAACTGGCTTTTGGTGACCTGCAATATTATTGCCAAATGTCGGTATTTTCTTCCTGGTTATATTCCTAGTGACTTGCACAGGCACATACACATCGAGGAAAAGCAATATATAGTTAAGAGAATAAAGGCAAGAATACATAGATGGAGGCGTGAAGTATCTGGAGCTGAATAGTCTCCAGGTGATACTCTCTTTGGCCTTCTCTATGCACAGACCTCCTGTGGACAGTTGAACAGACTGACTTTGTACTCATTTAGTGGTCTTAAGAAGACATCTGTAAAACAAAAAGGAAACAGAATGTTAATAAAATCTAATTCCCATTTAAGGAGAGGAAGTGTGGTGTTTGGCAGTCTTTCAAATTATATCTGAAACTAAATTGATTTGCTTATTTCTCCATCTTGCCCTTTTATTTTATATTGTCAATAGAATTCTTTCTACTTCATTGATAAATAACTGCTGGAACTCCTATTATTTAATAGTACTTGTCCTTCCCAAGGAATTAGATTTTTTAAAAATCACTACTTTTAGCAATTATCTCAATTTAGATCGAATAGGAGGCTTTCTCCAGCCGTCCCCTGCTCTGCCATTTTAGTAATGACCTCAGCTCTGGAGTATTGAAATCTGACTCACACTCAAAGTTCTGTACTTTAATTTGCTTTCATCTCAGTGGTTTATTTATACTCATTTGATTTTATGTTTTGATGATCGTTATTGCTTCCCTTTTCAATAACATTAAGACTTTTACGAACCAAATGAGATTTTATGCATCACCATATAAGCTAATTTCTTAATAAATTTACCTTCTAGGGACTTCTTTCACCAAATTGTGTATAATATACAGTAATGCAGAATGAGTAGTATATAGGAACTCTTTTTGAAGCAGATAGTTTTTTAAAAACACTTCTGATGAAAAATTTCAGACATTCGATAAATGAATAGAATAGTACAATGAACCCACATGTGATCATCACACTTGTGAAAATAAATTTTAAAAACCTTATTTAAAATGGAGTTGGGGGGGGTGGGCGCCTGGGTGGCTTAGTTGTTAAGCATCTGCCTCTGCTCAGGTCATGATCCCAGGGTCCTGGGATTGAGCCCCACATCGGCATCGGCATTCGGGTTCTCTGCTCAGCGGGAGGCCTGCTTCTCCCTCTCCCCCTGCTTGTGTTCCCTCTCTCGCTGTCTCTCTCTCTGTCAAATAAATAAAATCTTTAAAAAAAAAGATGGAGTCGGGAAACCCTCAAGGGGGAGCTCTCAAGCCCATGCCAACCTTGGCAGCCTGCATAATCAGGAGGAAGGTCAGATGTGGTGGAAATTTTAAGAGAACTAGAACTAGAGGGGGAGCCTGACGAAGATGTGACTGAATTGCTACAATCTCATGATAAAATTTTAATAGAGGAGGACTTGCTCTTTATGGAGGGGCAAAGAAAGTGGCTTCTTGGAATCTATTCCTGGTGAAGATGCTGTGAAGATTGTTGAAATGACAACCAAGGACTTAGAATAGTACCTAAATTTGGTTGATAAAGCAGCAGCAGGGTTTGAGAGGGATGACTCTAATTTTGAAAGAAGTTCTATTATAGGTAAAATGTTATTAAATAACATCACATGGTACACAGAAATTATTTATGAAAGGAACCAATCATTGTTGTCCTATTTTAAGAAATTGCCACAGCCACCTTGATCAGTCAGTAGCCATCAACATGGAGGCCAGAACCTCCATCAGCATAGAAATTATAACTCATTGAAAGCTCAGATGATGGTTAGCATTTTTTAAACATAAAGTATTTTTTAAATTGAGGCATGTACTTTGTTTTTAGACACAATGCTATTTCACACTTAATAGACTACAGTATAGTATAAATATAACTTTTATATGTACTGGGAAACCAAAATTTCATTTTACTTGTTTTATTGGGATATTCGCTTTATGGTGGTCGCCTGGAACTGAATGTGCAATATCTCTGAGCTATGCTGTGTTAGTAATTGTTGTTGTAGTGTTTTTACTAATTTGGTGTAGTTGTGCTATTAGAATTAGGTTTAATCATTTGGGCTGCTCTGATTGTTCTCAAACCTTAATTGAGAATCAGTTTTAGTTATGTTTTTAGTGTGCGGTATAATTGAATACAGCTAAAGCACCCATACAACAATGGGAAACATATTTATCTACAAGAAGGACTATTTATATCAGTGATTCTAGTGCAAGCTTTTCAGATTTTAATTATACTCAAGGGAAATAGTTGTACTCAGCAATATATCAAACTTTTGATGCCTCTGGAGTCCATTACCATACAATAATCGCATTATCTGTCACATCTTATTGCTTAATTTTTGCTTTTCAAAGCTTCTTTATTGGCTGCATTACCTGGTAGTAACAGAAAAGAAAAAGGAGCTACTATAATTGTAAACCTAGTTTCTTATGCAGGTGGAGAAATTATGTGTGGGTAATACTTTTTTTAACTCAAAAGATGCTTGTATTTTTAATTTAGATTTTGCTCATGAAAAATAGACTTGGAAACACTGTCTACATCCAAGTAGATATCAGTAATTAACTCCTCCTCCACAAAAACCCCCAAACTTTCTCTACTATGTAAGCAGTATTCATTATACAACAATTAGAAGATATAGGTAGTCACAAAGAAAAAAATTACTAGAGATAACAACTGTTAACCTTCTGTTAAGTGGTTAGACTTTTTTTCTAATAATATAATATATAACACAAATCACATATATCTTTATATTCATTTTACAACAATTTAAATTCTATAAACAATATGCTTTTTTCACACAATATGTTATGAACATCTTTTCATACACTGCTACTCAATCATTCTTTATTGTTGCCTAATAGTTCACTGTTAGACTCACATGATAGACACATTTACACTGTCTCTAATTTTTTAAAGATTTTTATTTATTTTTTTTAAAGATTTTATTTATTTATTTGACAGAGAGAGAGATAGCAAGAGCAGGAATACAAGCAGGGGGAGCGGGAGAGGGAAAAGCAGGCTTCCTGCTGAGCAGGGAGCCTGATGTGGGGCTCGATCCCAGGACCCCAGGATCGTGACCTGAGCCTAAGGCAGACACTTAATGACTGAGCCACCCAGGTGCCCCTAAGATTTTTATTTTAAGCAATCTCTACACCCAACCTGGGGCTTGAATCACAAGCTTAAGATCAAGAACTGCATGCTCTACTGACTGAACCAGCCAGGCCCCTATACCGCCTCTAATTTTTTGTTCTTCTAAACAACTTGACAAGAAACATCCTGTATATACGACTTGTCCAGTTAAATTTTTATGATAAATTACTAAAAGGAGAATTGTCCAAAGTAGCCAATTTTAAAGACTTTTGAATCACATTGGAAAAATGGCTTCCAAAAGAGCTATACCAAAATATTCCTCTATGCTTTCTTGTGGATAAGGGATTCTGATTTCCCTACATGCTCACTAACTCTAGGTAGTTTATTTTAATCTTTGTCAGTCTGATAATAAAAATTTCATCTTGTTGTTCTTGTGTGCATCTGTTAAGTCACCAGAGAGAATAATTTTTTGTATATTTATTAGACATTTGTATTTTTCCTACCCAGTGCATTGCTGCTTTGCATTTTTAGAATTGTTTCCTGCTAGAACATTTACGTTTTTTTCTTAATAATTTGAAAAGCTTTTGACATATTGAGGAGGTAATCTTTTAAGTATAATGCATTTTGTAAATGTTATCCTACTTCATACCTCAACTTTATGGGTTTTTGTTGTTGTTATATAGTAGTCAGAGGGGCATCTGGGTGGCTCAGTTGGTTAAGTGTCTGCCTTTGGCCCAGGTCATGATTCCGGGGTCCTGGGATCAAGCCCCATGTTGGGCTCTCTGCTCAGCGGGGAGTCTGCTTCTCCCTTTGCCCCTGCCCCCAATCATTCTCTCTCTCTCTCTCTCAATCATTGTCTCTTCTCAAATAAATAATCTTTAATCTTTTTTAAAAACGAAGTTATTAGCTCCAAGAGGGAAATTTCACTGATTTTTTTCAGCATTATGGAGGCAATAGTTATTTCTTATATATACTTAAGCCTCTTTCTGGAATTTCTGTTTTTTTTCTATCCCTAGTGCTTTAAGCATCTGCATGTTTTATGGTCTGGTGGGTAAGGCCCCCTTCCTGATGTTTCTTTGTTTTTTATTATGCTTTGTTTTAAAAAATGTTTTGACTACTTAGCAAATTTATTTTTCATTAACAATTATTTTTAGATAAAATTTATAATCTTTTCATTGATTAGAGTTGGAACTGTGAATGTGTTAATTAAATAGCTAAATTTGGGGAGAATTAACATCTTTATAATATTAAGCCCTCTAGTGAGGAAACATGGTATCTCTCTCCAGATAGTCAAGTTTGCATTTATGACTCTCAAGAATATTTGAGAATTTTATCTATGTGGGTTGTATTTATTCCCTTAATAAATATTTACTGAGCACTTACTCTGTACCAGGCTCAGTGCTGAGGATTTAATAGTGAAGCAGACAGGTGGGCTTATATTCTTGTGCGGAGATAGAAAGTAAATATATGAGCCAATTAATAAAATTAAAAAACCCAGAGTGGGAAGTAATAAGATGGCAGTAAAAAGGTTAGAGTGATAGAGAGCAATTAGGGAAAAGGGAGCAGCTTTAGCTGGTGGACAGGGAGTCTTCTCTAGAGATGATGCTTGAACAAAGAATTGAATTCTGATAAAAATCCTGTTGTCTGGGAGAACATTTCAGGAGAGGGCAAGCACATGTAAAACAGATTAGACTGCCCTTGCTGTGTTTGAGTCAGCAAGAAGGGGGCAGGATCAAGATCATGTCGGAACTTGTCATCTGAGAAGAGGAGCTTGGCTTTACTGCCTTGTTGCGTCAGGAAGTCACTGAAGAACTTTAAGCAAGGTGGGATATGGTCAGATTTGTGTTTTAAAAATACCATGCTGGCTGCAGTGTGGAAAATGGACTGTCGTGTAGCATGGGAGGATGTGAAAAGGCTTGTTAGAAGGCACTTGCAAGCCTTTGAGGGCAGAGCAGAGGCAAAGATGAAACCAGAAGCAACTGTGAGCAAGAGCAGGTCACTCAGGTAACCAGAATACTTAATTCACCAGAGGAAAATCAGGACTGTGACTTCCCAAGAGGTTGCCTTCAAAGCAGTCTCTGATGCCTCACAGGGCAAGAGACAGAGGAATGGACCCAGGAGGCAGGGACAGAGGAGTTTTGGTAAGGTAACAGCAAAATTACCCAACGATACCAGGTAGGTATTTTGAGATTATGTTTTCTGTTTTAAGGTGAGATACTTAATTATTTTCTAAACTTCCTCTGATGTTTTTAATATCTCATATCAATGTAATTCATAAGGTTTCATTTTGTTGAAGATGGTGGCTAATATAGCTAAATTCCCAAGACTATACATAGCAGAGGAGAAAACTACAACAGCCCTAGAATTCAGTGGTACAAAGAATGCACAAATACTAGCCAATGACAACTTTAGAACCTGGTTAGTACTATGCTTTCATTGGAGATTGAAAAAATCTGTGTGCTCCTAATAAAAATTCGTATAAAGGATTAGATAGTGGTGCAGTCTATTGATAAAAATACTTTTTCTCATTACAGTTTTAGAGAACCTAAAATTTCTACCATTAACTTCATTAGTTATCATTTTTAATGATTTTGCATTGTTTTAATTATTTTAATAATTCTTAGTATGTTATAGTTAACAAATTTATTTAGCGCAAATTTATTTAGTCTCTTATGTTACACTATAAACTTATACTTTATTATTTTCATTTCACAGGTAAGAAAAATTCAGAGACATGGAATTGCCCATTAAAGGTCACTCAGTTGGAAAATGGTTGGTAGATCACTAAAATCCTGGCCCTCTCCCTCTAAGACCAAATTACGTTTCTACCAGTCATTGTCTAAAGATATTGGTATAATTTTATTTAACATGGAAAAACAACTTATGGTAAGCAAGATCCTTAGGGGATGCAGCAGGTTTTATAGGGGGTGGAACAAGCTGGATTCTCAGGGTGGGAAGATTGGTGATATTTGGATGCTAGGCATTCAACAATTTTGTAGGACCCCTGGGATCCATTTGAGACTAACCTCTGCAGTCCAGGACCCTCACCTGAAAATCAGCACAATGGTCTGAGGCACCTTGGACCCTGCTCTGGAGGAAGTGGAAGTGAGCACCTAATTTCCCATTTTGCCCTTGAATGCACAAAGGGTGTTGTCTAAATATTAATAGACAAACTTGCAATTTTTTAATTGATATTGATAGATTTATCAAACTTAAATCCTACCACTGTTACACAATGTCACCCTTGAAGTCAACAAGCTACTCAGGTCATGGATATCTCTAAGAATCTTTGGACATTTTTCATGTCCCAGCCATTAACTGTCACTCTTGAACCTTCACCAAGAAATATTCTTTCCTCCTCTGTGATACCATACCAGCTAACTTGACAGGGAAAAATTTACTGTGCAAATGTTATTGCCAGATTAAATACCCTCCTGTTGATGCCTTCCTCATAGCCCCTGAGGACCACCCTATCCATAATGCGGTCATAGCTAATTTGGACATTGATTTACCAGCACCTTTATGTCTAAATCAAGCCCAAACTAAAGGTCTTAAGGAGGTGCAGGCTTTTAGGGGGACAAAATTTCCACGGACATAGGCAGGATTATTGGGGTTGCACACATCAAGGTTCAGATTGATTCATTTAAATTTCTACCCCAACTTGCACCATACCTTCTTAACTAGTAGCTGAAAAAAAGGCTAAAACTAATACCTGAAAGGATAATAATTAAAGGATCCATCATACCTTACACAGCCCTTGTAACACTCCGATCTTCCCCATTAAAATTCCCAATAGGTGGGGTTAAAGGCTTTCTGCGGGACCTCAGGACATTATTAGAATAATCATTCTCCACATCCCTGTTGGGCTAGATCCAAATGTTTCATCTCTGGTGCCTCTTGAGGGGGCATATGTTACAGTTGTAGATTAGTGTTCTGTGGAAATTTCTTTAATGTTCCTTTAGATTCTAAAATTTAAATGAAAATAGTCGATACTTTTTTTCCCTTCTCCTGGGAAAATCAACAATATACTGGGCTATTTGCTCTAAGGATTTGCTGAGGCACCATCCTACTCTACATAATCAATCAGGACTTCAAGGACATAAATTTCATTGTGATTCTAATTTTATCTAATATGTGAATGACCTTTGTTGTGTTCTAAAGGTAAGGTCAACTCTGAGGCCTCCTAGGTACTTGTTTTAGCTCAGCAAGGACATAAATTTCCCAAAGAGAAGTTACCATTTCCTCGAAGTGAAGTTCGTTATCTAGGACATGATTTATCCTAAGACAGTGAATTCCTGATCTCTGACAGACCATGGCTTGTTCAGCTTTCCTACGCTAGTAACTAAGAGACAGTCAAGTGGATGTCTGAGGCTCACTGGCTACTCTAGGCAATGGCTTTGCAACTTTCCTGAAATTGTTATACCCCAAATGACTTAATTAATCCTTCGTAGTGGACCATTATTTCTGGGAATCTAAACATGAACAGAACTTCTGTGACTTAAAATTAGCCCTTCTACTACCACCTGCTCTGAGTTTGACCTTAATTATCATTAGACTTTCTATTTGTATATGAGAGATATGGATAAGCCTTTGAACTTCTGATTCAATTTCATAGTAATTACCAGAGATCAGTGGTCTTTCTCTTGAGCATCTAGTGGCAAAATCTACTCATCTTGTCTAAATGCATTGGTGGGAGCAGCTAAACTAATAGAGGTTTCTACTGACTTGATCCTAGGCTTTCCTTTAAATTTGCTGGTCTTTTGTGATATAGAGTCTTTGTTGCTGAAAACACACATTTACCAACAGGTAGCTTGACCACCAATGAAATTCTATTATTTTTCTGCTCACATATTTCCATATACCACTGTAATATTTTGAATTCTGATATTCTTCTCCTATAACTTGAAGAAGAGGAGATCCATGACCACTTAACCTCTAGGTGTGAGCTAGCTATACTCAAAATAGATTTGTTAGAAATGTTTTAGAAAACACAAACTTAATCTTCTCTCTTGTGGATCATATCTTCCAGCTGAAACAGAAAAATATCAGGCAGAAAGAATATGCTGTAACAGATCTTACTTCTAGAATATGACTTCTTGCCAGTGGTGAAATCTGCCGAGATGGCAGTACTTCTTATGCACGCCAGAGCTTGTTATTAGCAAGAGGTGAATACTTATACAGCTAAGATATACTTTGGGGGTGGTACATGATTGTGGAATGTTTTGGAACGAAAAGGGATGCTGACCTTACTAAGAACCCTAATTAAGAATGCTCGGCAACCTAACGAACTTCAGAGTGTTATAAAGCTTCCTAAGATGTCTTTTTTTTTTTCCTAAGATGTCTTTTACAAAAGTAAGTGCTTGTACAAAAGTAGGTGCTATTATCAGAGTAGGTGCTTATAGCTACCATGGAGACTGAAAAGATGAAATGCCTTGGTTGATCATTATGCCAGGCTGGTAGACTTCCCTAAGAGTCTAACTAAATCTCTGGAAAGGTTTAAAGAGGCTATTATAGAATGCCTACATCCAGCTAGTCAGAAAATAGGTACTGGTACAAATGTGGGTGTAAATTAGGTGTAAACCAGCTACACTTTTTCCTCTTTTGCTGGTTTAGAGTTACTTTTATCTGTGTTACTTATAAAGCCACTATTCTTAATGCTGCTTCTTGCATCCTCAGTCATTCCTTGATATGAGCCCAGTACCATGCTATACTTCACCAGTGAACTGACAGCTGGGTTTGTGCATATTTTTATTTAGGAGTGTGTTAGTTCCCAGGGCTGCCATAACAAATGACCACAAACCAGGTGGCTTAAAAAAACAGCAATTTATTGTCTCATAGTTCGGGAGGCTCTAAGTCCAATATCAAGGTGTTAGCAAGATCTGCTCCTTCTGAAGACGATAAGGGAGAGTCTTTCCCTTGCCTCTCTCTCTCCTGGCAGTGGCCATGGGCTCAAGGCTACATCACTCCAAACACTGCTTTCATCACCTCATGGCATTTTCCCGTGTGCCTTTGTCCAAATCTCTCTCTCCTCATAAGGACACCAGTCATTGGATTAGGAACCACCCTGATGCAGCATAGCTTCATTTTAATTGATTACATCTTCAAAGGCCCTATTACAAAATAAATTCACACTTAGAGGTTCTATATGGGCAAGAATTTGGGGGGGCACTATTCTACCTAGTATAGGGGGCCACCCAGCTTCCCTTGGCTCCAGTACCTTGCAGTAATCAGTTGGTGTCCTGGGTAAATGAATTCAACCACTGGATGACTTTTTAGACAGAAACTAGCACAACAGGCCAAATAACCAGAAACCCCAAATTCCCTATAATGGTGTACCTAGAAAAAGAGGTTCTTACCTCCACTGAAAAATACTCAGCAATTTTCTGGGGAAACCAGCTTCCCTAATTAGACCTTTACAGAAATAGAACTTGAAAGGGGACTAGAGAACAGATGGTGTATATTTGGAGGTTATCTCATAAGTAAGATACACTCTGCTTTTTTTTTTAAAGATTTATTTATTTTGGAGAGAGAGAGAGAGTGCGTGTGCATGTGTGGTGGGGGGAGGGGCCAAGGGAGAGGGAGAGAGAGTCTTAAGCAGACTCTGCCCTCAGCACAGAGCCAGTGCAGGGCTCCATCTCATGACCCTGAGATCATGACACTGAGATCACAACCTGAGATCACTACCTGAGCTGAAACCACCCAGGCGCCCCGATGCACTCTGCTTTTGATCCACCTAATGATCTCTACACTACAGATTCATCGCCGGACACAAAACTGTTCTTGATAACAACATATTGCAACACTATTTGACAATCAAATAGGTATATTTCAGCTACAAGTGGGTCATTGGGTGACTTCCAATGACTGGTTTTGAATTGGTAGCACAATAGCCTGCTAGCTGTTACCTATAAACTGGGTAGCAACTCCTTATCTTGGTAAATGGTGTCTCCTTTCAATATAGTTCCTGACATCACTCAGGGTCTACGTTGGCCCATACATTTTTCCTTAGAAAAAGTAGTGATTCTAAAGAAGACAAGGGATAGTAGAGGCAGAGTGACAAATAGTGAGTTCAAGGCATCCAGGTACCCTTGCCCAAAGAGAATAGGACCAAAGAAAACCAGGAAAACTGAGAGGTAGTACTAGTTGGAGGGGAGAAAGTGATGACAAACATCAATTACATTATAAATAAATATTTTATCTTAATTACAATGCTAATTACTTATTGTCTTAGTTCAGGCTGCTATTACAAATTACTATAGACTGGATGGCTTACATGACAAATGTTTATTTCTCTGTTCTGGAGGCTAGAAGTCCGGAATCAGGGTGCCAGCATGATGGGATTCTGGTGAAGACCCTCTTCCGTGTTTCAGACAGCCAACTTCTTGTATCCTCACATGGTAGAAAGAGGGTTAGCTAGCTCCCTGGCCCCTTTTTTATAAGGGCATTAATGACCTCCAAAGGCTCTATTTCCAGAAACTATCACATTAGGGATGAGATTTCAACATATGAATTTTGGACGGACACAAATATTCAGTTCGTAAGACTTACATTGCAATTGGAAAATCCATATAAACATATCCTCTAAACTTTCTACTCTAAGTATAATCCTGTGGATGGATAGCATGGAGGCTTGTTAGAAATCCAGCAACTCAGGCCACAGTCAAGAACAACTGAATCAGAATCTGCACTTTAACAAGAGTCCCAGGGTGGCTTATATACGCAGTGAAGTCCGAGAAAACGGAGAAAAGTTTAGGTCACCCTTGAAAATTGAAGCAACTAAATCAACGCATTTTAGGTGAGATTTGTCATTGCTAGAAGGAGGCAGCATACCATAGTAGAACAAAATCAGAGGATTCTGAGTTCAAGTTCTGTTTTTGTTTTTCCATTTATCACCTGGTAACCATAAGCTACTCCTTATTTAAATTTTGAGCTTCAGTTTCACGTCAGTACATGATATATGACAACGTCTTGAGGGAGGTCTTAGAAGAGTTAAATGCAAATCTAGGTGAAAAGTGGTTTGCAAGCTATGAATTCTTATATACATGTAAATCAGTTAAATTATGTTATTTGGCAAGTACTTCACGCTAGAGATGGTTTACACTTACATTCATGATGATGGTCTGTTTTTAAATTATCCATCTGTGACCTTTAGGTGAGAAAATTTCAGTATGACTTCTATTTTCCAGATATTTTCTACAAGTCAGTTGTTTGCTTCTGTGGATTTTCTTAGAGGAATAAGACTGCATGAACTGATTTCTTTTCTTTTCATTTCCTTTTCCTTTCTCTTTCTTTTCTCTCTCTCTCTTTCTTGTTTCATTCGGCAATTACTTATGAGCATCAGACACTGTTCTAGGTATTACACTGGGAATACACTGGTGAATAAGGTTGACAAGTTTCCTGTCCTTATGGAACTTGTATATTAGTGGGGAAAACATTATTAAAAACAATGAGAATATATTTTCAGTTGGGTGATGTTTCTATGAATATACTAAAGTAGAATCAGGGCATAGATGGGATGGGGATGGAGGTATGTAAGTAGGTGAGGAAGAGAATGTTATTTTAGACAAAGTGGTCAGGAAAAGGCCTCTGTAGGAGTGATTTTCCTTCAGATGCCTAAATAAAATGAGAGTGAGCCATATTAAGATCTGAATCAGGAGGACTTTAGATGGAGGGAAAAGCAATTTTAATATCCTTCTCACTTACCATGTTTGAGAAAGAGCAAGGATGCCATTCTGGCTGGAAAGGAATGAGCAGGGAGGACAGTGGTAGGAGGTGAGGTTAGAAAGGAGGGCAGAGGGGACAGTCCATTCAGGGCCTAGTAGCAGGAGTAAGGAGTTTGGAGCTTTTCCTAAGTGTACAGTGGACAGGAATTTCTGTTTATAAATAGGTATACTGCCATGTGTGCATTTGTCTGATTTGAACTAGTTCCTGCAGAGTCTAGACAACTTTTGATAAACACCAAAAAAAAAAAATGAAGTGCTTGAGCCTGAGGCCCTGACCCTAAACTTGATTGAACTGGTCATGACGCTGCTCTGCCATGTCACCCTTCATGGATCAGGCAGATTGTTGCTTTCTTTGATTTTTTCTTTAAATTCATCAGGATTATTTTTAAGACCTAGAAACCTATCAGAAAATTTGTCCTAAATTTTTGCCCTAAAGGCTAAGCAAAGAAAGAGATTTATCAACTTATATAAAGGAAGAGCCTATGGGTAGCTTGGCTTCAGATGTGGCTTGATCTAACTCAATGACTAGCTTATGGGATCTCTCAGCTCTGTCTCAGCTCTACTCCCAGGCTTCACAGGGTTGCTTCCTAGAACCCAGCTTGTTTTTTTTGTTTGCTTGTTTGTTTTTTTAAATGGCTGTAGCAATTTGATTCTCAAATATTCTTTCCTTGCATTACCAGCTAAAAAAAGAAGAGAGCATCCCCTCTGATAGATGGCTTAGAATATGGCGGGAGTAGAGGGAGAAGAGAGGAAACTTCTTCCTCAGGAGACCTAGCAACTGTTTCCTTGTCTCATTGGATTAAATTCCATCCTGGGTCCACTTCTGAATCAACTTTATGACCAGTGAGATGGTATTCTCTTACTGGCTTAGACCAATTAAATCCATTCCTAGAACTAAGGGTATCATCAATCCCACCCATACTGAATAGCTTAGAATGGGGAAAGAATTGCCTCTCTAAAGAAAAATCTGGGTGTCTTGACAGAAGGCTGTGGGGTCAGAGGAATCCATACTTGATGGACACCAAAAAATAAAACTAGCCCAGGACCGGGCACACTATAGCCTGTGGGCCAAATGCCACCCACCACCTAGTTAGTACAGCCCAGAAGCAAAGAATGCTTTTTACATTTTTAAATGATTGAAAAAATACAAAAAAAATTGTATTTTGTGGCACATGAAAATTATACAAAATTTAAATTTTGATGTCCACAATAAAAGTTTCAGTGGAACACACTTATGCTCATTTATTTATACATTGTCTACAGCTGCTTTCATGCTACAGTGAGAGTAGTTGCAATAGAGATCATATGGCATGCAGAGCTTAAATAAAGCCTATTTACTGTCTGGCTCTTTAGAGAAAAAGTTTGCCAACCCAGTACTAGACCATCTCAATTAGCTTAAGAAAAAAAATGGGGTGTGGGGAATACACAACTGAAAATTGCAGAGGTGGATACATTTTCAGGCCTGGCTAGAACTAGGGACTTCTAATGTGGTCCCCAAGGTTTTTCTTTCTGTCTCGTTCTTATTCTCACTCTTGCTCTTACACCTTCTTCCTTTTCTGCCATCCCTCAGCTCTGCTTTTTTCTAGGTTGGTTTTGTTGGCAGGAATGTTCTTCCCAAGTGGTAGCAAATGTACCACTAGCAGCTCTAGACTTGTTCTTACAGTTAGTGAACCCAGAAAGTGTACATTTCCCAAGAGCTTTAGCGAAAGCCCGGAGGAAAATTCTAATAGCTCTGCCTTGGAACTAGAGCTCATTGATGGAGTGGATCTCTGGGCCTGGGAAGGGAAGGATTTTGATTAGCCAGCCTGGGTGATGTGCTCAACCTTGTATCTGAGGTCCTGAGGCCAGAGTACAGATAGCCCCACTAGTGGAGAGTGGAAAATTCCCAAAAGGGAAAGATTTAAGAAGACGAAAAGTGTCAGATGTTTGCTAAAAACCCACCCTTTAAATTATTTAAAAGATTAATTTTGTTTTGATAGATATTAAAATCACTGATTTTATCTCAAGAAGCTTGTTTTAAAAAAGTATTTCAGTAGGTGGGTATGGTAAAAATGTGTTGAGGGGTGCCTATTTCAAATGTTGGAAAATTATGTAGGATCTATTCTGTGATAAGTAGCTGACATTGTAAAGTAGATTTTTTTTCCCCAGAGCCAGTTCAAGGGAATCTATGTCTGCTTATCCAGTCAAAGCATGAAACAAAAGGGAATGTTTTCACAGCAAACAGCTTTTCAGAGAGAACAGTTGCTTGGGCAGTTTTTAGGAGCAATGGGATTTAGATGTGGTGGAAAATACATAAGGCCCAAATACTTGATGAAACTTGTCAACACTTTTAATTCTACATCTGTTGTTGATCACACTATGGGACTTGTTAATATGTTTATGATCATGTTGCCACAATGGAAAACACCAAGTTAAATTGTCATGTCTAGTCAGGTAGGGCACCAGGTCCTTCATGTATATTTGATGACAAACAATTCCACTAAAACATGGCTGGGTTATTTCATTAATGTAGCTCATAGAAAACCTTGTGTTAGGTTTTGTTATTCTTTGTGCCCCAGGCATAAGCAAGTGAAAGAATTCAAGACATTTAAGCCAAGAAAATGGCATAGTAATTAGCTCCCCCATTAACAAAACATCAGTTTTGTGTGAAGTGCTAGTTAGGTTTTCAGGGTTGTCATCTCTCATCTGGTTAGCAAGTGAACAGAAAAGCTGGCTTTTTGATATGGAATGTGCTAGGGTTCAGGTACTTGCTAAGCACTTCTAGTTGTTAAAATTGAGAAAATACTGGGGGCTTTTACTATCATATTGCAATTAACATTTCCTATCAACACTAAAGTAAACCTTTTAGACAATAAAATAGATTTCTTCCCCTAATCTGTAATATGTCTGCCCTCTTCGTCCTCCCGCAAGTTTGCCTTTGAATGAGGTATGAATGAAAAGCATAGTTACCATCCAGTATAGCCTGCTAGGCTTGAACACACCACACAGGAAATTTCATGCATGTCTTACTTAAAGTACTTCATACTTGGGATGCCTGATGGCTCAGTCAGTTGAATGTCCAACTCTTGATCTTGGCTCAGGTCTTGATCTCACAGTTGTGAGTTTGAGCCCTGTGTTGGAGCCTACTTAAAAAAACAAACAAGCAAAAAACCCCCCAAAAACAAAAATGAATTTCATGCTTACACAGGATAACTGAATAAAATCCATTTAAAGTAATCAAAGAAAATGAAATTTAGAGTTGCACAGACAAGTGCCATCTGTAAGCTGTAGATAACTGAACTCCCATAGACTTCAGCAATCCCCGACCTCTGAAGGACCGTGTCGGATCTACTTTTGTATACCAAGTGCCTAGCAGAGTGCCTGGCACACAACAAGCACCACATAAATGAATACATAAAACTTCATCTCCCCACGCACACATCAGTTTCCATCTCGTTATAGTTTTGTGTACGTCTTAACTTCCACACTAAAAGCCATGGTCCATGAAAGCAGAATCTGTTATGAGACACAATACAGTTCCTTTCATGTCGGGTATGCATGAAATACCTATTTTGAAGTGAAAATACGGCATTTATTACATCTAAAATATGTTGCTCATAGGAAGTAGAAAATGGTGTATATACTTCTGATTTCCTTTTAATAATGGCTTATTTTCTCCTGAGAACTATTTCTTATTGTCTTCATTAATGATCTGGACAAGGTAGAGGGATTTAAGCAGATGGTACCCATAGCTGCTCTTTTATTCTCAAACATTTAAAATAAAATGAAGGGTGGGATAAAGTTGTAAAACAGAAAGGCACGGAATCCCAAGTTGAAATACTCCCTGGTGTTTTCAGCTACTTTATTTGGGAATGATCTTTCCCCTAATGTCTACTGGTTGGAAGATCAAGTGAGGAATAACTCTCTCCGATCGATACCTAGGTAGAAAGTGAATATCCTGATGAGACAAATTTTAAGAATGTATTTACGAGATTTGACTATGGGTAGAAAATAAGAAATGAGAGGTAATGGGGAAAATGAAAAGAATGGACACCTATAAAAACAATCCAGATGGTAGATATTATAGCCCAAAGAGGAAAAACCAAAACCAAAACAAAAGTTTCACAGAATTTTATAGTAAAATGTGACGAAGTAGACTCATGCCATTTGTGTTTTTAGTTTCTTGACTATAAACTCAATGAGATCAGGGCAGTGCCCATTTTTGCTTCCTGCTACAATGCCTGGCATATGGTAGGTACTTCACAAATATCTGATGAATGAATAAATCATTTCTACAGTCAGAAGCCTAGTCTCAAACTCTGCATAGCCTTGTTACTGAGTTATTAAAAATATGAAGACAAAAAAGCACCCAGAGTCACTGAACATTGGGAGGAAATTTAATAGTTTTTGTATTCCTTGTTTTGTTTTGCAGGGTTTCTCTCATTTGCAGTTTTGTCCGCCTTCTCAAACCTCTTAGTTTTTGTTTTGTTTTTTTTTTTTTACATAAAAAATGTTTGCAAATACTTGCCAAAAGTATTGCTTAAGGAGAGCAACTTTCCTTTCAAGATCCATATAAACCTCTGGTAGTATGAACATACACTTTGAATAATTAATTTTTTTTAGATTTGTGTAACACCTTCCCACTAGAGAATATTGTTTTGGTTTAAGAATTTCCACTTTTTTGTAAACAGAACAAAATCAGTCTCCTTTGTGGCAAGGACTTGAAAAAAGAATTATTCCCAAATAGGTCTCATTAAGACAACAAAATCAGTTTACGTCCCAAGAGCTTCTCTCTCTGCACCATCTTGCAGCAATCCCATCTGTTTTTGACTGTTGGTGTAACAGTTAAAGTAATCTTTTAAGTTAATACACAGCAACAAGCTAATTTAGCAGACATGGTAAAACAATATGTTTTTGTAAAAGTTTGCTTGTCAAATTTGATGGAGTTTGACTAAGAAAAATGGTAAAGGAAGATCTAGCCATTAAGACTAATGTTTACCTTTACAATTAATATCTGTAACAGCAAAGGAAAGAGCCATCATAAACAGATGATTTAAAATGGATAACATGCTCCTAAATGCTCATTTCATGGGACATAGCCCAGCACTTAAATTTATCGTCAGTGAAATAATAAGATAGGCTCACTTGTGCTCCTGGTACTATGCTAGACTCAAAGAATAATGTCTTGAACTTCCTCCTCTTTCTTTGACCTCTTCCCATAAAGCATAAGGGTTACTAAGCACCAAACAAGTCTACCACCATTTTTCAAGCTGACTGAGCATTTAATATAAACAAACCTTGCATTTCTTTGCCTATGAGTAAAACCTTGCCAGAGTATTTTATATTGGCTAGTGTTTAAACATAATCATTATTTTTTGCCTTCAAAATTATCTTAGCAAGTGCTATAAATTTAAGATATGCAAATATGCAGTGAACAGGTACTATCTGCAAAGCGAAGTGAAATATGACAAGAAGAGTAAGATTTATTTAAGTAATTTCTAATTTCACAAAGATTTAGGCAGGATGTTCATTTACCTCATTTGAAAATGAAGGGAATGATGTCCACATTGCCAATTTAAAAAGATATAAAGCACAAATAATGTAATTATGTGTTAAAGTATGTGTCAAGGACTATACAAATAGAGGATATTGTTATAATATCTGTAATTAATAATACTAAATAAATACTGCTAGATGTTTTCAAAATTCTTTTTAACTGGATTATTTTAACGCCTCAATTTCAGAGCCAAAGTTGTGGTGTATCCTGGAGTTTGGGGAAATTAGCAGGGACTGTATTTAGGTTAGATGATTTTAGTTCAAAGTATCAGAAACATTCAACTCAGTCTGACTTAAATAACAGATATTTGTTGTTTCACAAAACAAGCAGTCCAGAGTTATGGAAAGATGATCCAGAATCTTCTTTGCCATGCTTTTTCTCTGCCTACTCTCAGATCCTCAGACATGATTACACACAGAGGGAAAAAGGGAGGGACAGTCTCTCCCTGCCTCTTAATTCGAGTGAGGAAATCTTTCCGAGAAGCCCTCAACAGACTTTACCTCATGTTTCCTGACAAGAATGATGTACAAACCCGGTCAGTGTCAGTGAGAATAGGACTCCCGAGGCTGGCTTAGGCAAAGGTCTACCCCTGGATCGTGCCCGGGGCCCACGAGCAGACTGGAGATTCCCTCAGAAGGAAGGGTTAGGGAAGAACATTGGGTGAATAACCAACAGAATCCACTACACCTGGGTCTGGGTTCTTTGGCCCCTTCTCACTGAATTTTAATTTATTCACTGATTTTTCATTTACTCACTTTAAATTTTCTCATTGTTTTAATTAACTCATGAATTTATTATTTCTCCGGGAGTGACTCTTGAACTTTAGATTCATGTTGCCAAGATTCTACTAGATCTCACAAATTTGATAAAATAAAACAAATCTCATCATCTAAACTTTTAAGCCTGTATATCCTTGACTTTGGCTAGTAATAGCACCATTTTCCCAGTGTGGCCACTTTAAAATCTAGCCTCAAATTCTTTGGCACTCCTCCCATTAAGGGGTGGGCTTTATATCCCTACCCCGTGAATTTGTATAGTTTTAACCTGCTTTGACCAATAGAGTACAGTGAAAGTGATGGAATATGACTTCCAAGGCTCATAACAGGCAATGAATTTCTTCCTTATTATATTGGAACACTTGCTTTTGGAGCCCTGAGGCACAAAGTAAGAAGTCTGACTTTCTCAGGCAGCCATGGAGGGGCCACATGGATAGTCTCCAAGGAAAGACAGAGACAGAGAGAGCACCATAAGCTCTAGCCATTAGTCACACTAGACTAGCTTCCAGACATGAGAGTAAAGAAGCTTCCAGATGATTCCAGCTCCCAGCCATCAAGTTAATCCCAGTCATTTAACTCTTTGTGGCTGAAGCTCCAGACATTGTAGAGCAGGGATAGGCCATCCCTACTGTGCCCTGTTCAAATTCTTGACCCACAGAATTCATGAGTGTGGTAAATTGTGTCTTCCAAAGATGACTACAACAAAACTTCCTATGCTAGATGTTCTTTTGCACTGGCTCTCCTATAGAGTGGTGGGATCTAGGTCCCCTACCCTTCAATCTGGATAGGATCTCAACTGCTTTATCATAGAGTACAGAAGAAATGCTGTTCTGTGGCTTCTGAGGCTAGGTTATAAAATGCCTTGCAGCTTCTGCCTTGGTCTCATGCTCTGTAGATGCTCCCTTTTGGGATTCTTCCACTCAAAAGTCCAGCCATCATGCTGAGAGGCATTCAAGCCACATGGGGAGGCCACATGTAGGTGCTGTAGTCAGCCATTCCAGCTGAGTCCAGCTTTAGAATCATCCCAGCCCAGGTAGCAGATATGTGAATAAACAAGCCTCCAAATAGCTCTGGGTCTAGCTGTTCAAGTCACTTCCAGACATTAGAGACTTCCCAAATGGGGCCCCAGACATTGTAGAATTGAGACAAGCCATCCCCACTGTGCCCTCTCTAAAATCCTGCTATCTTGTTGTGGATAGACAGATGAGCAAATGGATGGATGATGGATGGATAGTCGTGGATGCCCAATGTCCTGCACACACAAACTGCTGGGTGGAAACGTTTCAGTGAGCATGGCAGCCTGTGGCAGGAGCATATGTGTGTCTGTGTGGACAAAATCTTTACACTTTAAGGTTTGGAACTATTCAAGACAAAATGTTATGGAAACAATGAAGCCAAGGACAGAGCCACATCTGGATTCCAAATTTCAGGATGTGTGGAGGGCTGTGCTTGAAGTCCTTGATGAGTTATCTATTCAGGCCTTGGTTCAATAAAGCACTGAGCAAGCTGGAAAAAAATATAATCTAGTAGTACATAATTTAGTAGTACACACAATCTAGTAGTACAATAAAATAATTGTTGTTTTGCAACATCGAGTTTGGGGTGGCTCATTAGGCAGCAATGGATATCCGAAACAGTGAGTATAATTAGTTGGTTCTTGTCTTAAGCCATTAAGACTTGGGATGGTTTGTTCTGCAGTAATAGACAACAGAAAACCAGCTACGCAGGGTTGAAAATATTTCACTCTCCCTTTTCTTTCTCTACATGTTCATTCAGAATTTTTTTTTTTTAAGATTTTGTTTATTTATTTGACAGGGAGAGCGAGAGAGTATAAACGGGGAGTGGCAGAGGGAGAGGGAGAAGCAGGTTTCCTGCTCAGTGGGGCTTGATCCCAGAACCCTGGGATCACGACTTGAGCCAAAAAATGATTAACCGACTGAGCCACCCAGGTGCCCCACACTCAGAATTCTTCTTCCAAGAACTCTACTTCTGCTGTGTTCCTTGAATTTATCTACTCCTTTTTATTACCACTGCCACTGCTTTGTTCAGGTCTTCTGGCCCTTTTTCAGTTAATTACAATAGTCTCCTAACTGATCTCGCTGCTTCCCAGCTCTCCTCCCTACAGTTTCTCTGTACCCTCTGCCCAGTCTATCCCATACACTGCCACCAGGGTTGTCACTGTAAACAGGACTGAATGATCATACTGTGCTCCTGCTTAAGAACTTGCAGTGACTCCCCACCGCACACAGAAGAAAGTCCAGAGATTCCCCACAATTTCATGTTCTAGCCAGAGCAGTTGTATAGCTCTTCTCTGCACGTGTCTCTCTGTCTTTACTCAAGATAATGTCTTTTGCCCTTCTTCTCCAATGTCTACTCCTCAAAGTCCAGTTCAAACCCCACTCTTCCAATATGGTCACTAAGGCGTCCTAGATCTCCAAAGGATAGAAGTTTCATATCCCTAGAATACTTCATTTGTACCACTAATAAGGGATTTATCATATCTGCCTCATATTACAATTATCTTTGTAAGCATTATGTCTTCTCTCCCCATATTGAGATTTCCCAAAGGCAAGAATTATGTTTTATTCACCTTAAAACTTCTAACCTGGGGCGCCTGGGTGGCTCAGTTGGTTAAGCGACTGCCTTCGGCTCAGGTCATGATCCTGGAGTCCCTGGATCGAGTCCCACATCGGGCTCCCTGCTCGGCAGGGAGTCTGCTTCTCCCTCTGACCCTCCCCCCTCTCATGTGCTTTCTCTCATTCTCTCTCTCTCAAATAAATAAATAAAATCTTTAAAAAAAAAACAACAAAAAACTTCTAACCTGGAGCATCGCGTAGTCATTAATAAACGTTTGCTAAAATGAATGGAATCATTGGGGCACTTGGGTGGCTCAGTTGGTTGAACGTCTGACTCTTGGTTTCTGCTCAGGTCATGATCTCAGGGTCGTGGGATGGAGCCCCACATCAGCTCCATGCTCAGCACGGAATCCGCTTGAGATTCTTTCCCTCTCCCTCTTCCTCCCCTTCTACTCCCCCACTCCCCATATATAAAATCTTTTAAAAACATGGGTGGAATCATTTATTTATTCTGTGTGTTATTAGGAGACTCATTTATCATACATTGACCCTTCAATTAACTCCTTGTATTAGTTCCCAGAGCTGCCATAATAAATTACCACAAACTTGGTAGCTTAAAACAACAAACATTCTCTCCCAGTTCTGGCGGCCGGAAGCCTGTAATTGAAGTGTTGACAGGGCTGCACTCTCTTGGAGGTTCTAGAAGGAGTCTGTTCCTTGCCTCTTGTAGCTTCTGGTGGCTGCCTGACATTCCTTAGTGCTCCTTGGCTTGTGGCCACATCACTCCAATCTCTGCCTCTGTCTTTACATCACTTCTTCAGGGGTCTGTGTCCAATCTCCTGCCTCTATTTTGTAAGGACCCTCTTCAAGATCCTTAACCCAATATCATTTACAATAGAAAGTACTGTTCATTGGTTCCAGGGATTTGATGTGAGTATCTTTGGGGTCAGTGGTGGTATTTTTTGGCCTACTACACTCCTTAAAGCTACTGAGATTTGCTGTCTTTATTATCTCTTTTCCTGCTTTTGTTGATTTTCCCCCCTTTCCTCAGAATTCTTATTGAATTGTAAATATTTGCAGATCCTTTTTTAAGTTTGCTTTTTGCTTTAAATCTCCTACCAACTCTTCCTACTTTTAAGTATGATGAATAGTTATCCATCGTATGGGATATTTTAGTGGCAGTAAAATATAAATTTTATCTCATCGGTCTCTTCCTGGCTTTCATTAACAACTGTTGGAACAAATGTAATTTGTTTGCTGCACATGCCTGCTGAGTCAGCTTTTGGATTTCCAAACAAAGCATAAACTTCAAAGAGCATGGCAAGCAAGCCCATTATCTCTTTTATAGGCAAAAAGAACCAGAGGAGAATAGTAGTTAGAAATCCCTCATCTGCATGTAACAGAAAACCAACTCACAATGGCCTCCATAAATGGGAATTTGTTGTTTTTACAATGTTGCTGTTGGCCAATTGGCTGAGAGGTCAGTTAATGATCTCTTAGATTCTCATGAATTTTCCTCAGCATCAAGAGATGACTTCCCCAGCAGCTCTCAACATCCTATCTATATTCAAGGCAGGAAAAAGAGTACAACACTTGTTATATTTGCTTCTGTTAATAAGAATAAAAAAGCAAATGCCTTTCTAAAGTCCTCAGCAGACTTGCAGTTTTATTTTATTGGCCTGAACTTCTCATGGTTTTAAGGAAAGCAAGGAAATTAGTATTTATCCACTATAGTGAAGGTGGCAAAGCAGAAGCAGAAGGGCTTGGACTATCTTGCCAGAACAGCCAAAAACCAGATTCTGCCTTAGAGTTAAAGCTGATCTTGTTATAGAATTAGCATCCTGAGGCTTATTTATTAAAGATAGAACTGGTCCTGAATTTTAAGTCTCATGTAAGTATTGACCACAGAAAGCAGTTCTTAAATATTAAAGTTTATTTTTTTAGAGATTTATTTATTTATTTTAGAGAGGGAGGGGGAAAGAGAGCACATGTGTGCACATGAGTGGGAAGAGGGAGCAAAGGGAAAGAATCTTCAAGCAGACTCCCCACTGAACATGGAGCCCCACAGTGGGGCTCGATCTCACAACCCATGAGATCATGACCTGAGCTAAAACCAAGAGTTGGATGCTCAATTGACTGAGCCACCTCCAAAAACAAAACAAAACAAAACAACCTACAATTTAGTTTTCATCACTTGAGCAACCTGCCAGAACACCTCCTTTCTTTCTTGCAAATGACAAAATAATCACATCAAAGAGCTTCGTTTGCTCATGAGAGTTAAAGGATGACTCTATGTCAAGAATTGGGAAGGTCCCAAGATTTTACCATACTTGCAGGGAAACAAGTTAGCTTGCCACTTACAAGGATGCTGGTAGAAGACATGAGACTTCTGGGTTAAAGACAAAGGACTTTATTACTCATAGCATTAGCAGTAGCTGGAGTATCAGCATTTTCTTGCTCCACATTCCTTGATTCCCCTGAACCCCCATTCCTACAGGGAGATGTGAAAAGGGTCAGAGAACATCTGCATATTCATTGGGTTGGAGTAGGAGCCCCAAGTTTATGGAACCCAAATCTTTTATACTGAGGAGTAAAATTATCTGCCTTTTGCTCTTATCTCTACCTTCCAAAGATGTTTGTTATGAAACATCCTTGAAATGGTAGTCTCAAACAAAGGCATTTGGTTCCTGTGCTTGCAAGACATGCAGAAATATTTAAAAAAAAACCTTAGGGAAACGGTCATCAGCATTCTAGTCCATCACACACACCTTTGTCTGCTTATTCTGCTCTAATCAGACAGTACCACCACTATTATAAGAATAAAAAAAATTGGCTTGCATAAGACATACCAATTTTGGAGGCTTGCTAATTCTTGTTTTAATGTATCCCATGATGGTCATGTACTCTAATGTCCAGCCCCCTCATCACTTCCCAGTCCTTCCAAGGACTCTGTCCCATGGTTTCCAACATATCCATAGGCACTTTCACTAGTATTGAGAGAAGTATTACTTTCAAATTTGTGTACTGAATAAGTTATTTAACTGAAAGACAAAGATTCTGACCTGAGCAAAGAGTATATAAATTATACTATCAGTAATGAGCACGGTACTAATTAAATCTTTGGACAACCGGGAGGTAAGAATTTGTCAGCTTTGTAGGAAGAATGATGAATGATTTGGGGCCATGGTATGCCAGCTTGAATTAAATGGATTCTGGATGAATCTGATTGTAGAAGCTTCACAGAAGATCATCTTTAACTGAGCAATATAGCTGCCCACTGACAATAATATTGGATTTCTGTAGAAAACATGGTATGTTACTAGCTGGATGCGACTTTTTAATTTTTTTCTGAAGGCTGGAAATAGATTTTAAAAAGTTAAATTTACTCTATTTTACCACAGGTACAGACCAAATTCTTTGTTGGTGATAACATCTCTGGAAAAAGAAAACTATCCAGTTATCCTTTAAGATACAAAGGAAATCATACAGTTTATATGGTAGAGAAGACCTGTCAACATTTTATTAAGCATATATGAAAAATATATGCTTAAGAGCTTCCACTAGAAATTTCAGTAGTACCAGAAAGTAACAGTAGTAGAAAGGCATTCATTTTAAGATCAGGACACACTCTGTAACATTGTTTGGCAGTGAGCATTTAGTGAGTGGTTGTCAATCAGTCAGTCATGATTCATGGTCAACTGAAAGGCCTTTAAAAAATTTGGTTCTGCATTCCAGGCTCCAGTCCCTTCATTTATCAGGAATCATGCCTGAGAAAAGAATGTATCTGGAACGGTAGCCTCTTCCACCATACTCTTCCAACATCTTTTTGATTGGTTCCTATGGAGATCCCAGATGTTCAAGGATTTGACAGGTAGCTTTTCCCCACAAGAGGTCAAGGACCTTGTTCCGAACAGCTGTTTAGATGAATGCTTCCACAAGCGTGCTGATGTATCTGACCTCATACATTCCTGTTCTACAGCCGGTTCTACTTTCTTGCCAGCCACTCTCTAAACCACATACCTCCCTTTACACCCCATGGCTTTGCTTATGCTGGTTTCCCCTGTTCAGACAACCCTGCCGTCTTCTTTCTACCTGTAGAAGCCCGTTATTTTCACCAACCCAAGGCTCACCTTACTTCCTCCAAGATTGTCCTTTCTTTGCCTTCCTCAGCGTCATGGTTATGCTTTACTACATCATCAGCTCACATTTTGTTGTTGCTGTATCATTTCTATCTATTTTCTACCCCCCCCCCAAAAAAAGTCTCAGTGTCTATTTTAATGCTAGGGACTTGATGTTTAAAAATCTTTTTCTTACAAAATGAATGCCTTGTAAGTCTGCCAAGAGCCAGGAGGTGAAAGCAAAAGCAAGAAAAAGCAGTCTGATCACTCTGAGATCAACAGAGCAGCTGAAGAGATTTTCACCCTCGTGTGAGTTATGCTCGCTGCAATCTGCCAAAAACAGGGAAGCTTGATGTGACAGGAGTGCAATAGAAGGATTAAAAGCAGTTTCTTTTCCATATTCTTAGGAAACACGAATTCAGTTTTTTTCATGGAGATAGTGGTGCTGGGTCGATGTCACCTATCTGAGGGTGGTGCTGTATACTAGGATGATGGATGGCCATGCTTTTTTTCTGGAGCAGTGTTCTATCTGCACAAAAAAGGGAGTCCTCACACCTATACTGCCTGTTTGGCAAAGGAGGAGATACACTTACACAAGCCAGTGTGAGCAAAAACAGGAGAGGATGTGAGGAGAGAGGGGTGATCCAAATACATGTGTTTATCGAGCCAAGAGATTAAGGGAGAATGTGCGTTTTAAAGTTGTAGTTCTCGTGAAATAAGTCAAGCAGAGAAAGTCAATTATCATATGGTTTCACTTATTTGTGGAACATAAGGAATAGCATGGAGGACATTAGGAGAAGGAAGGGAAAAATGGGCGGGGGGAATTGCAGGGAGAGATGAACCATGAGAGACTACGGACTTTGAGAAACAAACAGGGTTTTAGA
>NC_138374.1:110018033-110083654 GCF_054177405.1 Leptonychotes weddellii
TTGGTTAGCCCAGTGATGGGTATTAAGAAGGGCACGTACTGCGTGGAGCACTGGGTGTTATACGAAAACAATGGATCGTGGATCACCACATCAAAAACTAATGATGTATTGTATGGTGACTAACATAATAAAATTTATAAAATAAATAAATAAATAAATAAAGCTGTAGTTCTCCACCTTTAGGCACAGAAGAAACGTAGGTAGAGATTATAAAGAAAAGATTCCTGAGCCTCAAGCCAGATCTACTAGATAAGAATTGGGGGGCGGGGCAGGAATCTGCATTTTAAATATTTACGAAAAATTAGGAGGTTTTTATCCAGAAGGTCTAAAGACCACACTTTAAGAAGTAGCATGACTTTGGAAGACCACTAAACCCGCTTCAGTCATGTTTCAGCAGTGTGGACCTAAGCATTCTAAGCCTGGGTTTTCGGTCCAAGGAAAGTAATACGGACTCATCTCCTGGGGCTTTTAAGAAGTTTGAAGCGGTAGAAACTGCGTGGTGCCTGGCACAGTGTATCTTTGGAAATATTTAGAGTTTTAACATTTTAGAAAAGGTAATACATGTATTTATCTAAAATAATCCTCCATTTGAAGTGATGTGGATGGGCAGAATCTCTTTCACATGGACTGGCATGTGCAGTGCAAGGTTGAATGGCCATTCTTTCATTTCTGTATTTGTGGTGATGCAAAAGCATCCGGCATTACAAAATTAACTGGGGAGAAGATAATCTGCTTATTGTAAGCATCTCCATCGGCTGGTTTTTTCTTCTTCCTTTTTTTGTGGAAATAATAGAGCTGAGAATTAAACTAGCCAGTAAGAATTTTAAATGCCATACTGGTTCAGGGCAGTGGTTTCTTTAATAATGTAGAACTGAGGGGATATTCTGGGAGAGCACAAAAGTCTCCTAAGAAAGCTAAATTCAAAAGTTAAAAAAAAATTATCCCAAACTATTCTTTATAACCTATTAAGACCCAATTGTTACATGACTTTATATAAGCCTTTAAATCTCTAATAATACCTCCTTGTGAGACACTAATATACAAAACCTAACACTTGAAAAATGGATAATTTTGAAAAAGATTGAGTCTTTGGAAAAGTAAGACAAATTTAACTTTAAATCGCAAGCTCCCCCAGTACATTTAATATGACACTACTTACCAAAATTCAAATTATAACATTTTTTCATGTGCATTGCTTTTATAAAACATGACATACTATATTTAAATTTTCAGTTTATAGAGTCTGTTGAATAGCAAACTGTATTTTTATTCTATCAAAGAATAGTATTTTCTCTTATTTTATGTCTCTTGCTATATTGTTCAAGTTTCAAATATTAGTTATTTTTCTTTACTCAGTCTTGCACTTTAGCATTAATCATCTCAGGGCAAGGGACCACAGGCTTTTTAACTAATCTTCCAAAGAAGCCACGAATCCATTGGGTCATTTTGGTTACTTGCCTGGACTATTTCCCCAATGATTTTTTTTTTTTTTAGCGAAGTAATAGAATGTGATGCCTTCATTTTGGCTTTTTGGGGCAGAATTTGTGCCCCCAAATATGCCTCTTTGGCATAAGGGTTATTTTAGGCTGATTATTTTTAAGAAACAACAGAGGCAGGTGAGGCTCTGAAAACTGAGCAGAAGTTAGTCTTTTGTAAGAGACACTTGCATTTATAAGGGAAATCTGCATTTGTTAGGATGTGTCCCATGGTGTGCCAGGAAGACCAGGAAGATGGGATGACCAAATCTCTAGAAATTTACCAATGCAGAAGGCACAACAAATCTGCACACCCTTGTTCACTGTTCTTTCCTGGTAACCTCCCGTAAGTGGCTCCTCAACCCCCAACATCCTTATTTTGTCTTTAGCTGAGGGTGCTATTTAAGGTAATGGTCTAGGCTATTTCGGAGAGTTAATTCCATTTTCTTGGTTCTCTATAGGAGGTATACATGTTTTTAAACTTCTGTTTCGTTTTTGTTTGTTTTCCCTCCCCCACCCCTTTGCCATTAGTCTGTCATTTATTTATCAGCCAGGAACCTAGAAGAATAGAGAGAAAATTATTTTTCCCCAAAAAATTCATTTTGACAAATCTTATTTGACAGATGATTTCTTAAATACTAAAAACACAAATTACATTTGTTTCATGAGTTCAAGGATAAATAGCAAAAATGCATTAATGGCATTCAATTGCATATTTTCAGAACTTGCTTCCTTATTAGGCTATTCAGCCTGCAAAATAAACTGAGTTTGAATCTAAACTTATATACAGTTGATCCTTGAACTACGGGTAGGCTTAGAGGCACCAACCCCATAGTGGAGAATCTGCATATAACTTTTGATTCCCCCCAGAACTTAACTACTAATAGCCCACTGCTGACCAGAGGTCTTCTGATAACATAAACAGTTGATTAATATATTTTGTTTGTTTTTATGTATTATATATTGTGTTCTTAAAGTAAGCTAGAGAAAAGAAAAGGTTTTTAAGAAAATCACAGGGAAGAGAAAATACATTTACAGTACTATAGTGTATTTATCGAACAAAATCCACCTGTAAGTGGACCTGTGCAGTTCAAACCCATGTTGTTCAAAGGTCATGTGTTCTGAGAATATTAGAGTTGGAAAAGACCTTAAAGGTCATCTGAGCCCTATTTTTACAAGAAGAATAATTGTAAAATTCCAGCACATCATTTTTGCCATTTATTTTCTTAAGCCTCACTGTTTACAGATATCTTTGTCAGCCTAGCTATTAATAGTAAATCTCCATCAAGAGAGCTATGACAGTTTTTGGATATTCCGAAGTTGTCACTTCCTTTGCATTGTTTCATATTATTAATCTTCAGAAATACATTTTCTCTGTTTAGTAACTGTATCTGATATTTAGGTATTCCGACAGCAAATGTCATTCACCGTCACCAGTTTACATAGTTATTTCAATAAGTAAAGTATAATTTAGGTAACAAATATCAAGATAGCTTAGAGATGACAAATGAAATATAATTTTAAAATGTTTAAAAATAGCCATTTTCTCATTATAAAAGTAATACTTGTCTTTTGGAAAGTTAGTATAGTGCACAAAAGCACAGAGAAAATAAATTTCTAAGAATTCCACCATCTTAAAAAAACAAAACCTTTAATAGCTTGATATATAGATAGAATGATAGAAATATATTTGTACAATATTGTGTACTTATGCACACATTAAAAATATTTTCAACTTTAAAAGTTGATACATATCCATCTTGAATTGTTATTTTAGTAAAGTCTACACCCAACATGGGTCTCGAATTCACAATCCTGAGACTGAGAGTTGCATGCTCTTTGGCACCTGGGTGGCTCAGTCAGTTAAGCGGCTGCCTTCTGCTCAGGTCATGATTACAGGGTCCTGAAATCGACTCCGCATCAGGCTCCCTGCTCAGTGGGGAGTCTGCTTCTCCCTCTACCCCTCCCCCCTGTTCGTGATCTCTCTCTCTAATGCTCTCTCTCTCAAATAAATAAAATCTTAAAAAAAAAAAAAGTTGCATGCTCTTCTGACTGAGCCAGCCAGGAGCCCCTGCATCTTGAATTATTGATAGACACTTTTTCTGAGCTACAGTGGACTACAGTTTTAGATACTAGCATCTAAATCTAAATAATGGAGGTCAGACCTGAATTTTCTGTTATTATAGGGAATTAAATTTTTAACTAAAGTCCAAACGTCCATTTTGTGATCTAAATAATTACAAACATAATATTAAAACCAACTAGAAAAAAATGCATCCATACATTGGTTATCATAAAGTTTTTTAGTGCAGACAAAATGAAGATGAACATTTACATTAAGAACATAGGATTCAGTCGGGGCTCCTGGGTGCCTCAGTTGGTTAAGCATCTGCCTTCGGCTCAGGTCATAATCCTGGAGTCCCGGGATAGAGTCCCACATCAGGCTCCCTGCTCGGCGGGGAGTCTGCTTCTCCCTCTGACCCTCCCCCCTCTCATGCTCTCTCTCTCTCTCATTCTCTCTTTCTCTCTCAAATAAATAAATAAAATCTTAAAAAATAAAAGGGCATAGGATTCAAGAAAGATTCAAAATTTAGGTTTTAGAAGGATTTAATGGGGGAACCCCTGGGTGGCTCAGTCAGTTAAGTGCCTTCGGCTCAGGTCATGATCCCAGGGTCCTGGGATCAAGTACCACATCTGGCTCCCTGCTCAGTGGGGAGCCTGCTTCTCCCTCTCCCTCTGCCCACTGCTCCCCCTGCTTGTGCTCTCTCTCTCTGTGTGTGTCAAATCAATTAAAAAAATAAAAATCTTAAAAAAAAAAAAAGAAGGATTTAATGGGCATTAGAGATTTAGGGTCATTTGTTGTTTTTAATAAAAATCCTGATGTAAGTTGATTTTACTTACATATTTTTCTCATTGCAGTTTTTTTTTTTAATTAAAAATAAAGTCTCCTGAAATATTGGAGATGGGCTTTTCCCCCCACATTGCTTGTACAATCATATCCGTTTTTGTGCTAAGACATTAGAAGAGCTTTGGAAGTGAGAACAGCCTGTAATTTCCTTGTTCCTCTACTTGATTCTTCACCTTCTTTAAACTTTTCTGTTATCTGTAGGGAAGGATTTCATTGCTTTTATCATAACCCCATACCTCAATAGTTGGCCACCTCAAGCGGTTTATCTTTTACTTTTTCTCAGCATGGGGAAATCACTGTCGTTTCTGATGATTTCTTGATCAGCCTCCAGCTTGCTTTTTAATCTTCTCTTCCCCTGCTGTCTCCCCCAGTTCTCTTCTACTTTGCTGAAAAATAGTTTAGGAATAGGAGGATTTTGGAGGTCCCTGGAGAGGCTTCTAGAATTCCATAGCAAGGTTAAGACTGCTGCCAAACCCTCACCTGCCTACCTCTGCAACCCAATCTGGTCATTATAAACCTAGTAGCGGAATGACTTAGGGCTGGTGATGGGTGAATAATTATACTCAGTTGCAGGGAGTATGTAGATGCTTGAGAGATGACAAAACCATACATGCCATTTCTTTTTGCTCCGAAGTTTCTTTCAGTGAGAGAAAAAGCAGTATCCTCTTGGGAAGGAAGTTGCAAACTATCTCTGAAAGCAAAGTACATGTAAGACAAAATTTCCAGCATGCAGTGGAACAGGGATGGTAACTCAAGAGTGTGCTGTTCAGAATAGAGTTCTAAATACAAACATGGAAATGATGTTAGAAATACATTTAGGAAGTTAGGAATCTTAGAGGACATCTGAGAAGAGTTTAACATTTGCATAAAAGGAATTTGGGGTCACATCTCTACAAATAGAATACTCTCACAGTAGTTATATAGTTAGTTATAGTCTTAAGTTGAGCTTAATTGCAGTTCATTTAATGAGGACACCCAGGCCTGTAAGAGGTGAAGCAATTTCCCTAATTCACATGAGTAGAAACTTTGATAGTGTTGGGATTAGAACCTGTGTCTCCTGTCTCTTAAGTGTGTTGCTTGCCTCAATATTATTCTTTATAGAGGAAGAAATGGTCTATTTCTTTTCTCCGTGTTTTTCTTTACTACATTTATCCAGATTCTCAAAGGGTTAACACATTCTGGATCTAGCATAGTGCAAATGGATCTCCTCCATTGACTGTGTAAGATAAATAGTCAAAAATGATGACTTTCAGATAAGACAGACTTAAGTTTTAATGGTGTCTGTGCCACTCCAGAATCACATGCCCTGAGTTCATTTTCCTCTCTCCACCTCACTCTCCACGTCGGTAAGATGTGGAGAGTCAGAGCTCCCTCAAATGTAGGACTGCCTCACGTGGCATGAATGACATGTTGTAATACATACAAAGTGCTCAGTCCATTGTCTGGCCCTTCTTCTGTGACTCAATATTATTCTTGTTGCAGCTATGTTTCTTGCCACATCACAACATGAATTATTTCCTCTGTAGGAATTAAAAGCAATAATAATAATAATAGAAAGCTTTAATCAAGACTTAAAATCTGCTTTGAAACCTTAAATTGCCAACAGAAACTGTGCTGATGCATTTGAATGTAAGGGGAGCTACAGTTGAAGAAGCAATATGTATAAGAAGGCTCACAAAGAGCCCCTCAGCCCATGACTGTCCAAAGAGGTAAGCAAAAAGAGGACTCCTGCAGGTGTCCTGGAGAACCAGACTCAAATAGCAAATCTCTGTATAACTGCAAAGGTTTAGGCAAAGGGGCATTCTATGCACAGGGTAGAGAATATGATGTAAAGAGCCATCAAATATTATGAGATCCCTCCCCTGCAGCACATAAACAAAGTGAGGTGAAAAACAAAACAGAAAGTCTGCATGATAATCCTCAGCAATACACTGCTTCATGAAAGGGCATTTTAGTTCAAATGTAGGAAGCTGTGCCAAAAAAACTGAAGGCAAGCTGGCTGAGCCAAATTAGAACAGAGTAAAAGATTTGTCATACCTTTGTAATTCACACAGCAGCAAATTCAGCTCGACCACAAGCTGTCCAGATGTTGGCCATCTGACTCTTTATAGCTGTGGTCTGTTTTTTCTTTAAAGCCCCCTTTCCTTTTTGTGTTCCCAGACACTTGGCATTTCTCTTGAAGTGGACCCAAGTTGAATAAAGAAGAATTAGTCTTCTTCTCAATTTTCAGGACAATATCTCTTTAAGAGAACTATTTTGAAACCTACATGGTCTTTGATTAAATTTACATCATGGCAAGGAAATTTAGCCAAGTGATTGATAGGCTTGCAGTCAAACAGGTCTAGAGCAGAGTCAGATCAGTCACTTACGGGTTGTATGAGGTCAGGCAAGTTATTTCATCTGTCTATTCCTCAGTTTCTTCCACTTTAAAATGGAGACACCAACAATAATACAATAATACCTATCTCGTAGGATTCAATGCGATAATGTATTTAAAACATTAACTACTGTGCTTAGTGCATAGTAAGCTCTCAATAAATGTCAATTATTTTTGTTACTTTTCTATTATATTTTAAAATCCATTTTGCACCTGAGACCATGACTTCCTATGAGTTTCACGGATAAAAATTTCCAAAAGGAGGGAGATGAAGGTACAAGCACTGTGTGTCAATTTATTGGTGATTCTACAATTTAATAAGTGCTGAATTCAAAAGAGGATGCAGCTCTACTTTGGAGATCTAAAGAACATGTGTGTACCTACATTTGTATCTCAGCACTGGCATTGGATGTCTGACCATTCGTCATGGTCACAGGGCAAGATGAACACACCTTCCTGAGTCTGAAGCCAGTTTTCTCCATTCCACTCAGGTTAGCGTCATCCATTCTTTACGAAGAGGATGACTTGGAAACTATGAGGAAGACGTGGAACTAAACTCTTCCCCATTGACTAGAAGGGTGAGGCTAAAGCAAAAAGTTGTGCTTATGATTAGTGTATGGAGAATAGGTCATTTTATAATTTTGAGTTTGTTTTCCTCTTTTGAAAATGATGAAAGCAAATCACAAATTTCAACTACTGTTTAGAACAAACTTCCCTCACCAAAGGACATAGAGCTAACTCCAAATGTAATGCACCAATGTAAGTGTTTTAGAGAAATCTAGAGAGGAGACTGGAGATGTTTTCTGTGCAGCAAGATAGAATCTTCCCCTTTGGTGATGTTAAATGTCAACATATTTTGACAGATAGCATAAGGTCTGACAGCACAAAAAGTGATCTTATTCAGTGACATGTATGGCAAAACAACAGCTGTGATTGTCTTAGGTAATGGGAAAATAATTAATGTATAATGCACAATGCTGAAAACATTTGCATTTGGTTATACAAAAATATAATAACATGCTTCCCTAAGTTTTTAAATATATGGGCAAAGAGAAGACTGTGGTAGTTCCCAAATCCAGCTGGTCATTAGGATTACCTAGAACTCTGCTAACAAAAATTCTGACTCAGGCGCCTGGGTGGCTCAGTCGTTAAGCATCTGCCTTCGGCTCAGGTCATGATCCCAGGGTTCTGGGATCAAGTCCCACATCGGGCTCCCTGTTCGGCGGGAAGCCTGCTTCTCCCTCTCCCACTCACCCTGCTTGTGTTCCTGCTCTCGCTATCTCTCTCTCTGTCAAATAAATAAATAAAATCTTTAAAAAAAAAAAAATTCTGACTCTGGCACTGTGCTTGAATGCTGTGATTGAGCAAATCTAAAGAGAAGCCCAGGATCATCTAGTTTGGGAACCACTCCCTGGACTGTACCATGTTTACTAGGTTTATCTTTATCTGAACTTCTTTATGGTGTCTTAAACAAAGCTATTTGTGAGTTAAGATTTGTGTGTGTTGTCAGAATGATGACAATTGAGGTTTCAAATTAAGAACATGATGATGATCACTGTGGAACACTTGTTCTTCTCAGTTGTGAAATAATTGAAATTCATCAAGTTCATTCAGTGAATATTTACTGAGCACTTACTCTATGTCATGTACTGTTCTATGTGCTAGTGATACAGAGTAAATACAATACAAAAATATCCGTGTTCTCATAGGACTGACATTTTAGTAGAGAGAGACAGAAAAAAATAAACACACAGAATGAATGGAAATGATAGGTTTAGTTAAGGGAGATGGTGAGTGCCATCTGTGTCATATATGATACGGATTTTAAATAAGGTAGTTAGGGAATGCCTCCCTGAGCTTATATTTGAGCAAAGATTTGGAGGTGGTAGGGGAGCTAGAAATACCGATATGTGATAGAAGGGAATTCCAGGCAGAGGGAACAGCAAGTGCAAAAGTCTGGAGATGAGCATATTAAAAAACAAGCATGATGTATAGGCAAGTGAACAGAAGCTTTCAAGAAAGCCATCATAGCTGTGCCAAATGTTTCTTGGAGGTGAAATAAGATGGGAATCTGAAGAGAGTGATTGTAAAAGAGAATGGGAGGGCAGAATTGGAGAAATGGAAAGACCAGGTAAAACTTTTGAGAATTTGCTATAAAGAGAACAGGAGATAGTGAGGTCATTGGAGAGGGAAGTAGGATTGTTTGAAGTTTTAAATTTTTTTCTAAGGATTTTTTTAAAAAAGATTTTATTTATTTATTTGAGAGAGAGAGCATGCACGTGATCAAGGGGAGAGGCAGAGGGAGAAGCAGGCTCCCTGCTGAACAAGGAGCCTGATGTGGCACTCCATCCCAGGACTCCGGGACCATGACCCGAGCCGAAGGCAGTTGCTTAGTCGACTGAGCCACTCAGGTACCCCTTTTCTAAGGATTTTTATTGATGATGGGAATGACCTAGTATAGGAGGGGAAAATGGATGATGCAGGAAAGGAAAAAGAGGGAATGGGAGCTACTATGGAAATAGATGGGTTGGCTTCCCCAGGTAGGTGGGAGTACAGATCTCTCATAGTACATCTCTACATCTCTAGTAGTACAAGGAGGGTGGCAGATGAGGTATGAAAGGTTTCTTCTCATTGCTTCCATTGTCTCTCTGAAATAGGAAACGAGTCTCCAGCTGAGAGTGAGCATAAGAGAGCTAGTGTTGAAGGTTTGAGGAGAGGGAAGGCATGAAATAATTCTCCGGGAGATGCAAAGTAAAAGCACTAGGGAAGTGGGAGGGAATGGTGGCAGCATTGTGGACCTTCATGAGGTTCATGGTCTTGAATTTAACGTCAGAAAAGTCAGCGTTGTTGTGCATTTGTTCTCCAGCTACCTTCAGCAACAGGAACACAGGAGTAAAGTTCAAAGAAAGGTTCATTGAACTAGAGCTGTGATTTAGACCAGCCTGTATCTAATTTAACAGAATGCCATGGTATTGAGGGTGAATGCAAGGAAATGATGATAATGATTGACCATTGCATTTAAACTGGATAGGAGGGAAGTGAGGACATAAGAGGATGAGGTTACACCAGAAGGGTAGGTTTGATGGATTATAGGTGGTGCTGTGGAAGGATGTAATCAGAGTTGTAGAGGGAGGGGGTAGACTGATTGCAAAATATGGCCCTAATTTTCAATCCTTGTGTGGATCCAGCCCTCTCTTCTTGAATCTAGGCTGGCTTTGTGACTTTCATATCTGCTAATTCTCTTAGGTCCCTGCCTCTGTCATGAGAATCAGCCTGGGAGATGGGAAATCACGTGAAGCAGAGTTGAGTCATCCCATCTGAGGCCAACCTAGCTAGCCCACAGCCTACTTGCCAGCTAACCACAAATGAACAAGACTCCTTGAGATCAGCCCAGCTCAGCCCAGCAGAACTGTCCAATCAACACATAGACTGATAAATAAAAAGCTGTTATCTCAAGCCACCAAATGTTGGGGTTGTATAGTTATAAAACAATAGCTAACTGATTAAAAGGAGGGGCTAGAAAGATAGATGATAGTGATTAGAAAGGATATCCTTGGAAATTAAGGTGAGGGAGGGATTGCAATCATTGATAGTGACTAGGCCTAATGTATGACCGTGGGCTTTAGTGGCTGAGGTAGAGCGGAGCGCAAGGTCATGGGAGGAGAAGAGTTTAAGGAACTGATCTGTTACATGGGCATCCTTTTTTGTTGTTTTTCTGCACTTTGCGGGGCAAAGCCTTCAGTCTTTCAACCATTAAAAATGACGTTAGCTATAGGTGTTTTGTAGATGCCTAGTATCAGATTGAGGAAATTCTTTTCTATTCTTAGATTGGTAAGAGTTGTTGCTTTGTTTTTAAAGATTTTATTTATGTATTTGACAGAGACATAGAGAGAGAGCACAGATAGGCAGAGCAGCAGGCAGAGGGAGGGGGAGAAGCAGGCTCCTGCTGAGCAGGGACCCTGAGGTGGGGCTCAATCCCAGGACCCTGGGATCATGACCTGAGCCGAAGGCAGCCGCCTAACTGACTGAGCCACCCAGGTGCCCCGATACAGGCTTTTTTCCAAGTGCTTTTTCTATGTCTACTGAGATAATCATATTTGAGTTTTAAAAAGTTTGTTATTTTTGGTGAATTTTATTGGTTGATACTTAATATTAAGCCAGCCTTGCATCCCTGGGATAAATCATATTTGGTCATGATACATTGTTCATCTTATAAAATGTTGAACTAGATTTGTAAAATTCTATTTAAACATTTTACATCTATGTTCATGAGGGATATTGGTCTCTAGTTATTTTCTCTTGTGATGTCTTTCTTAAGTTTTGGTATCAGAATAATGATGGCCTCTAGAATGAACTGGAAAGTATTGCAATCCTTCATTTTCTGGAGGAAATAAATTAATCATTTCTCCATTCTGAAAAGCAGTGTAATGATATTACCAAACGTGGGAAATTAGATATTAAGTAACACACACCTCAACAATATAAACGTAATCCTAGTGTTACTTGTTTATGATAGTATTCTTAGGATTTTAAAAAATAGAACTACTTATGTGTCATATATAACATATTTTTTAACATAAGATATCATAATCCTTGTTCACATTTCCTTATAATTTTAAAACAAAATTTTAAATGTTTGCCTCATATTCTATTGAGTAGATATATTGTAATTGTATATTTCCCTTAATGTCATAATTTCCCTTAATATATCAATATTATAAATATCCTGTGAAGAACATCTGAGAGCACATTATTTTCTAACATTTTGGATTATTTCCTTAGGATAAATACCTAGAAGTAGAACAAAAGCACAATATTTGTGACTATTTGTATGTTTTCATAGAATTTTTTAAAACAAAAATAGCATGCAAGAGTCCTTGCTTTGAGTGTGATTTGAGTCGTTAAATCTGGGGCAAATGCATTCAAATATGTAGGAATTAAAGTACTATTAAATATTTCATAATAGCAAACTGAGAAAAATGTTAACAAACTCCTAAAATACCCTGGGTATATTTACTGAATAATTTAACTTTGGCTCTCTCTCTTTATATTTTGTTTTGTTTTGGCTGATCAGTCACAACCAGGTGTTTTCACATTTTATTAGCTGAAGTACAGACCCTAGAGCTGCCCCATTCCCTTCCCCGCCTCCCCCACACACCCCCCCCCACAACCCCCACGCCATCGCGGGGGCCAGGCCTTCCCAGAAGCCCCTGCCTTGGCTGCCAGGCTTTTCCTCTGTTGCTCCAACTGCACTTTAGGGTCCCACAGCTGTGACTCCTATAGCTTGATTTCAGTGGTGATACAGTCCAGCCTCCCCACCCCCCAACCCCGGTGGCCCGAGCCTCTCCCCGCTCCCTTTTGACCAGCACAGGATCCAGAAGTGTAAAGACCATGTTGGACCCGCCCAGCAGGGCCGGTTTCTCCTTCATGGTATCATTTTCTGTTAGTTGCACCTCAAATTTCTGCTGCGCTGACATGGATTAACTCAAGTCCTTTTGTAGCTATTTCTCCACCTGTACCTGTAGCTTTTTCTGAATTAGCTGGGCCATGGGCGGGGCGAAGGTCTGCGGGGAGCAGAGGGGGAGGGGTGCTGGGTCTCACATGCTGGAAGGTACCCGTGCTCACCTTCCTGAACTGGTGTCCTCCCTTCACTATTCTGGCTCAGTGTATTTTTAAGGAATACAACAAATCACTTGACATTTATAATTTTGAAAAATCCGAAGACATTTTTGGAGGCAAAAGACCTAAAACAATAATGGTTACAATAGATTGGTGAACATAAATCTATAGGTGTGCATTATTAAATGCACAGGCGAAGCATGGCAAGCTTTATTTTGTTACATATGGAAGGCTTGCAGGAAAAGCTTTTTATTCTCTAGCTACTTAAAACCATAAAATTCTGGGTGGGTCGTGCTGGCTTTGCCGGGACTGGGTTGGTCCTGCCCCCCTCTCCAAGTCCCGGCCCCTCCTTAAAGCTGGGAGAGGGGGCCAGTCCCCGGTTCTGAGCACTCTGCGGTCCTCGGGTGCAGGCCACCATGAGCAAACGCAAGGCGCCGCAGGAGACGCTCAACGGCGGAATCACCGACATGCTCACAGCCTCTTGCTGCCTTTGCAGAACTCGCAAACTTTGAGAAGAGCGTGAACCAGGCAATCCACAAGTACAATGCTTACAGAAAAGCAGCATCAGTGATAGCAAAGTACCCACACAAAATAAAGAGTGGAACAGAAGCTAAGAAATTGCCTGGAGTAGGAACAAAAATTGCTGAAAAGATTGATGAATTTTTAGCAACTGGAAAATTGCGGAAGCTGGAAAAGATTCGGCGGGATGACACGAGTTCATCTATCAATTTTCTGACTCGAGTTGGTGGCATTGGTCCATCTGCTGCAAGGAAGTTTGTAGATGAAGGAATTAAAACATTAGAAGGTGCAGAGTCCAGTGGTGACATGGATGTTCTTCTGACCCATCCAGACTTTACCTCTGAATCAACCAAACAGCCAAAGCTGTTACATCGTGTTGTGGAGCAGTTACAGAAGGTCCATTTTATTACAGATACTCTGTCAAAAGGTGAAACAAAGTTCATGGGTGTTTGCCAGCTTCCCAGTAAAAATGATGAAAAGGAGTATCCACACAGGAGAATTGATATAAGGTTGATACTCAAGGATCAGTATTACTGTGGTGTTCTCTATTTCACTGGGAGTGATATTTTCAATAAGAATATGAGAGCTCATGCCCTAGAAAAGGGCTTCACAATCAATGAGTACACAATCCATCCCTTGGGAGTCACTGGAGTCGCTGGGGAACCTCTGCCAGTGGATAGTGAGAAAGACATCTTTGACTACATCCAGTGGAAATCCCGAGAACCCAAGGATCGGAGTGAATAAGGCCCATTCTTTTCAGGCCAGCTCAGCTCAGCAGGAGTCTTAATTTATTTCTTAACCTTTGCTATGTAAGGGTCTTTGGTGTTTTTAAATGATTGTTTCTTCTTCATGCTTTAGCTTGCATTGTAGTCAATAAAGCCTCTCATACTACTAAAAAAAAAACCAAAAACCATGAAATTCTGAAAATAGGTTAGTCATCATTACGGGGTTGGGTGAGATGTTTTAATACTATTACTTCGTTCCTTATGATGATGTTTTCTAGGGATGTCACACATTTCTATGCCATTTAAGGAAGTTTATCTTGCTTTTGATATACCAACATTCATGGGCTTTCTGGAAAAGCAGATGAAATAAGAAAGGTAATTGATTAAAATACTATATTTTAAAGAAAAGGGTATATAATTTTGATCCCATTGCATCATTTATCTTCTTATCTGCTTTTATAAAATCACCTCCAAAAATATTTTAAATTTCTATATCTCTGCCATTTTGTTTTAAATCAAGATAGTTTTCTTTAGAATTACCATAAAAAATATTTGAAGTGAAATATGCTGTTATTGTAGTTTTTGATATCATAATTGATTCATGTAACACTAATAGATTAACAGTGGTCTCTATTAGAATCTTTGTGAGATTTTTAAAAACCTGGCACCGCATGTTTTTTTCCTAATCAAAAGATGTCACTTTGAAAGGTTGCTGTAGTGATATTTTGTCAAAATTATGCATCTCATAACTTTGGAAAAGTATTTCCCAAAAGTTTAACAGCAGACAGTTGTGGCAACCTTGAGAATGAGCCTTGCTGATCTCCAACTATGGGGATTGTAATTGGCCAAGGGCCCCAGGCGCTGCCCTCTGAGAACCATCGCTGTGTTTGCCCTGCTCCAGCCAGTGACTGAATGTTGCTCTTACTGAACTGTTACTGAAAACAGGGAGGCATCTCTGATGGCTTACTTTGGCTCAAGACTTACAAACGTATTGCCAGACTTTCATTAAATTGCATGGCAATCTGGGATGCTTCCTTCCATTCAACCTTTCCTCCTCCTTTCCTCCTGCATTTCCTCACCTGGGGTCAGACTTGCATCGTGGTCTGAGTTCTTATAGCTCCTTACATTTTCTCTCACCAGGCATTTTATATGATAGAACTCTTGCACTGTTAATCTCAGAGGATCCAGCCGAGGATATTACTGTAGAAAAATCTGAATTAACCATAACCAAACCATAACCAACTATAATTTCTATTTGTTTACTAAAATAAATAGAATAGAATAAATGAGAGTCTAGCCTTAGAGTTAAATCTATATTTGGACATATAAAGTACATGATCCTAAGGCTTGCTTGTGGTCTCAGCATGACAGATAAATGCATCAAACATTATCTACCAATCAGAAGTCTTGTGCTGGGGCGCCTGGATGGCTCAGTTGGTTGGGTGGCCGGCTCTTGATTTCATCTCGGGTCATGATCTCAGGGTTGTGAGATAGAGCCCTGCATCAGCTCAGTGCTCAGTGGGGAGTCTGCTTGAGGATTCTCTCTCTCCCTCTCCCTCTTCCTCTTCCCCTGCTCTCTCTCTCTCTCTCAAATAAATAAATATATCTTAAAAAAAAAATAGATGTCTTGTGCTTCTGATTAAAAGTGCACACGGAGGGCACCTGGGTAGCTCAGTCAGTTAAGCAGCTGCCTTCTGCTTGGCTTATGATCTCAGAGTCCTGAGGTCGAAGCCCACATCGGGCTCCCTGCTCAGTGGGGAGTCTGCTTCTCCCTCTCCCTCTGCTCCTTCGCCCTGTTCATGCTTGTGCTCTCTCTCTCTCAAATAAATAATCTTAAAAAAAGAATAATATCAAAAATAAAAAAATAGGGGTGCCTGGGTGGCTCAGTCGTTAAGCGTCTGCCTTCGGCTCAGGTCGTGATCCCAGGGTCCTGGGATGGAGCCCCACATCGGGCTCCCTGCTCAGTGGGAAGCCTGCTTCTCCCTCTCCCAATCTCCCTGCTTGTGTTCCCTCTCTCACTGTGTCTCTCTGTCAAATAAATAAATAAAAATCTTCAAAAAAAAATAAAAGTGCACACTGAATGTCAGGATCAGCAGAGGGAATTAAAATAATATTTTTGAAGGGCCAAAAATTATCAAAGCCAACGAATATTTGAAAAACATTTTTTCTCTTCTGAGAGCAGAGTATAGGGTGCAAATAGATAATATTTAAGTATTTTTAATAAAATAATTATTATGGTGATGTCATTAAAACATAAGGGGATGCATACAATGGAGTATTGCAAGTTATTAAGGAGATAATACCAATTATCATAAGGGGGCTATTCAGTCTAATGTAGCAATGCTACAAACTCAGTCAGCAGGATTAGTACTCTGAGTTCTTTTTCTGATCATGATTATGGTTTGCCCTGAACCATTTGTATCTTCCTACCTGGCTCTCTTTATAATCACCAATATTGGTTATAAGATAGCTGAATGGGGTTTGGGTGCAATTTGTGGTCATGGATTTTTTCTCCTTGTATCTCTGTCTTGCTCAGTAAGTGCTCACACTGTGACTTCACTGTCATTAATACTTTGCTGTAAGCAGCTAATTAAAAAGCTCACACAAAAGAACTGCAATATAAAGACCAATAACATTTGTCTGGAAAGTGGGTTGCTTTATGGATCCATGTTCTTTTCCTCTAGGCTTTGGCAGGGAAGAGTCCTTTTGCCCCACCCATCAAAATTTTCTTCCATTTGCCTATGGGTTATGCAAGACCTTCAGACAGGGGTGAGTTCAAGGTGATTATAAAATTAAATTTTAAAAGATGTTTTTAAAAGAACAAAGTGGTTTTTGAATATATGGATTATGTAAATTTTTAGTTTTATAAAGATTAATCCAACTATCTGGTTTTCACTGAAAAGTATAATACAATTTTAGTTTGAATTTTAAGCAGTTGTGGAAATAAACTTTAAAACAATATATGATTTTAATTCAGAAACTAACTTACCATTTATTATTTTATTCTAGAATTACTATTAATATTAGTTAACTACAAAGAAATATCTGATATTTTCCTTAATATATAACAGAATAAAAGGTCAAAGGGGAGGTCCATTAACCTAGGAGTGCCACAAAGATTGTTTTTTTATGGGTACGGCCCGGCGCGAGCACAAAGATTGTTTTTAAAAATCTTTTGTACTAAAAATAAAAGAGAGTGATTTATAATTCTAGGGACAACTCTGAAAATAAAAGTAAATTAAGCATTACAAATATGATTTTTAGCACTTCTGGTTAAAGCTCTTCTCAATTTTCCAGTTAATACCTGCCTCTTCTTTGTTTCTTCTAATCACTATGTATCTCCCTTTCTCCAGTCCCCAGCATTCAGAACTCACAGTGGCCTGGGAGGTGTCTCTCAAGCATCAGGGTGCTGGTTGAGAGCCCTGGTGCTCTCCCTGCCTGCACTGCCAGGTGCTTAATTGGCTCAGCTAGAATAACTCAAAGCGAACTCTTCCAGAGCCGAGACTCATGTTACATTAGCCTCAGTGACACCTTTTAATGCTTATGATATTTTTCTCCCTTTATTTCAGAAGTGCTCAGGGATTTGCAGGATTGTGCAAAGAACTCAATTCTAACTATGTACATAAACTTTTCTTTTTTAAAAAAAAAAAGACAATGTAAAACATTTAAAAGCACTGCTTATTTCACTTTGTAATTTATTTGCAAATTGATTTCTTCTGAAATACATATATTGTGTTCCTGAGATAAATCATACCTGGTCATGATGTATGATCCACTTTATAAATTGTTGAATCAGATTTGTAAAATTGTGTTTTGATATTGTACATCTGTGTTAATGGGGGATATTGCCAATAGTTATTTTCTCATATATACAGTTGATCCTTGAACAATATGAGCATGAACTGCGTGGATCCACTTATATGTGGATTTTTTCCAGTATAGTACCATAAATGTATTTGAAGCGCATTTACATTATGATATAAATATTATATACCGGAGAAATAACTGAGGTGAATGGGCATGTAAAAAAGGAATGCAATTTTGTATAACCAGTCCTCTAATATTTAAGATGAATGATTCAATCTCACAGTCTGAGGAAAAATTCTTTTTTTTTAATCACTTTTTCTTGTTGCCATTCTTTCTTGTATCTCAGAAAAGTGATAGAAAAGCATAATTTTTGTGGGTATTCCTTTTATGTTTTTCTGTGGTAGATACTCACACTTTTTCATATGAGTGCATGGATGGTAATTTTTTTCGATTGCTTTGCATATCCCCAAATTTCTTTATATCTTTCTCTCTTTATGTCTTCTTTTGTAACTGATAGTTTCTATTAATAGTCCTTCAAAATGTGGAGAGGAAATTATTTCATAGTGTTCTAGCACTCACTGAGGCTAAAGAGAAATCTGATACTCATTTCATTGTAAGATACCAGATTTTCCACTCTGGAAGCTTTCTTGATTTTTCTCTTTATTTTGAGACTCTAGACTATTTATAGGCATAGACATTTTACTCATTTATTATGCTTGTATGTGGTAGGCTCTTTTAATCAAAATATACAACTATTTTTTTAACTCAGAGAAAATTTTGAGTTAAAAATGATAATGTCGATTATTTAATTATTTTCTGCCTTCTGTTGTTTCTGATTTTTGCTTCTGGAACTCTTATTCCTATATATTTGAACTTTGGAATCTATCTGTGTTTCTGAGCTTTACTTTGCTATTTTTCTTTTGTCTTTTCTGCAAATTATTTAATTGTTCTATGCTTCAGTTTTTCCATCTGTAAAATGGGGGTAATAGTATTTTATTGGATTATTTGGTAATGTCAAGTCCTTAGAACAGTGTCTGGCACATAATAGGAGTAAAATATGTATTCTGTGGTGTATAGTAGGTCTACAAATAACTCTACATTATAGGAGATTTCTTTGATTTTATGTCTTTGTTACTAGCTTGGACTTGAGAGCTATTCTTTCTAATCACATTATTTATTGAATTTTTATTTCAACAATCACCTTTTTAAAATTCCCAAGTCTTTCATTGTCTGATTGCTATTTTTTTGTAGCACCTTCTTTTTTTTTTTTTACATAACTTTATGATTCCTTTAATCTCTGTGGATCACATATGCACACATACATATATTAAATTAGTTTACATTTATTGTAATTCCTGGTTTAGATGACTATAATTTACTTTAATAATAAGAGTAATTATAATACCTTCAAAATATATTACACTGCTTTCAATTCCCAAATGCTTTAACTCAGCTTCTTTATTTTCTTTTCCTGACTTATTTTAGATTGAGTTATCTTATTCCCCTCTTTTCCCTGCTGTTGGTGTGAATTGACAGATTTGATATCAAGTCTTTTAATTATTAAAATGGAATTTTAACATGCATATTTGACATAAAAGTCTAAAGTTAATCAGTGCCTATATCTTTTGTCCAAAGAGAATTAGGACCTTACCACAATTAAACTCTGAATAACCACTTTAAACTTAAATGCTATTCTTGTCAGAATTTATTTCCAGTTATTTTTTAATTACTCACAGTTATTTTTTAATACTCACAGGCTTACTAATTTCTTTGCTTCCTATTGCTTCTTGCAACACCCATTTCTTTGGAGTCCAATTTCCTTCTCCAAGTATGTTGTTGAGCAGTTCTTCCACTGAGAATATTTTGATAAATTCAGTCTTTGAAGTTCTAAAAATGTGTTTTTTTCTCTTTCTCTTGAAAAACAATTTACCATTTTGAAGATATCATTTGTGGCCTCTCCTTACTGTTCATCTATTTTTAGAGATAATTTGTCCTTTCTTTTTGGTTGATTTTAAGATTTTCCTTGCCTTTGATGTTCTGAGTTTATCAACAATAGGTCAAGATGTGAGTTTCCTTTTATTTATTTTTCTTTAAGGCTTGCTCTGATTTTAGGATTCATATCTTCATCAATTTTGAAAAATCCTCAACCATGATCTCTTTGCCTCTCCTCATTTTCATTGTATTCTCCTCTTGAAACTCCTCCTGGATACACATTGGATCTTCACATTTTACCTTCCCCGTCTTATAACTTCTCTTTACTGTTCTCCAGCCCTTTATACCTTTGTGCTATAATTGGATATTTTCCTCAAGTCTGTCTTCCAGTTTACTAATTATCTCTTCAGCAGTGTCTAGTGTGTTGTTAGTCCATCCATTTAGATTTATATTTCAGTGACTTTATTTTCCTTTTCTACCTGCTATATTTGGTTCACTTTCAATATGTTTATTTCTTTTCATAGTATCTTCTCTATCTCTTATAATTTCTACCTCCTTTTGTCATTTAAGTTATTTTAAATATAATTATTTTATAATCTATTTATGAGCATTATATTATTTTAAGTTCTTGAGATACAAATCCTCTTGTTTGTTGTATCTTCTGACTCTTACTTAATGCTCAATCATTTTTGCATGTGTTCTGTAATTTTTGATCATGAGTTCATCTTCAGTGGATTATGGTTTTTCTGTGACAGTTCTATTTGTGGGAGGGTTGACATGGAACAGTTTTAGAACAGGTTGACACAAAACAGTTGACACACAACAGAGGGTTGTGCCAGATATCAGATGTAGTGAAACCAGACTGGTTAATTTTTTTGGCAAAGAGAGTCTTTTATCAAATAGATTAAATTCTGACTCTGAATTCCCATATGACTCTTTTACATTTTCTTTGCTAACCTTAAACTCTGGGCAAAGATAAATTTCCTTGTCATATACATGAACTATTGAGCAGTATTTTTCTAGTCTCTCTTTCACTGAGAATACAGGCTGGTTTTGTATAAATCTCTGAGCTTCAATTAGTACACATTAGTACACATTTACGCACCAAACATCTTTTCTTCTATTACAACATGGGTATTAGAACCCAAGTGCCTTGTTTGAATTTACTTCTTTATGTTATAATCCCCTAGATCTACAACATTATATTTATTGTCTTGCTTTTCAATTCCCATTTCTGTCTCTTAGGAATTTTCCTCCAAGTTCAAATTTGTGTTAATTTCTTTTGTTGTTGCTTTAGTTTATATTATTGTTAGTTACTTTAGCTCCTTCTTCACACTGCCTATGAATTCACCAACAGAAATTCTAATTATGTTTGTATTTTAAAGTTTATTTATTCTTTTTCTTAAATTATCTCTGTTTTCTCTGATGGCATTTTTTTTTTCTGTTATTAGTTTTCCTTAAGTGCCTGGAATCTTTGTTTTTTGTTCATATTTCTTTTTTTTTTTAAAGATTTTATTTATTTATTTGAGAGAGAGAGAATGAGAGAGAGCACATGAAAGGGGGGAGGGTCAGAGGGAGAAGCAGACTCCCTGCCGAGCAGGGAGCCCGATGCGGGACTCGATCCCGGGACTCCAGGATCATGACCTGAGCCGAAGGCAGTCGCTTAACCAACTGAGCCACCCAGGCGCCCTGTTCATATTTCTGAATAAAGATTTAGTTGATTATTGTAGGCATTTGTTGTGTGTTTCTTCTGAAGTTGTATGGTTGTATAGTTCTGTTCTCCTGACATGCCACACTCTTAAATGAGAAGGCTAGTTCTAGACTCTGCAATATTGTCAGGCCTTTTGGAACTTTTATCATTCCTAAAGGGAGCTTTACTCTTGGACAGAGTGTTTTAGTGTGTTTCACCACTGGATGGAGCTGCCTTCTCTTTCTATTAATTTCCTTAGTGACCAGTGTGATGGTTCAGTGTTACCTTTGGTTTTGCTCTGCTTCTCTTGCAGGTTCCAACAATATATTGACTCCTTTCCCGTATAGGGGAACATAGTCAAGTTTTATCCATGAGGGCTAAAAACCCTGCTTTATATATTTTGTCTAGGAAGAGGCTGGGAACGAGGGAAATCTGTCTAAATGATCAAGTTGTGCCAAAAGCAACTATATTTAATTGTCATCACAGTTCACTCTTTCTCTTTGTGGTAGCTGACTCTGAGCCTTTCTTTGGAAAAGGCAATTCTTCCTTCTGGTGTTTGGGGATAAAACTTTTCCTGACTTGTTTTCTCCATCAGTCAGAAATTTTCTGGTCCTTTGGTAGTCCTCCTTCTAGTTTACCAGCCCTCTTATTGTTCCATTCCTTTAAAAACACTTTTTGTGTCTTTTCAGGAAGACATCCTTAAAGATTAGAGGTAAATGAATATATTCAGTCTGCCATCTTAAACTGGAAGCTTACCAATATTTCAGAAGCCAAACATTTAAATAAAATAAAGAAGCAAATGCATTTTTAAGTTTTTATATTAGTTTAAATAGGGCATATAAATATGAAAGTGCACAAATATAAATGTGCAGCTCAAAGTGAACACATCCATGTGGTTAGATCAAGAAACAGAATCCTGGGGTGTCTGGGTGGCTCAGTTGGTTAAGCATCCGACTCTTGGCCTCAGCTCAGGTTATGATCTCATGGTCTGTGATCTCACAGGTGGTGAGATCGAGCCCCAAGTCAGGCTCTGCATTCAGTGGGGAGTCTGCTTGAGGATTCTCTCCCTCTGCCCCTCCCCCCACTTGCACGCACACGCTCTCTCAAATAAATAAATAAATCTTTATTTAAAAAAAAAGAAAGAAAAAATCCTGTCAGGATCCCAACCACATGTGGCTGTTGATCACTTATAATGTGGCTAATACAACTGAAGAACACAATTTAAAATTTTATTTGATTTTAATTATTTTAAAAGTAATACCCACATGTGGCTAATGGTAACTGCATTGGACATCTCAAGGTTAGATGATACAGGGTCTTGTGGTTCATATTACAAATTTTGTCCTATCCTAAGAGCAGTCGGAAGTTTTTCACAAGGGAAAGACATAAGATTTGTCTTCACAAAAGATCGGACTGGCTGCAAGTGGAGAAGGACCTCTCTCAGCTTTCTCATGGCCATTTTGTTTGTTTTTTTTCCCCAGGAAGTAAAAGATCATTTTGGATGTTCTTCCTCAATTTTTTGGTTTTATTGAGATGATGATTGGCATGGTTGCAGGTGTCACAGGTCATTTTTTTCCCTTTTGCCGCTGATCACACTTACATGTGAGATCTCAGACTACTTCCTAAGGAGACTACTTTGGTTTTTTTATAATGTGCTGTCTGTACACTGGTCACTGCCACCAGAATGAGTCCAAGTGTGTCATTCAGGTAGCTCAAAAGGTATAGTAGTTTCAGCTTTCCAGCATAAAAATTTGAGAAATTTAGAGATGTATGAAAGTTTTATATAAAAGAATATGATGAGTAGTAATACAACAGAATTTTAAATTTCCTCCTGAATACAAACCTGCAAGCATCATGATGTTCTGTATGTAGTTGCTAATACATGTGGGAGTTTTTTTCAGGTTTCATTTCCAAATATTTAATTGATCCTATTAACTGGGCCTTTCTTCAAGCTTTTCTAATCTAATCCAGTCCCTCTTCATTAGTTGAACCATTAACTGCATATAAGTCCTTTTATTGCTCATTCCATCAATGACTTACTGATACCTTTCAGATTCACAAATGATTATTTATATATAGATTTGACTAAGCATTTTGCTTTCTACTGAAGTAATTGTCTGCTCTGGGGTTCTCCTTCTTGGCTGCTCATCTGTCTTTTATCCTGGAAGCATGATGAGTTCATGGATTTAGAAAGAGTTCTATGCAGCAGAAGTGAAGGGCATAAAGCAAAGGGATGAGCGGCAGAAATTTGCAGTAGAGAAATTGTAAAGGCAGGTCAGTGCTAGACCATTATTTAACTGAAAGCTATAGGACACTGCCAAAGGATTTTAAACATCGTGAATGGTACAGTATCCCAATTGTTATCTATCCTATAGAGAGAAGATGGAGTCAAAAGATTGCTGCTCCTATCACATTTCCCTATAGTTCAAAAATTTTGAATGCTTCCTCAGAGCCTTCTGAATCAAGATCAGACTGTTTTAAAATTTCTAGGTCCCTAAGGGCACAAATAGCGCAATTAATGTAAAAATGTTTTAACAATACCAAGTTACGATTAAAAAGTAAAATGAACAGGTACCATTTCAGGTTAGTGAAACATTAAATAAGAATTAGATCATTATGGACATGAGACTTCATTAGGGAGATGGAAATTGAATTATATTTTAGCAAATGTATGCATTTATATGCAGATGCTTAGCTGATTATACGTTGAGCAAAGATTGATGTGACCAGGCAGGAGGGTATTTCAGGACAAAAGAAGTACACAGACACAAGAGTGGGCATGAACAGTACACGTGAGGAACAGTGAAGAAGTCTGACCTGACTAGACAGAATTGAACAGATCACTATCTAGAGAGAGACTGAACTGGGAAAGAGAGGATCACTTGACAAAGCCCTTGATCTGAGTGAGTGCAGATTCTTGAACAGAAAGAGCACTTAACAGGAAATTTTATTTTGAAATTTGGTGAGGTTCAAGAAAGACCTAAGGGGAGAAATTCTGGAGAAAAAGAAATGTTAATGCCCATTAGTCAGCTGTATTCTAACAAATGTGCACTAAGTTGAAACGTTGAATTTGTTTTTCTGAATGTAGAGTTCTGAGGAAATGAGAGGCAGGAAGATTTGGATGAACTGGGGACTGATGGCTGCAGGAAAGGCAGTGCCGATGGAAAAGTTGATTCCTGACTTGAGTGAGTCCTGAGAAGTGGAGACTTCTGTGGAAATTCTTGAGGTGGAAATGAAAAAGTATACAGAACTCAACCACAGTTATGATTAGAACCTTCCCTAGCACCGTTCAACAATGTAAATCATGATTCTTATTTATTTTCTCAGCATGTTTATTCCCCCGCATCCGTTTTAAAGTCTTTTCTAAAGTTGTAAAATGATAAAGTTCAATATTCTCAAAATACTCCCCAACTTAACAGTTTTACTATATTTACCTGTACAGTCACACGTGGTGTTTATAATTCCACATAGACTTGTAAGAGGCTTATCCTTCATCATATATAAAAGTCTGTGATTGGTAGTATTTCTTTCAGCTGCTAACGTAAAAAGGATCTAAACCTATTTGGAAAATAAATAAATAATTGTTAATAGAAAAAAAGGGAACACTATTTATAATGACAGAAAATACACTTTATGAAGAAAAACAATAAGGATCCAAACATAATGAGACATTATAATCTATGGAAGGTAACATACATTTTTTAATGGCTTTTATTCAAAATCTAGTGTTACCGTTTCTTTTTTTTTAATTTTATTATGTTGTGTTAATCACCATACATTACATCATTAGTTTTTGATGTAGTGTTCCATGATTCATTGTTTGCGTATAACAACCAGTGCTCCATTCAGTACGTGCCCTCTTTAATACCCATCACCAGGCTAACCCATCCCCCCCCTCCCCTCTAGAACCCTCAGTTTGTTTCTCAGAGTCCATAGTCTCTCATGGTTCGTCTCCCCCTCCGATTTCCTCCCCTTCATTTTTCCCTTCCTGCTATCTTCTTTTTTTAATTAACATATAATGTATTACTTGTTTCAGAAGTACAAGTCTGTGATTCAACAGTCTTACACAATTCAGTTTCTTTTTATTATCCTCCCTCTTTCCCTTTCCCTACGTTCCTTTTTTCTTTCTTCCAAGATGAAAGAACTGATAGTTTTCATCAATATGAACTGGTTTATCTTCACTTAGAAGAATGAAGGAAAAAACTCTAAAGTAGCCTTAAAATTACTCATAAAACACAAAATGATTGAATGGAAATCTTTGGAGGATATTATTTACCCATATGTCTTGATAACTTGATGCTTTTTGTGTGTGTGATTTGTGTGCAAGTTATGTTAATTATACATCATGTTTAGAAAAATACTTTTTTGTTGAGCAGTGTAAATGTCAGTCTCATTAGCCATCATTATTACCTGCCAGCAAGAAGATGTTTTCAATGAATGATAATTTCCCTTCATGGTTCTGTGGATGCATACAAGTGTAAAAATTATTTTTTATGCTATCTTATTTTCAGTGTTCATAACCCTTTTTCTTCTTTTCAAACTGTTTTCAAACCAACTTCTACACTTGAAAAAGAAAAAAAATTGGCCTGATATTAAGCCAGTAGTTTGAACTAGTTCAGACTGATTCATGGACAAAAGAGAGAGCAGATTCATGGAAGACCCACTCTTTTAAGAACCAGATTCTAATAATGGTAACTAGGTAATTTTTTTTTAAAGATTTTATTTATTTATTTGACAGAGAGATAGAGAGACAGTACAAGTAGGCAGAGTGGCAGGCAGAGGGAGAGGGAGAAGCAGGCTTCCCACTGAGCAGGGAGCCCGATGCGGGGCTCGATCCCAGGTCCCTGGGATCATGACCTGAGCTGAAGGCAGCCGCTTACAATTCCTCTTACAATTGGATGGTGCCTATTAGGTCTAGATATTAGTGGGATTTTAATAAAATATGCTTTTTATAAGAAATCATATATATTTATATATTTATATTCTTCCAGTCCTCTGGTATCATCATTATGAAAGATTTTATGCTTTTCAAATAATTTTCACACCCATTGTCTGTTTCTTTTGACTTCTACAATAACATGCTGTGATATGATCAGAGGAACCTAGAGATCATCTACCCCAAATCCATATTTTATGCTGCAGTGAGACCCAAAGAAGGAAAATGATCTACTAGCAGAGAAAGCACATTTTGTATGCTGCACATTCGACATGGGACACATGTCAAATTTAAATCAAAAAAAATTAATACATATTTGCTAAATCATATTATTACTCTCTTTTAAATATGAGCAAACCCCAAAGGCATAGAGAAGGAGGTGACATAAATGAGATATCATAAATTCATGGTAAAAGAAACTTGAATCATTGTTTACTTCCTTTTCCTACTCTACCTCTGGACCTGTCACAGAATTGAAAATCTAGATTCAAAATAATATGTTCAAGCTTGGAACTTCTAAAGACCTATTGAACAAGGAGCCAGGGATCAAACAACAACAGAATATTAAACAGTTTTCACTGAGGAATATAGCACACCCAGAAAAGAACAAAAATTATTTAGGAACTGTTCCGTAAGGCACCATTCCCTGGTCCACACACCATAATCCAACTGTCATTGCTGGTGGGATCTACTAAGTTCAGGTGTATCTCCTTAAAAAAGCGAGAGAGTTCTTAGGGCTTTATCAATGTGGCAAAACGCTTTCCTTAAGAATGACTGAAACCACAGGGCACCTGGGTGGCTCAGTCGGTTAAGCCACTGACTCTTGATGTCAGCTCCGGTCATGATCTCAGGGTCCTGGGATCCAGCCCTGTATAAGCCTCTGTGCTCAGTGGGGAGTCTGCTTGAGGATTCTCTCTCACCTATCCCTCTGCCCCTCCCTCCCTGCTCTCTCTCTTTTTCTCTCTCTCTCATAAATAAATCAGTATATCTTTAAAGAAAAAAAATAATAACTGAAACCACAATATAGAATGGATGATAAAATGTTCACTGAACACATTAAATGTTATGCTACAAATTTCAAATAATATACAGAAATGAATTCAGTGGGATTCTAGGCTAAATTTTCAGCCTCTCTTCATTTATGTACAGGTAAAGCACTTAGCCTGATATATTTAAGGAAATTATTCCTCTCCCAGTTTATTTTTCAAAGCTTTTCTGTATTTATCACCTCATTCTGCATTCTTTACAGACTCCTGTCTCATGTTCATCTGTAACATGTTGATCATTTCCCTGTATAAGGGCTGATAAAGTATACATTGCTGGCTGTTCTCGGCCTGTTAGCAATTTTTCAAAGACCAGACTTCAAATACAAAATGTGAAGTGACGGTAGGGGGTGACAGCAGTTGTGGTTGAGTCTGCTGAATTATTTTCCTTCTTCCTTTTGGTATTTGTGCCTTCAACCCTCCCTTTTAGGAATTGCCTGCCTCCCCCATGTCTATGTAGTTGGACTGAGGCTGTCAAACATGGTATCTTAACCCTGTCCTCCTGACCAGACGAGACAAATGAGTTGGATCTGGGCACACAAACAACTCATCCCACACACCAAGGCTTCAGAGATGAGCTGATGAGCCCAGTTGGAACAAGGAGAGCTCTTCCTGAGACTTTTAAGCTAGGGGGAACCCGTCTGGCTTGCCTTTAAGGTTATGACACAAGAAAGGGTGCACTTGGACCTGCTTGTAGCCATCTTCCTAATCCTCAGGCTTCCATTAATCCTTAAAGGAGACTTTGTATACATTTGAACATGGTACCCTTTCTTTTAGAAAAACTTTTAATGATCAGCCTATTATTTATTTCTCAATAATAGCAATTACAACAGATGTCATTCTGTTCAGGCAAATTAAATCAAATTATTGAACATAAAATAAGAAAAAATACAAATATTTAATCACAATAATTAGGAACTCAAAGTTACTATGATGTAATAAATAAAAAAGTTACCGTTTGCTCTTTTGGAAAGAAAATTCTTTTTTGATGTTTATTGGTTCCAATATCTTGTTTTTTCTTGAGATGTTCAGGCATTAAGTAATTTTTAATATATTTTCACTTGAAAAAGCTATATTCTCCACTGGTGTCTGGTTTGAGAAAATTTAAGGTTCTTTTAATGTCACGGACTGTACTGGGTCATTAATTGATTTCAAGGGGAAAAGTTGACATAGATATCGTAGCTAAAGCCAAGATTTTTTTCAGTATCATAAATCTTCCTTTTCATGGTAATATTGAAATATCCAATAGAGAAAAAGTAAGTTGATTTTGGAATTTAATTTTGGAATATAGACCCACTTGATCAGGGAATTTGCAGCCAAAATCAGTTCTTTTACTCTTTTCACTAGAATTATTCATGTTACATTGCTAAATATCGGTATCAATGTCAGGAGGTTGCAGTTTGTTTATTGACAATTTTTAAACAACATTACTGCTTCATTTTTCTTTCTTTTTTTTTTTTTTAAAGATTTTATTTATTTGACAGAGAGATACATAGCGAGAGGGGAACACAAGCAGGGGGAGTGGGAGAGGGAGAAGCAGGCTTCCCGCCGAGCAGGGAGCCCGATGCGGGGCTCGATCCCAGGACCCTGGGATCATGACCTGAGCCGAAGGCAGATGCTTAACGACTGAGCCACCCAGGCGCCCCTACTGCTTCATTTTTCTTCAAAAATGTACTAATCCTTTTGACGGTGCCAAGAAAATTATGTACATTGATTTTTGATGCTTGCATAATTTTGCTCATAACATTAATTTTACTTCAGATATCATGACTGATTAATCCTGAGCATTTAAAAAGGAAATATTTAAAACTGGAACTTTGGCTTGTTCTAGAAAATTTTTATTAATATTATCGATAGTTTCTAAGAGTAAAGCATCCTACCTCCAGCTGAGTTTTTGGTGGCATGCTAGCATCAACTTGGCCATCTCATAGCTTAGTCAGTAAAAATCTCAAGGTGTGTTTGTACTCCGAAGTTTCATCGGAGCTGAAAAATAGTTGTATTGATCTTGGGTAATATAAAATGTGATGGTAACAAGAAAGAACTTAACCTGAATTTTTCATTATCAAATTTACATAATGTTCATTGTAAGTAATATACAATACCTAAATCTTTTTCTGAGCATTTTTTTTGCAGTCTGTTATGTTTTCTACACACATTTGTGACACTGTTGTATGCTTAGCCTTTGAAATTAGTTTTATCTAGATGCAGTTTTTAAAAATAGGCCACTAACTTGTATATTATTCTTTCGGAGCCATGTGTTCTTGGGCCAAATACTTAACATTTTGGAAATCATTTGTAATAACTTTTTAAAAAATGCTGCATGGCTTACATGAAAATTTGATCTATAATAATTGAAATATTAACATTATTATATAATAATTGAGAAATAGTTAATTGAGAAGCTTTGTATCACCCAAAATAATATCATTCGTTGCATCTGCTATAATTTTAACAATTTGGTTTTGTATTTCATTCCCTAAATGGCATATATATTATAAATGATATGTATATGATATATATATATTATTATCAGTCATTGCTATGGTTTCTGCCAAATGAAAAAAAAAATCCCATTACTAGGTTCATAAAGTCTCTTGGATGATTCTCTGAACACCATGATTATCTTGCCAAAAATGGAATCATGTAGGAGTTCAATGACAGTATACAGTTTCCCTCATTTTTTTTTAAAGATTTTATTTATTTATTTGACAGAGAGAGCAAGAGAGGAAAAGCAGGGGCAGTGGCAGAGAGAGAGGGAAAAGCAGACTCCCTACTGAACAGGGAGCCTGATGCGGGGTTCCATCCCAGGACCCTGGAATCATGACCAGAGCGGAAAGCAGACACTTAGCCAACTGAGCCACCCAGGTGCCCCTCCTCCATTTTTATATTGTCTCTTTCTGCAGCATTATTTTTTTTTAAGATTTATTTATTTATTTTGGGGGGGAGGGGAAGAGGGAGAGGAAGAGTGAGAATCTCAAGCAGACTCCCCATTGAGCATGGAGCCCCATGCAGGGCTGGATCTCACAACCCTGAGATCATGACCTGAGCAGAAATCAGAAGTCTGATGCCTAACCGAATGAGCAGACACCCCTCTTGCTATAGCATTATTAATAACATTTTTCAAATCGGATGTCACTTTTGAACACTGAGCACATTGGTATGGGCATACAATTCCATTTCTTCATATTTACTAAAATCTGTAATAAATGCTGCCCACCCACAATTGCACCCTTCTTATTCTTCAAATTATCATTTTTTTGTATCCCCAAAGTATTTTTTTCACAAACGAAATGCAGAATCTTTTCAGATAGAATAAAGTGACTGGAATATGGGATTACTTGTAACCACCTGGATGGTTTTTGTGTGTTATAGGTTCCCCCAAACCTCCTACTTATAATGTAGTGTCATTTTTTAAACTTTAAATTTCTTACTTGGTGTAGGTAATTGTCAACAAAATTTTGTGTTAAATAATATTCAAATTTTATGTCTATGTACCTGGGTTGGCAGAAAATACATTTAGTTCAATGAAATTTTTAGTTTTTAAATTTTGTTTTGTTTTGCATTTTTTTAATCATAAGTTTTGGTTGACATGGAAGCAGAAGTGAAATTCACAACCTCTGCTCTCTATAGAGAGCATGTTTCCAGGCTACATTTTGTTCAAAGTAGTAACTATGAACACTTGTCCTTTTACTGCAAATTTACATCCATTTTTGCCACATATATATATTCAATATTCCACATATTTTAAACTTCGCTTCTCTAATGGCTTTCCATGATCTGTTTTCTGATTCAGAAAATTTTTAAATTTATATTTTCTTCTGATATCTGGAGAAAAATAATATCATGATTCATATTTTGTTTAAAAATTTGTAATATTTTGAAAAAATTATGTGTGATAAGCTATTAAATTTTAGCAGCAGTTAATTTTGTGTTGAATTTTCTGTAATGACAACATTGTTACAATCATTAGATTATTATAAAATTATTATATAATGATTATACATATAATTTATGTCTAAATAATACTTTGTGAGTTATAATTGGTAAGTTAGGATTGGTTATTACATGAGGATTTGAAGCATAATGACTAATTTAAACATATATTTAAGTTGAGAACTCAGAAGTTCTATTCTAGCAGAGTAAACAACAGACAGATGACAGAAGCTGCAGTTTGAAACATCAATTTACCCAGTCCAATCATACCCCAACAGGAGATTTTTTTAAAAATTGAGATATTTACCAGTACATCAGTGTAAAAAGCAAAAAAACCTGCACTTTGTTTAGAAGTAGAGGTTATTTTAGATGATGTTAGAGCAATAGGTTTTTTGAGTTTTAAGTTAATTCCATTTTTCTAAATCAAAGTAGAATGACATACATTTACCATATTAGAATGAGACACTTACTGCCATCTCCCCCAAAACTGTCTTAACATATATTGAAATTGCCCATCTTTAGAGTCAATAAAACTGTAATCATAGATTAAAGGAGTCCATGATGTAACTAGTATCCCTTTAGATGTGGTGTCCTTGTGCAGTGAAAAAACTAAACAGCCACACATTTTGGCTTTGTCCCAACCCCATGGAGAAAACCTGTCAGGACCTGAGCTTTTCCAGAATTCATGTCAGCTGAGGTAAATTTGATCCTTGTCAATCATCTCTTCTTTGTGGCATGTTTTTGTATGACTGAAAAAGATAACTCTTGCCAGCATTATGCATTAGAAGTTGTGTCTATGTAGTACTACTTTGGGAATATAAAGTCCATAACCTGGCAAGTTTTACTCTAATCGCTGTAGCCGAAAAAGTTTGAAGTTTTTTGTCTGTGTTGAGGGACACTCTTTCTTTTTTCCTTTTGTGAACAAACTAAAGGCATTTGGAGTAGAAGAAAAGCCTGGTCTTTGCTTGGATGTGTGAAAGGACCAAGGTTCAAACACTGGCCCATCTGCACGTGACTCTTGGATGTCTTTCACTTGTTTTTGTTTAAGGTCAAAGGTGTGAGCTCACAGATATCGATACACAAGAGGGCCAGGGTGGGGTGAGGGATCTACTAGGAGCAAACTCATTGACTATGCAAGGAGTTGCCCAGATCAATTTTCTACCAACATACTGATTTGTTGAAAATATATTGCTCAACTGAGATCATAAAAAAATATGTATATATGTTAATATACATATAAATAATATGTATACACTTTGAGAAATATAAAGCTAGAAAGTGTTACTTATTTCACTCGTTTATAGCACACCAGCTAGGAAAAGAAAGGTTAGGTACCTAATCAATGGTTCTTGTTCTCAGCTAAACATTAAAGTCACCTGGGTCCACATTAAAGATAAGTGTTCCTAGGCCTTACTTCAGAGATGTGGAATCAGTAGGTCTGATGTTGTGCCCGGGAATCTGTATATTTTTAAAACTACAGAGGTGATCTGATATCCATCCAGCTACTGGATTTTCCTTTTCTTTTTTCACTCTGATTCTTCCAAATCTCTATTGTTCTGTGTCACAGAACATGCATGCCTCTAAAAGTGGTCATTTAAAAAAATCACCAAAGGGGCGCCTGGGTGGCTCAGTCGGTTAAGTATTCAGCGCTTGGTTTCTGCTCAGGTCATGATCTCAGGGTTGTGGGATGGAGCCCCGCACTGGGCTCAGCGCTCAGCTCAGCGGGGAGGCTGCTTAAGATTCTCCCTCTCTGTCTCTGCCCCCTACCCCCTCATGCTCTCTCTCTCTCTCTAAAATAATAAATAAACACATCTTTAAAAAAAATACCAGATTATCTACCATGTACATAGCATTGTCAGCAGCATTATAGGAAATACAAATAAGATCCAATTTTTTAAAAATTGTAGTTGACATGCATTGTTACATTAGTTTCAGGTGTGTAACATAGTGATTTAACAAGTCCATACATTATGCTGTGCTCAGCACAAGTGTAGCTGCCTTCTGTACCGTACAATGCTAGTACAATACCACTGACTACGTTTCCTGTGCTGTGCCTGTTATCCTTGTGACTAGTCATTCCATCACTGGAAACCCGGTACCTCTCACTCCCCTTTACTCACTTTGCCCAACACCCCACCACCTTCTTTTCTGGCAATCACCCATTTCTTCTCTGTATTTATGGTCTGTTTCTGGTTTAATTTGTGGGTTTTTTAAATTATTATTATTTCCTTTTAAAAATTCTTTTTATTTTTATTTTTTAAAGATTTTATTTGAGAGAGAGAGAGAGAGCACAATCAGGGGGAGGCAGCAGAGGGAGAGGGAGAAGCAGGCTCCCTGCTGAGCAGGGAGCCCGACACGGGACTCAATCCCAGGATCCTGGGATCATGAATGGAACCCAAGGTAGGTGCTTAACCGACCAAGCCACCCAGGCACCTCTCTTTTTATTTTTTTAATTAAAAAAAATTTAAATCCAGTATAGTTAACATACACCATTATATTTGTTTCAGGTGCACAACATAGTGATTCACCACTTCCATACAACACCCAGTGCTCATCACAAGTGCCCTCCTTAGTCCCTATCACCTATTTAACCTATCCCCCCCCCAACCTCCCCTCTGGTAACCATCAGCTTGTTCTCTACAGTTAAGAGACTGTTTGTTGGTTTGCTTCCCTCTCTCCTTTTTTTCCCTTCCTTTGTTCGTTTGCTTTGTTTCTTAAATTCCACATATGAGTGAAATCATATGGAATTTGTCTTTCCCTGATTTATTTCACTTAACATAATACCCTCTAGGTCCATTCATGTTGTTGCAAAGAAAATCTCATTCGAGATCCAGTTTTTAAGGAGGTTAGAATCTGGTAGGGGAAAGAGAAGATAACCTGTAAATGGTAAGGCTATGGGCAAAAGCATTACACTGCCTGTTCCATTCACAAAAAATTGATGGTGCTTCTCCAGGTCTTGGTTATTTTAACCTATGCACGGTGTCATTGATGGGGCTTCCTAGCTGGCATTCAGAGATGAAGGGCAAGTGAAGTATTATATGCAGGTTGAGGACATTGAATATAATAATACTTTGTCTTATGGAAAAGATAGGAATAATTAAAAATTCCTACCTTGAGCTAATAGAAATAGAGAACTATATTTTAAGATTTAATATTTCATGGAGGCTTACTATGCACCCTTTCATTATTGTTGTGGATATATTGTCTACGTTTACTTAAAAATATAAAAGTGCTATTTTCTGAACTGATCTATAATTTATAAGGAACATAATTATAATTACAAATACTACCATATTATTATTATTATTCTGCATTCATTGTGTTAGAATGATAGCTTAATGCTTATGATAATCCCTTCCTGATTTCTCCACAACTGATTTATCACTTGTCTGACCCAACTTCCCAGCACGCCATTGTTCCATTTTCTCTGTACCTCTCACTTCACAGAGGAATGTTAATAATGGAATATGTTATTCAGTTATTCATTTGCAGGCTTCTAAAATGCCATGCTCTATAATTAATCACCATCACAAATATTCTCATATATATGTTTTATACATATGTACTCTTACTGGGTCACTGAACTAATAAAACAGCTTATTCTAAGCATTGTTGCAAATCACAGCCTATAGTTACAAGATAGTAAAATGCATAAGGTAAGCATAGATTTGCAAGGTATTTTCAGTCAGGTGCAAATATTGGAGATCTTTTGTTTTGAAGTAATACATATGCTAACAGGATGAAAAGTAACCATTTTGGGGGTGCCTGGGTGGCTCAGTCGGTTAAGCGTCTGCCTTTGGCTCAGGTCATGATCCCAGGGTCCTGGGATCAAGTCCCGCATCAGGCTCCTTGCTCAGCGGGAAGCCTTCTTCTTCCTCTGCCTGCCACACTCCCTGCTTGTGCGCTCTCTCTCTCTGACAAATAAATAAATAAATAAAATCTTTAAAAAAATAAAAGTAAATAATAACCATTTTGTATTATGTTTAATAGATAGTACTGTTTTTATAGCTTTTACATATTTATAAAATAGTTTTACAATAAAATTGGTGAAAAGGTGGGACTCACTCTTTTTCTCCACACAGTGAAGTTGGTAGCATATTAACTCTAAATAGAAAATTTCACCTGGTCTGTGTCTTTCACTAAGGTCAAGGAACTTACCAGATATTAACCAATTAAGAGAGCTACACTTTCAGGTTTTTAAGTGAAGTATCTTCCCTCTACCTGTATTTCTCTTGATCTGCAGAATAGATGGATTTCTCAAAAGGTGGGGGGTTATAAAGTAAATATATCTTCTTATATTTTCTTTGGGGAGAGTTGTATCCTCCTGTATATGGGGACCTTCTATTCCTTTTTTTCCTATTAGTTTAATGGCACTGACCATAACATGGGAAAGAGTTTTATTTTCTTCAATTAGGATGAAAACGCTACATGTATGATACCTGGGATTCAACCCAGTCCAAAAATGCCAACTCTAGAGCAAGCGTGTAGCCAGAAATTGAAATAAGAGTGAAATAATCAGATCAGTATCAGAAACACGGGAATCAGAATTTCAGCTAGGCAGAGGTGCCAGAAAAATTGATGTTAAGAAACATAGCTTGTTTGAGTGAGGTTTGCTCATCCATTTATTTACTCACTCACTGACTCATTCATTCATTCATTCAGCAAACATCTATGGATCGATTACCCTGTGCAAGGTCCTTCTCTTTATGGGACTCAAATTGAGGGGTGTAGGAGGTGGGAGGTGGAGGCAGACAACATTTTTATTTGATTGGAATCACGATAGGAAGTATTAGACAGTACATAGTACTATATAAAATGGGAACCCAGGGGCTAAAGAAAGCTGCCATGAAGAAGCAAAGACTGAGATGAGCTTAAAGGGTAAACAGGAATTGTTAGAACAGAATAATGTGCAAAAGTATAAAGTCTGGACTAAATTTCCAAGCTGGAGTCAGTACAGATACGATGGGAGGCCAGATGGTAGGGAGGCATGGGATGTTAGTGAGCATAGTGCAGGGCAGAGCTCAAAGACTGGGAAAGCAGATGGGAACAATTCAAATCCCAGGTTCACCTTTTACTAGCTACATTACCTTGAACATACCAATTTATTTGAGCCTCAGTTTCTTTAACTGTCATAAATAAACACTACATAGTAAAATAAATAATGGATATTAACATCTACCTAGCAACAGTATTGGGAGAACTAATCTTAGAATTCTAGCATTATTGAATTTATTACTTCATCCACATAGCTAGCTAACCAATAATAATTCAGAGCTCCTTTGGGTTGTTTTTGGAGTTTATTGTAGTTATTCCCTAATGCTCAAATTGTGATATTTATTTGTCCTGCAGTCAGGATTCCCATTAATAGCATCACATACATAACATAGCATTTTTGTAAAGAATTTGCTCTAGGTTTCATATTCTGAAAAAGGAAGTGGGGGGTGAATTTTTATGAAATAATCAAAAACAAAAATAGTGTATCTTAGAAGAAATGAATTGACTTTGTCACTAGGGGGAGACCTTGCCAGGTTTTGAAACTTGCCCCAACTTTCACAGAGAAAAATTTTTTCTTTCCTTGGCATCTCAGGAGAAATGATGATGTAGGAAAAGGCATTGAGAAAACTTGGCAGTCCCAGCAGGACTGGAGCATTTTTCTCTTCTCTTCTCTTCTCTTCTCTTCTCTTCTCTTCTCTTCTCTTCTCTTCTCTTCTCTTCTCTCCTCTCCTCTCCTCTCCTCTCCTCTCCTCTCCTCTCCTCTCCTCTCCTCTCTTCTCTTCTCTTCTCTTTTTAGTGGCCCTTGACTAAGTGTGTTCTATGTGGTGGAGAATAAACCTTAGGGGATACAGACACCAAGGCAGCCTCGGTGACTGAACCAATGGTTTGGATTCAATTCCCTTGAGTTTCTGGCAGTGTTATACAGAGTCCTGGAAGCACCACATGGGGCCAAGACTTCAGAGGGGGACAAGTCCAAGGGGAATCGAGTGTCTTCTCATGGCAGCCATCTGAGAGAGCATGGACATTTAATAAACGCAGCATTTTCTCACTGGAATTTTCAGTGACCATAGACAGTCTATGAATATGCATATATATACTTTTTTCTATTGTATATTTTCCCACTAATTACATTTCACTCTGTAATCTTGAATCATAAGCACTTGGGAAGAAGTGAAGGTGGCCTATCTTGACCATTGTAGAGAATGAGAAAACCAAGGAGTACTAGGGAGAAAATGCCTCTCAAAGATAATGTTCCATGAGCTGATTACCCGAGGAACTAACTCATAGAGGCTGTGCTGACACAAGTGTTAGAATTACACTCAGTTAATTATACGTCTTATCAAACAGAACTTCAAGTTTAGAACTTGGTTAACGGCAAACCTATTCAACTTCTTAACTCTAATCTAGCAGTGCATATATTTTATTTTATAGAGGATACTTGGAATAAAACAGTAGGCTTTTATTTAGGAAAATTATAATTAATATAAGCATGAAATATAATTGGTCATGAAACTGTTTTAAAAAATAATTTCACGGGGCGCCTGGGTGGCTCAGTCGTTAAGCGTCTGCCTTCGGCTCAGGTCATGATCCCAGGGTCATGGGATCGAGCCCCGCATCGGGCTCCCTGCTCAGCGGGAAGCCTGCTTCTCCCTCTCCCACTCCTCCTGCTTGTGTTTCCTCTCTCGCTGTCTCTCTGTCAGATAAATAAATAAAATCTTTAAAAAAAAAAAAAACTTGCTATTAAATTAGATATAGGTGAAACTATAGACTGGAGAAAATGAGTAAATAATCTAGAATTCTGAAGTCCAATTCCTTCACAGTGTCTAAATTCTTTATCCATTTTAAAAGAATTCCAAGCTAGTGTGTCTGGCTGGCTCACTCAGTAGAGCATATGACTCTTGATCTTGGGGTATGGAGTTCAAGCCCCATGTTGGGGGTAGAGTTTACTTTAAAAAAAAAAAAAAGACCAGGGGCGCCTGGGTGGCTCAGTCGTTAAGCGTCTGCCTTCGGCTCAGGTCATGATCCCGGGGTCCTGGGATCGAGCCCCACATTGGGCTCCCTGCTTGGCGGGAAGCCTGCTTCTCTCTCTCCCACTCTCCCTGCTTGTGTTCCCTCTCTCGCGCTGTCTCTCTCTGTCAAATAAATAAATAAAATCTTTAAAAAAAAAAAAATTTCAGGTATACTGTAGATATTAAATGCTTCTAACTGTATAGTTTATAATTATCAAATTCTAAACCTCTTACCCAAATGCCAACTTATATTTAACAACTTGGCTATTGCCTTACTAAGCGTCCTTTCTTAAGTCCTTGTGAATTCCATTAATATAAAGTTCAGAAGATTCAAATTATACTATGTATGGCTGAACTGGGTGTTTCTAGAAAACTAGTGGAAATACTTTAAGAGTATTTTTTTCCGGGCGCCTGGGTGGCTCAGTTGGTTAAGCGACTGCCTTCGGCTCAGGTCATGATCCTGGAGTCCCGGGATCGAGTCCCGCATCAGGCTCCCTGCTCAGCAGGGAGTCTGCTTCTCCTTCTGACCCTCCCCCCTCTCATGCTCTCTCTCTATCTCATTCTCTCTCTCAAATAAATAAATAAAATCTTAAAAAAAAAGAGTATTTCTTTCTGATTATAAAAATGAATGCATGATAAAGAAATTTTAAATCCTCTGTAATTTCTTCATTAAGTGATAACCACTGTAGACATGTTGAGCTGTTTTCTTTTAGCCATTATTCCATGAAAATTTTTTAGAAAGTTTATTTAGATTCTGTATGTACAATTTTATGTTCTGATATCTTTCCCCCAGAGAACATGCTTTGGTGTTTCCATACTCATTGCTTTCTACAAAGGGAGCACATTTCATACTCTCCTTTTAAGCACAAAATCACTGTGTTATTTTTTAAACTCCATAGTTATTCATCCTTTTCTCTTATTAAAAATCTTTGTAAATGTAATTTTAGTGGTTATAAGATATTTCATCACAGGGATATATCCCAACTTACTCTACAAACTCCTTATTGTTAGGTATTTAGTTATGTCCAATAAATAATTTTGTAATTAATGTCTCTGTTCATAAAATTTTAGCCACATTTCATTGTATTTAATAAGGATCTTTTGCATGGATTAGATAATTATATTTTAAACTAAAAATTATAAACCACTAATAGTAGAAATACCAAAAGTATAAGAATTACTGTGCATATAATTTCTGAGGACATTAAATTTTTTTTCATGTCAGGAATTGAATATAGGTTTTAAATCTTTCCCATGGTAATGACTCCGGATTCAGCCCTTCAGTAACTCTCTAGGCATAGACGTTGGGTTCCCTGGCAGAGTATGTTGAGATGGAGTTTGGAGGTATCTTTATTAGGGATCAATATCTCTGAAATGAAGAAGGAGAAAGCAGGATTGAGGCAAAGGGAGAACGGCAAAGCAGTCCTTACTAAATCTCAGTCAGTCCAGCAAAGAACTTACACCTTTTCTTTGTTCAGTCACCAGACCTGTGGGATGCCCCCAAAACAGTGTGATTATGGGGGAGGCAACTCCGTGCAGCTGAGGCAGACCCTGAAGGACCCTGATAGTGGGCAGCTATGTTGTCCCCAGGCTTCCTCCAGCGGGGCAGCAAATCCTGCCTACAAGGAAGATATGGATGGTGCGTCTTTGACTTTTCCACATTGGGAAATTTATCAATGTGCTATAGGATTGGGTTAATATTGTTTAAAAAAAAAAAGATCATAAATATTGAATGTTCCTTTGATAAAGGTTAGAAGTCAAGTCTGATTAATGTAAAACTCTAGTAAAATAAAAATTGATTTTAGCATGATAAGAACACATATTTCAAGCTATAATCCAGGATCCTAATTTACAATGGAATATTAGAAGCAATTTCTATTAAAGTCAGAATGCCCACTACCACCAGAATTATGTGATAGTTCTCTGGAAACCCCATCAATGCAGTTAGGACAGGGAAAGGGTAAAAGTTTTAAATAAAGGAGAGAAAAGACAGTATTATCATTACTGGCATGTGATATGATTTTTTAAATCTAGAAAACCCAAGAAAAATAAAAATGATTAAAACAGTAAAAAAAATTCAGTAGAGAAGTTGTTTATAAATTAATATATAAAATTTAGTAGCTTTCCTATATGTCAGGGGTTGGCATACTTTCTCTATAAAGGGATAGATAGTAAATATTTTAGGCTCTGGTCATACAGTCTATTGCAATCACTCAACACTGCTGTTGCAGCATAAAAGCAGCTATAGACAAGGTGAAAATACAGGGGCATGACTATGTGCCAATAAAACTTTAAGAAACAGGCAGCAGACCAGATTTGGTCATGTTGGTAGGTTGCTATATACGTAAAAAAATCATTGAGAAGTTATAATGGAAGAAGGAATCTCATTCACAACAGCAAACAAAATGAGTAAACATTATAATCATGGTTGAAAATGTGCAGGACATTAGAGAAGAAAGACATAAAAGAAAATCTTTTAAAGAGTTATTTATTTTAGAGAGAGCATGAGCAGGAGGGGCAGAGGGAGAGAGAGAGAGAATCTCAAGCAGACTCTGTGCTGAGTGCAGAGCCCCACGCAGGGTTTGATCTCAGGACCCTGAGATCACAACCTGAGTTGAAACCAAGAGTTGGTCACTTAACTGACTGTGTCACCCAGGTGCCCCCCTAAAAGAAATTTCAAGTGAAGAGAATAATACTTGATATTACAAGAGAAGTTAGACATTTTTTTCATATGCTCACTGACTGCAGGCATTTTTTTCCTAAATTGCTTTTTTAATACCCCATTTTCAATGTATTTGATTGTTCTCTTATTGATTTATGTGAGCTCTTTATTAGTTGTAGAAATCATCTCTAGGTCAGTCATTTTCCTTGCAAACTGGGTTTCTCAGAGTGTATGAAGAAATTATATATTTTTTTCCTTTATGAGTTTGAGGTTTTGTGTACTTCTTAGAAATGCCAGTCCTTTATGTCACTCGGGACTCTGAAAAAAAGACACCTTCTGTGAAGCTTTTTGTAATTACCTACCTAAAATAGTAGTATTTTTAATCATTATTTAGATAAGGAAACTAAGGGTCAGAGAAAGTAAATAACTGGCCCAAGATCACAAAACTAGTGGATGGTTGAAACTGGAGCCAGAATTTAAGCTCAACATTGTGTGACCACAAAGCCAATATTATTATCTATATTACCTTGTCCCATTCTGGCCTTATCTACCTCCCATGGATAGTGTTGGAAGAGACACAGGGTCCTAAAAGATCAATCATGAAGGACATATAGATTTCTGGTAGTAGATATTTCATGCTTATCAGTTTGACCTACATTTGGAGTTTTTGGAATTATTTTACTATCATGTACAGAACCTTTGTTATTGACTATTTTTATGAGCATTAACGCACTCTCATTTTTAGTACCCATCATGGAAATTAGACATTATTATGTGCAATTATTATTATTATTTGCCTTAGGAAAGGTGATTCCTAGCTGGATTTAATAATGAATCCCCATAAGTACAGTATTTATTATTCAGAACATTATTTAGTAGCAGAACCATGATTTTCAGTAATTAAGGGTTTCTGTGAAACTCTTTTGGAATGAATTTTCAGATTTAGGAAAAATAAAAAGCAGATTAATGGCATATTCTTGCTAAATGTCATGAAAACAAAACATATGCTCTCTGTCAGTAAATCAAAATTACTGGTAGTCCAGGAAGAATGCATAATCAGAAGAGTAGGTGATATGCTAACTCATTTTTGTATTTAAGTTAATAGATGAATGATTAATCTTTATTGACCATAGGAATTATATTATTTGAATTGAAAGGTTGAGGCTTAAGGGTTCTACTCAGCAGGTCTCATTTGCAATAAATTCATGGTTTGAAAGTAGAGAAAACTAAAATATAACATTTGATTTTGAATAAATGGTGAAGATATAAGAAAGGAGAATCAATTTGAACTTGATCCCAGAAAGATCCTCCTTTGAGAATGCTCATGAGCTTGTGTTTTGGAGAAGAGAATGATGTTAAAACTCACGACTTGGCATAACAGTGATCATCATTTATGCCGTCAAATGCTATAACTGCTATTAATTGATTTTTCAACTTATAGAATCAACCTATAGGCAAACACCAAAGACTTTGTCCTGGTAGATAAAAGAATGTAAATGTTATCAAAATTGACAATATAAAAGTAAAATTTGAGAAATGGAGGGAAGGATGCAGGTGATAACATGGTCATTTACAACGAGGGAATATAGATAACCAATAGTGGGACCAATATTAGTGATATAACTCTATTGGGAAAGGAGGAAAGAAGAGAAGGGAGTTATAGATGAACTAGATCTTCATGTAACATTGCGGAGTCAACAGATAACATCTGAAGCTGATTATTCCAAAAGAGCTATCCTTTAATGTTCATCATCCCTTTCTATACAATAAAATAAAATAAATCTGGATACATGGCCCCGCAGCTAAAAACTACACTTTCTTGCAGCTAGGTATGACCAACAGTAGGCTGAGCTGCAGTATTATGCAATATTTGGATCATGTCCTTAAAATAAAAAAGCATGCCTGCCTTCTCTCTCTTCACCTTCCCGAGGCTAGAGTGCAGCTGAAGCAGAAAGTCTTTGAAGCCTGTAGAAAAGGACCACATCCTCCACAAGGCCAGAGTTTATATCACTGTATTTTTGAGTTCCATGTTAGAACAGCCTGTATCCTAATTCAACGAATAATTGTTTAGAGACATAAAGACATATAAGATTCAAAACAGAAATGATTAAAAGTTATTTTTTGGAAAGTAGAATCAAGTGTGGTGTGGTGGTTGGATAGCAGATGAATATCACGTTTCATTATAAGTATTTCTATGCTATCTAATTTTTAAGCATGTGCATGTATTATCTGATTAAAAAAACCTCATAAGTTATTTATTCTCATTAAAGAAAAGTAGAACATATACAGTAGTAAAATGAAAACAGATAACACACTCTTCACCTCCCTGAGAAAACATTTTGGTGATTTATTTCAAACTATTTTTCTACATATAGTTTTTTTTTAATATTTTATTTATTTATTTGACAGAGAGAGACACAGCAAGAGAGGGAACACAAGCAGGGGGAGTGGGAGAGGAGAAGCAGGTTTCCCGCGGAGCAGGGAGCCTGATGCGGGGCTCGATCCCAGGACCCTGGGGTCATGACCTGAGCTGAAGGCAGACGCTTAACAACTGAGCCACCCAGGTGCCCCTTTATACAGTTTTTTGTTGATGTGATTGAAAGTCTACCTTTGAAGTTTGGACAGAGGAAAGGGACTCCACCAAAGGACTGAAATGAAATATTTGGAGAATTAATGGATAAACCAAGAGAACTCAATATCAAGAAAGCCAGGAGAGGACAGAGTTTCAGTAATGAACAGATTGGTTAATGGTTTCAAACACAGTAGAAAAGTCAATAAGTTGAGATCTGGCAATAAGTTAGTTGAATTTGGCTTCTTAGATCATTGATGATCTACAAGAGGGCTGTCAACAGAGTAAATGTGATGGGAAAGAGTCAAGCTAGAAATAAATTTAGAGTATTTCAGGAGAAGGAAGAAGGTCTGTGGGTCTGGAACGCAGCAAATTGGAAAACGTTAGGAGATGAGTTTGGAGAGGTAGGCTGGGTACCAGATCATGTAGAGTCTTGTGGGCTTGTGGAGAAAGCTGTGGATTTTATTCTACGTATTATATATATATATATATATATAATTTTAAATGGGCCTTTGACTCCTTTGTGAAGAGTGGACCCTAAGAGATAAGATAGAAAGCAATGGAACCAGTCAGAAGGCTTTTGTAATCCTGGCAGGAATTAATACTGGCTAGGATCTGAGTAATAATGGTAGAAGTGATGAGTGAGTTTGGGTTTTGGATGCAGTTTCAAGTTTGGTGCCAAGAGACAGTGAACAAATAGGATATGAGGTATGAGGACATGGAAGAGCTACTGGGCAAATGGGAAGGAAATAATACCCAGTTATAAGTAACTTTTATGGAGGAGGGGTTTAAGGTAGGAAATAAAAAATTTTGTTTTAGACATACTGTTTCAAATACCTATTATACACTTAAGTGGAGATGTTAAGCAGCAGTTGGATATAATAAGTCTAAAACTTGAGGAGAATTTAGAAATATATATATCTTAGGATCATCAATATGTAAGTTCTTAAAATCAAATGATTGGATGACATCACACAAGGAGTGGAGAAGATAACGAAGGGTTCCAGGGTGATGCACCACATAAAAATCAAGAAGTAGAGCTGAACCTGGAGAAAGAGTGGTCAGAAGGTAAGGAAGAAAACCAGAAGAACATGGTCTGAAATCTAAGTGAGAAAGTGATTGAAGAAGGAGTGTGCGATAGACTAAATGTTGTGTGTCTCCATGAAATTCTTATGTTGACATTTAATTCCCAGTGTGATGGTATTTGGAGGTGGGACCATTGGGAAGTGATTAGATCATAAGAGTGGAGCCCTCATGAATGGGATTAGTGCCTTTATAAAAGAGATCCCAGAGAGTTTTCTCCCTTCCTCTCTGTCTGCCATTTGATAACACAGCAAGAAGGACCATCTGTGGAGCAAGAGGCATGTTCTCAACAAACCCAACCATGTTGGTGACTTGATCTTGGACTTCCCATTCTCCAGAACCATGCAGAATAAATTTCTGTTGTTCATAAGCCACCTAGTCTATAGGATTTTGTTACAGCATCCTGAACAGACTAAGACAGGTTGAATGTGTGAAATCTGCTGACAGGGCAAGTGTGAGGTGTGCTGAGAACTGACTCTTGGTTTGTCATTGCACAGGTCAGTTGTAATGGGGGTAGGTGCAAACACCTGGTCAGAATGGTTTAAAGAGAATGGAGGGTACCTTTAGATGAGAGAGATGTGACTATATTTGTACATAAGATTTAAGACCTAAGCATGAATTCGTAGATAAGTATTACTCAAGCAGGGACCTGGTGGGGATTATAATAAATCAGTTCAAAAGCACAGGTGGAAGCTTTGCCTTAAAAAAAGGGACATTTTATCCTCCAAGACCAAAGAAAAAGGGGAAATTTGAGGAAAGAAGAAGTTTATCTCGTCATTAATGAATTAGTTTACAAAGTAATATCTTAAAAGAGTGAGTCTGTGGGCTTAACAAGGGAAACAGTTTGAAAGAATTGACCTGGTGAATTCTGTAGGAGACAAACTGAGGGTTCACCAAGGTGTCCTCTGCGCTTTGGTAAGATTATCCATTATGGATATGGAATCAGCTGGATCATGGGAATTGATCCAGTAACTCCCAGCAGCTTAGAATCGGGAACAGAAATCAAGACAGTTGGGTTAGTCCAGGTTATTGTATTTTGCTAGTATTTCCATTTCAGAATGTTTAAGGTAAAAAAGTAGCTTTGATGTTTTCTATTACATAGATAATTTAGATATACTGAATAGCATGTTCACTAGTGGGTCAAATAAATTTGACATGCAGCAATAAGTGTGCCTTCCTTTTTATTTATGTCATGATTTCTGCTTTTTTCCCCACAGAAACTCAATACATTTGTATCAGTCTCACCCAAATGTATCTGTTTTCTCCCTGCAGAAAAACAAATACTCAAGGAATTTCTTCCACTGATTTATTTGAAAAAATTAATAAATAAGAAAATAAAATGGAAACACATGCAGAATATATTTTAAAATGTGTATTAAATCTGCTGAGCCATTCTAATTGGACTCATTGACTATTTCTGCCCTGATTATTTTGGACACAAGCTACATGGGCCTGTATTTAGTTCATAAAATATTAAAGGAAGGAATGGATTGTGATGTTTTCATATTTTCCTCTGTTTTCTGACTACAAAATTGACAGTGACTCTTTGTGACAGGAAAGTTTTAGCTCTAACCCTGTGGCAGCCTGGTAGGGGCCAATGGAGGCTGGAGATTTGGTTGTAATTATACTAGAAAATCCTGGCATGTTTTCTCGATATCTATAGCATAAAAGAGTAATCTCAGAAACGTAGCCACAGTTGCTGAAATGGGTTCAGGATCTAATAAGAAGCATTTTTTTTTTTTTCGGTTTCTCACGGCATTTGATTGAGCTTCAGACCCTCTTCCAGCCAAGGTTATTTGTACTGAATTTTCCCAACCTGTTCATACCTGAACACACCAAGGAACCTAAGGGTAGTTCAAATAAAGATTCCATCATTCCAAGACCACTTGCCAGCTTTCTGTTATATTCTTTTTTCATACTCTCCTGCCTCACTTTTTTTTTTTTAAGCTCTGTAAAGGGTTTAAACAAAGTAAAACAAAATGCAGTTTAAAAAAATATAATCAAATGAGTTCTAGGTATACCTACTGCTCCAATGGTCCCTGCAAAACTTCGAGAACCAAAGGGTCCTGAAAGTACCCATTTGGAAATCACATTACCTACCAGTTGTAGCTCATGTCAGTGTAACCAAGGATACTTTGTTACTAGAAGACACATCTCTATTTTCCGTATCGTATCTTTTCTGGTCCTAAAACACTATCTGGCAGAAACTGGCATCTTTTCTAAGGTAATTACCCGAGTAGCTAGGATTACACAAGGCAAGTGAAAATCTTTTCTTTTCTTTTTCAAACATGTTAGACCCATTCAAATTTTATTGGTCCCCAGCATTACAAAGGGAGCTAGGGGTCTCTATGTACACTTGGGTGGGGTCGGGGAGGAATTGGTCCTGATTCTTCATCTTCAGAGGAAGTGATGAGAATCAGAACCACAGAAAAGCCCTGGGTTTCATTACCACATTGAAGAAATCCTAAATGCATTGTACGCTGGTTTTTCTTAAGATTGTAGAGTTTAAGAACAGTGGCACTATTCCATGAAAGATGAAATAAGGAATTTTATGATATGAAAACTATAAACTAACAGTGTATACATGAAGCCTATTTCAGACCTCCTCATGAGTACAGGGACCACATGTTTACAGTCTCTCCTAGGCCGGGCACTGGTGGAGAGGAGTGATTCAATTATTGTTTGTTTAAATAAAACTTAAATGAAAATTTGTGAATGTATTATTTGGGTAATTAGATTTAGCACATTCCTGAATTTTTGAGACTTAAGTCATAAGCCACTAGTTCAACCATCTGTCTGATCCAGTTTCACATTATGGTCTTAAAGCTGCATGCCAGACCTGTTAGTAAAGATAATAAAATTAAAGATTTTTTGAGCTGGAGGGGACTTACAATTTGAGTCTGAGCTTGAACATTGCTTGACTCATCAAGATATTATAAACATCTGTGAATTCAGTGAGAGATCTCAAAGGAGCCTAAAAATATGTGTAAAGTAAAGGTTTAATAGCCTCCTAAACCCTGAAAATTATTCATGTTGGTGAAATTCTGCTTTGGGCTTTGGGCAAATGCTCTGTCTTCTCTTTTCTTTCTGATTTACTGGCAATTTTAACACTTCAGCTAAAAGTAGTCGTAGCACACTGTTAACCACATTTCCAAACTATTTAACTTTTGCTGTAACTTTCAATCTACTCTTAAGCACAGTAATGCCAGGAAGTAGGAGGGCAGTCTAAATCATTAAATGTGGCAAAGAAATAGATATTAAAAGAAAGATAAAACAAATGCCCGAGATGCATTTCACCTAAGTCAAACACACAAACACTTCCTCTGGAAAGATGAAAAATATGTTCAGAATCGTGAGTTCTGCTCATCAGCAGTCAAATCCATGAGACAGTCTTAAGTTCCAAATTCTGCTGTTGAAGACATGGCTTTGTCTATAAGCAGTGCCTTAATCACAGTGAACCAGGAATTTCTCCCTTACACATTCTGTGCCCCTGAACATGCAGAGTTGGGTTGAGGTTGCCATGTGATGACACAGCAAGGCAACTGTATCAGTGCTGACCTCATAACCAGAATAAAGGCTCCCGGGGTGGAAGGAACCTTGGAGATCATCTAAAGCCAACCCCCTTGTTTGAACATCTCCCACTCAATGAGGGTGGCTTTTCTAGTAAAATTACATTTTTGTCCATTTCTCCTATAGTCAAAAGAGTTTTTGCCTTCATGCATTTTGATGCATTGCCCTTTGTCAAACAAAAGTCTGTGGCATTGGTTTGTGAGCTCTAAGTTGTATCTTTAGATGATAGCCACCTACACACTGTAAGGATTACAAAACAGATCCAAATAACCAGCCCAGAATCAGAGAGATGGTGACAGATGCAAAATTAGATACAATCTTGCTTTTCTAGCTATAGCCTGGAGCTTTTTTTGATTCTTGTGCCATATCAGCTAGTTTGGGTTTTATATGGCCACCACATGGAGACACAGCCTCCATGGATATCATTTTATTGCCAAGTACCATAACTCTGTAAATAATAGGAGGTGAATATGGAAAATTTCTAAGTATTCTCAGGTTCTAGGACAACTGGAATTAAATTTTTCAGAAGACAGAAAGCAATCCTAACCTTGGTTTTCAAAGAACGGTTTAAATGCTGGGCAAATGTAAACAGCCAACAAAAATGTAAATATGGAAGAGGCCACATGGAGCTTAAAGTTAGAGTACTTATGTTCCAGCCTTGCTCCTGCATTTCTCTCAAGGCCACCACTAGAGTAGCCCGGACACATTAAGTCGGATGCCTTGACGTTGAAGAACCTAACTGTGGGCCCCTCCTAAGCAGTGACCATGAGAGTCCAAGCCTGGTGCTAAGGTGGAAAGGATCAGATATGATCTTGCTAAATTACCATAGAAAACCAGTGTCTCAGGCATTCCGGGTGAGTTTCAAATCAGGAATAGGCAGGGCCCCTTAAAACAATCTGGTGTTTGTTTCTGGCCATGAGGTTCCAAGAGACTTTGATTATTATGCTTCATTTTGTCCTGTAAAATTCTTATGGAAACACACTCACCTGTGACAACCACAAGCAGTGAAGCCTATTTAAAGGGAGACTACAAGGAGATCTAACACTTAGAGAATGATTAATTTTCCAGGCATTTAAAAATATATTATCTTATTTAAGCTTCACAAAAACTCTTGGAATCAAGAATCATTTTTATCTATTGTGCTGATGCAGAAATTAAAACACAGAAGTAAAAGGCAGAATTCAAACCATTTCTGTTTGATTTCCAAAATCAAGTCTCTTTCCACGATATTATACTGTCTCCTTCTCTAGCAAGCTTCATTGTCTAGCATATTGGGTGCTTCCAATGAAAACTACCGTAAGATCTTTTATATTCTTATTTTACTATGTGCAAATGAATTGGATTTCAGAAGTCTGAGGGATAAAATCCTATGCATTCACTAAGGAAAATAGCATTTCTTTTGGCTTTCTGTTGGAATCTGAAAATTACTCATTAAGGTCAGGGAAATTATCATCATTTTGCATAACGAGAAGAAAAAAAGCCAAAATGTTATAGGCATAATTTTAAAGACAAACAACCCTGAGAAGATTTAAAATAGTATTTTACATTTGATATTAGTATTTTATTCGGCAATCTCAGTAGAGAGCATGCCAACATATTTTTATGGTAGTGTTCAAATGGTAAAGATGTAGTATTAAAATTCTTCCCTTTTTATGGCTGAGAAATAGGAGAAAAAGAAAGGACCTCTATGAGGTCACCAGGTCAGAAACTAAGTCATTAAACTGTGGTTTTAATTTTTTTTTTTTTGACAGAGAGAGAGACAGCAAGAGAGGGAACACAAGCAGGGGGGAGTGGGAGAGGAAGAAGCAGGATTCCCGCTGAGCAGGGAGTCCGATGCGGGGCTCCATCCCAGGGTCCTGGGATCATGACGCGAGCCAAACGCAGATGCTTAACGACTGAGCCACCCAGGCGCCCTAAACTGTGGTTTTAGCTCAGGGTAGAAAGATTTTTAAAAAAGAATTTAGGGTAGGGAGCCTGGGTGGCTCAGATGGTTAAGCGTCTGCCTTCGGCTCAGGTCATGATCCCGGGGTCCTGGAATCGAGTCCCACATCAGGCTTCCGGTTCCTTGGGAGCCTGTTTCTCCCTCTGCTTCTCTCTCTCTCTCTCTCTCTGTCTCTCATGAATAAATAAATAAAATCTTTAAAAAAAAAAAGGAATTTAGGGTATAGATCTCTGTAAACTGTATAATACAACACAAATATTTGTTATTTGTGTTATCTCCAGGTGAGGATGGAGGTCTATGTAGGATATGAATTCATTTTAAGCAGCTGTCGCACTAATTACTTGGAAAACCACCAGCTGGTCTATATAGTATCAAAAATTATGTTTATTATGTAAATAAACAGTCTTTAGTATGATTTTTTTTACTTCTTTGTAAAATAAGTCAAAAGAAGTGAAAGTAAATCTAAGAAAATAGTACACCAAGTGCTAATTTCTCATAGCATTTTTTTTTCCTGTCTTCTCTCATCAAACTTTCAGCTCCTTCTTTCCTCCTTGTCCTTCCTTTTCAAAGATAGAGATGATATTAGAGATGGGAATGCAGTGGAATTATTTTTAGATTGTAGCTCTTTTGACTTTGTCTCTCCTTGGATATTCTGGGACCATCATCATCGCTGGCTGCGATTTGGTGGAGGCTTCTGAGAGCTCTTTTTGATCAGTCACCCAGTTGGCTTGGAATTCCAAGTCTGAGAGTGAGGCACACAGCACAAAAGACCTCAGCAGCAATCTGCTTCCCACAGATCCATTCAAACCAGGTTTGGTCTTCATTTCCATTAGAATACACCTCTGTTTTTAGTTTCAACAAGCCACACTTTTTTTTTTTTTTTTTTAATCCTTGGAGCTCCTTACAATTTTAAAACAAACTGACAAAGACACAAGATACAATTTGAATGGCCTGTGAAGAAATTGAGAAAGAAGAGACCAAGGAGAGGTATATATATTAAGAAATTTACTGACCCTCCAATGATCTCTGTCAGCTTCTGAAACCTACTACAACCAGTTACTGTGCTCTGTCACATAGCTGATGGTTCCCAAATGAGTAAACAAAACCCCCAATACTTGATCTGCACTTGGGAGTTCAGTTTTGCCTCCTGTCCTGGGACAAAAATTTCTTTAGAAGATAGTTACGTCATTCCTATCGAACACTTAGGTAGTTCAGTATTAGCAGCCTCTTGAAAAATACCTTGTTGTTATCTGCCACTGGACCACTTTTTGCTATGATGTACCTGTGTAGAACAATGATCCCCCAGTGATGCTAATCGCAGGAACCTGTGAATATGTTAAGTTACATGACAAAGTAGAATTAAGGTTGCAGCTGGAACTAAGGTTGCCAATCAGTGACTTGATATTAGGAAGATTATTCTGGGTGATTCACATGAGCCTAATACATTTGACCTTTGACATTATGAGTTTGAACTGCACAAGGCCACTTATATGTGGATTTTTTTTTCAATAAAGGCAATTCAATAATGTAAATGAATTTTCTCTTCCTAATGATTTCTTTCCTTTCTTTCTTTCTTTCAAGATTTTATTTGACAGAGCAAGAGAGCACAAGCAGGGGGAACAGCAGAGGCAGAGGGAGAAGTAGGCTCCCCGCTGAGCAGGGAGCCCGATGTAGGGCTCCATCCCAGGACCCTGGGATCATGACCTGAGCCGAAGGCAGACGCTTAACCCACTGAGCCACCCAGGTGCCCCTCTAATGATTTTCTTAATAACAATTTTCTCAGGCTTACTTTAGTGTAAGAATACAGTATATACTACATATAACACACAAAATAAGTGTTAATTGACTGTTTACATTATTGGTAAGACTTCCAGTCAATATTAGGCTGTTAGTAGTTAAGTTTTGGAGAATGAAAAGTAATACTCGGATTTTCCACTGTGTGTGTGGTGGGGGAGGGGGTCTCAGTGCCCTTAACCCTTGCATTGTTCAAGGTTAACTGTATAACCACAAGAATACTTAAATGTGGAAGAAGAAACAGAAATGTCAGTGTCCGAGTAATGCAGGGTGAGCAAGACTGGACTGCTGTTGTTGGTTTTGAAGAGGGAGAAGGGTGGTCATGAGCTAAGAAATGTGGGCAGCCTCTAAAAGTTGGGGAAGGCCAGGAAACAAATCCTTTCCAGAAGGAATGCACATATCTTGTTTCAGTTCAGTGAGACCCATTTCCAACTGTTGACCTCCAGAACTATAAGATAATAGATGTGTATTGGTTTAAGACACCACCTTTGTGGTAATTTTTTACAGCAACATTAGAAAACTAATACATCCTACATGTTCTCTCCCCTTTATGTTTAACCCCCCACTGAGCCAGCCACCTCACTGAATCTTTTGTTAGTATTATTGAAATGACTGTGTCTGTTGGTGAGTGTAGGTCACCGTAAGTCTCCTCTGCTGTATGTTAAGGTCGTCCTTTCCATGGCCATGTCACAGAAGTTGATACTCAGAAGTCCACCAAATAGAACCTGTGATTCAAGCCCTAAGGATCTGAGTCAGCCAGATGACGTCTATAGATACCCATCCAGCTGCAGAGACCAGCTCCCCCTATCTGTCTGTGACCTTGGACAAAGGACTGTGCCTCTCAGAGCCCCAGTTTTTCCATCTGTAAAATGGATAGTAAAACTTCATGGGATAAGATACTTACAATGGTTAAAAGAAAATGCCAGAAAAGTGCTTAGAACAGTACCTGGCACAAAGTGATATTTACATAAATATAATTTTTATTATTCTCATCAATATCTTGCCCATTATTTCTCAACTGGTACAACAGATGCACGAATTTAACCAAAGACCTGGATGAAATGCCATGGAGAATCAGGTTCCCTTTATTGTATGGATGGAGGTTTCTGTGATTTGTCCTGCATAACCGACCTTCCCAACCTGCATGTAGGCAGGCAGGCTAAAGCATAGTGTTTGTGAGACTTGTGCTACATAAGTGACCTCAGGAGCCCGATGAGTTGACATTAGCTGGCCTCCAGGTCAAAATTGGCCCTTCTGGTCTGGACGCTAAGAGTTATACATTTTGCCTTACAACCCCTCCCCAGCTCTAGGCGGGGCGAGCACAGCAAGCCCAGGCTCCTTGGGTATGTAAAGACATGATAACAGAGGAATGCAGCTCACTCCAAACTGCACGTAGGCAAACAAATGTTTAACTTCAGACCCTATTATTTGCCCTATAACTGTGGCCCTTAGGGGGATGGTCAGTTGCAAGTCTCACCTGAGGGGAGGCCTGTCCATCGGGACTCCAGCCAGGCTGTCTCCACGGGGCTTCCCCAGCTGATGAGTCTGGATGTCCTAAGTACCCGATTCAATGGAACTCTGTCTTATTCTCCTTTAGTGCTTACTATTGCCCTCTTTTATGTGCAAATTTCCCTTCTTTTTGTTTCTATTAGATTTTTATAATATCAATAAAATTTTTTTTCCCCTTTGAAATTGAGAGTAGGGCTGCCTACTCTCTTTTCTTCAGAACATCCTTTTACATTCAAGAACCACTGACTGTGTTACTCCCAGCATGTAGACCGTGAAATACCAATCCTGCCCCCGTAAAATCCAAAGAGCTTGGGGTACCTGGGTGGCTCAGTTGGTGAAGCGTCTGACTTCGGTTTAGGTCATGATCTCGGGGTCCTGGGATCGAGCCCTACATGGGGCTCCCTGCTCAGCAGGGGAGTCTGCTTGTCTCTCTCCCTCTGTCCCTCCCCCCACTCATGCTTGCACACTCTCTCTCTCTGTCTCTCTCTCAAATAAATAAATAAAATCTTTAAAAAAAATTCAAAGAGCTTGAGATCCAGTGCAAATATAAGTGAAAAAATGTTATTGTCATTGGTAGCCGATGACTATACATCCTTTTGTACGTAGCATATTAAATAAATTAGTTCTTGATGTAATCCTAAAACTGGTAAGGAAGCTTAGACAAAAACTGACAGGCTTATTCCATGGATTCAGCCCTTGTGTAGGAACCCCATATTCACGCCAAGCCCCTGCAATGTGTGTCTTCTCAATAAATACCCTTAAGAAAATAATGCACTGAACACCTATTAGCATGCTAATTAATATTTATTATTTTAAAATATCAAATGCATTTTTCAGTTCACATCTGTCTCACCTACTTGTTGGTGGTAAAAGCCAGTTCTCCCAGGGGTGTCTTGATCCTTGAAGAAATTGATTATAAAGAGTTAAAATGGAGTGGAGTACAGAATCAAATCTGGACCTACAGAAACATATCAAACCATCCCATGTCCTTGCCCAAATGTCATTTCTTCGTGGTTATGAATCTGCTCCTTTTTGCAGCATAATCCAGCACAATTTGGTTAAGAAGGCCGGGTAGAGGTCAGGGATTCAAGATGACACTGGCACCAGCTGAGACAGAGCCGTGTGTGTGTCCCTTGAGAAGGGTTTGGAGGAGACATGAAAACTTTGCTGTCAACCTAAAGACGCCTCGCAGAGCTGAGGGGCCTTGTCGCTCCTCCGACATCATGGATTAATCATTGTGCACCCGTCTCTTGGACCCAGATGGAGTTGTGTTGTAAGAATGGGAACAGGGATTTCCTGGCTTACGTCTGAGGTGTGTGCATCTTTCGTTTATGGGAAAGAGAAAGTAGACAAAAAGAACGTGCAGTGTAACTTCCCCTTGGACCCCAAGACTGGTGTTCCTGACCAATCTGTGGCGCTGGTGTCGTCAGCTAAACCTAATCTCTTTTGATGTGTTCCAAGATGAAAATCCTACGTATAGACCTTAAAAGAGCCTATAAAACGGTGTCCTTATTTTGGCCTTATAATTAAGCAATAATAGAAGGGCTGCACTGTTTTACAAGGCAATATTCTAGTTCCTAAGTGGGTAAGAGACACAGACGCTTGCCAAAAATTGTAATTTATTCTGACAAGTCCCCGCCACCCCTGCTCCCACCCCATTCTTGATGAGAGAAACAGGTCTAGCCGTGCTGTGAAAGAGTTAAATAAAGATACTTAAGCTCATGTGAGGTTAAAAAAAAGGAGCAGCAGGGGCTGCTGACTAGAGCAAGTTCATGTTGGAGTTGCCATTAGAACAGGCGTTTTGATCATCGTGAAGAAAAGTCCTGGGATTAGAAAATGAAGGCTTTGTGACTGGTCTCTTTCTCTATGTAAGGGACAAAGCAGAAGTGGTCAAGTCCACTCCTGGTCCCGGGCAAACCACAGGAGTTACGGGAAGGTGCACCATCGTACATAAAGAAAAGTGAAATGTGTTTTCATTTTTCCCCCATAAAAATAATTTTTAAAGTACGGTTTGGTTTCCAGACAGTTTTAAGAGCTAAAAGGCTCAGGAGGTGGGGGTGGGGTGAGTTAGGAATGGTAGTAACATTTAAATGTGCAAAAAATTACCTTAATTTGAGTGACTTTCAGGAATTGTATATTTGATATCGATTTCTTTTCAAATCAGTGGCCTAATTCTTAAAATATTCACATTCCACCGAGTCCGGATACAACTATATTATAAAATGAGATGTTTGAAAAGCATTTGTTTCCAGAAAATATGGTCCCAAAGGCCCACATTTTAGTAAACTTGACTTTAGAAGACCTGCTCCAGGCAATTAAATCTATGTAACTTAACAAAGCCCAGGAGCAAGGCTGCCTTCTGCTGCACTATTAGGAAAAAAGATTTCTCTAAAACTGGCTTTCTCTTATTCTATTCTAGAAAATGATTCTTTAAATATTGCTCCGCATTAAAGATATATAAAGTAGAATGATTCTTAAATGAGCTCAAATTTATGTAAAAGGAAATGAATCTACAATTCATTTGCATCCTTTCCTTTGGAAGGAGGAAGAAGGTAACACAAAAATGGAATACGTAGTGACTGGCTGAATCCATTCCTTGGCTCTTCAGAAATTATGCGCATTTCCCAAAAGCCGTTTCACTGCCAAAAAGCACAATGCTAAGTCACACACATTTTTCCCATTCGGAAAAAAATAGTGCATAATTGAACTGTGTCCAAATGTAAAATATTTGATTGCACCTTTGAAAGTGGCTTTCAGAAAGGCCAATAAATCTATGGACCCAGTGATCTGTAGAAAGAATCTAAATATGTCATTTTCTTACTGATGGTCTCTCTACCAAGTAACTGAAATATTCCATTAGACAGAGAAAATGATCGGCAGCACTACAGATACCCCAACATGTCCCCAGAGTCCTTTATTAATTACCTAGTGCTACGTAAACACTTCCAAATATCGTGATTTAAGATAGTATTAATGATTTCTCACAATTCTGTGATTGTTCTGATTGTTCCTGGGCTCACTCATTCTACTCCATTCATTTTCTGTTCTCAGCTGGGACAGTTGGGCCTCTTTTCCCAAGTAGTCTCACATCCTGGAATTCTCTATGTCATGACAGCCTAGGGGAGCCCTCCAAGAGGCTCAAGATGGAAACTGTAAAGGTCTAGGCTCTGGAATTTGTCAATGTCACTTTTGCCACATTCTCGTGGTCATAGCAAGTCACAAATGTAGCCCAGATCCAAGGGGGTGGAGAAATACATTCCACCTCTGGATAAGAGAAGTGACAAAGTCACATGGCAGGGGAGTGTGTATACAGGGATGGGAGGAATTTGTGTTCACTAATTCATGGCGCTATAACAAAATACTACAGAGTGGGTAGCTTATGAAGAGAAATTTATGTCTCACGGTTCTGGAGGCTGGGGAGTCCTGCAAATCTGGCATCTGGTGAGGAAGCTGTCTTTATGCTGTCACCTCATATAGAGGAAGGGGGAAGGGACTTTTCTCAGGCCTCTTTTATAAGGGCACTAATCCCATTCATGAAGGCTCTGCTCTTAGAGCCTAAACATGTCCCAAAGGCCCCACCTCCTACTATCACATTTGGCTTTAGGTTTTCAACATATGAATTTTAGGGAGGAACATAAACATTGAGTCTACAGCTGCGATCTACCACAGGTGACTTTTAAGATTTGGTGCTCAGGTCAGGCATGATGTGTGGGCATGTTTTTTGACTAGGCAGATGCTAACAGACTGGGAAACAGGCTCATTGGTATTTTTCCAGCAGTGCTCACTGATTCTTTGTAACCATCTAGATTTGATGAAGTATCAACTTGGCCCAGGAAGTGGCTGGCACATTGTAGAGCTCAATAGCTAAATAAATACCGAATGCATTGAATGAAGACAACACATATGAATAAAGCTTTACTTCTTTCATAATAAATGAATTTACAAGAAAAGAATTCCATGGTTTTCCCGAAGAGGCACTGGGGTCAAGTGGAACTGGTTCCACACCAGGAGTCAGACTCTCATCCCCTCGATCACATTTTTATGTCGCAGTACAGTAAAAAATGGTAATTGTACAAAGTGGAAGATGCTGCGTGTGTGTGTGTGTGTGTGTGTAGTGGGGGCATTTCTTGTTGCTTGAAGGCTGTGGGGATCAGTATTTCTCAGCATGCTCCTATTTGCAGAACACCTGGGCTGAGGTGCTCTCAATGAGTTACTGGATATGTGGCCCTGATCAGATCATAGGAGCTATTAGAATTAGGCTAACACCCTTCCCTGCTTCCTCACAGGTTACTATGAGGATAAAGTAACACTGGAGTAAATTTGGATGATAATACCTTATACCTTCCAAAATCCAAAGCTGGAACGAGAGGAATAAATTCTTTCTTCTCAAGTGGACGAAATTGTTTACAGAATCGTTGTAATCTATCTTATACCCAGGTATTTACTATTTTGTAACTTGTAACCTCAAGGCAATGTACATCTGAAAGGGTGCCTGATACAGTAACCATTGCAACCATTCTTCTCTTGTTGTATAGAATATATCCAAGCCCTGAAAGAAAAAGCCAAGTAAACTGGAATGAAGAAACAAAGGGCTGAACGTTATGAAGACATTTGCCAACAGAGTCGAGTCCCAATAATAATTTCTATGAACTGAATGGTTATATGCCATGGTAAATAAAATGTTTTTTTTTTTTTTACATTTTATTTAACTCATATGGTTTCTCATTTCTGGTATCATTTTCATAAATGGAAGAAGATGACCAGAGAAATACGTATGCTCACTGGTGAGTATGCCCTCCAAGAAAAGTTAAAAGTTAACCAAAGAGCAATTCCAGATCCTTCCTATTACTCCCAGATATCTCCAGCTTCCATGCTCTCATGTCCACTGCATTGCCTTGACTGTACTTGCATCAGCCAAGTTAGAAACATAGCTCTTCACTAATTTCATTAAAACAAAACAAAAAACTACTCTTACCAACCATTTAAAAAGTTTAGAAATTTCACTGAGGATTTGAAGATCACAGAACAGAATACAGTCTCAGTTTGCTGTCTTTGTGATGTTTTTTCTCTCTTTTTCTTCCTCTCTTCAAGAAACAAAACACTGCTCTCCTCGTCCTCAGGAGATCAGCTCCACCCTAGAGTTTTCAGAATCCCAAGGGAATATGTTAATCAATTTCCCAACAAAGATTTTTCACTAAAATAATCTTCATGCTAGCCAGTAAGTGAGTAAAAGTGTCTTCATAGTTTAGCATAATTTTATCCCAAGTTTACTGGATAAGCTGATGTCTATGTTCTGTTTTATTCACTGAGATTCCTGACGGCATTAATGTTAAAAAATTAAATTGGGAATTATGCTCTTCTAAAAATGTAATGTTACCTCCCAGCAATCTGTCTGCATGTCCAAACTCTCCCATTTCCCACAGACACCATTGCATTCCTTCCCCAGCTAACTCTTCTTCTCAATCGCTGCCCATGTCCTTTCTTGCTAAATCACACTAAAACAGAGGTCATGAGGCATAAGTTCCTAAACTTGCTTCTCCACCTTCTGTCTGGTCTCACGAGGAAGTGGTAACCCTCCTCCAAGCTCAAAGTTAATTCTGCCAGCTGTTTTCTTGATCCAATCAACTCTTTGCTTCCTCAGGGGTTTATTTCATCCCTGTCCCTCTCTTGACATAGTCAGCCTCTCTGTTTCAGCTGTTTGTCCTAAAATTCTCTTTCACCCCCATTCTAACTATAGTTCTCTCTTTCTTCTTGCCTCTGCAGCCAGACTCCCTAAGCTGGCAGATCATAATCACTGTGACAACCCACTTGTTTTTGCTGCTAGCCTTCCTTCTTATCTTCTGATTTCCCTCCGAGGAACCAGTCCCTCCTGCCCCCTCGTGATGGAAACCTTATCTAACCAATGCCTTGATGTACATAAGCAACACTGATTGATTCAGAGATGGACACGTGACCCAAGTCAGGCCAATGAGACTCAACTTTGGGAATTGTGTACAAGTTATTGAGAAAGTAGGTCTTCTTTTCCAAGGGCTCCGGACGTGGGAATATGTAATGCGGGATCTGCAACGGGCTGTCTGTCCACCCAAGGAGAGAGCCTAGCGGAGAAGGGAGCAAACACGGAAGACTCACCGAGAAAAGGAGAGAAACTGGATCCTGGTGACATCATTGGTGCTGCTGATTCCAGCAGTGACTAAAGCCAAAAACAGTCTTGGATATTTTAGTTACATGAACCAATAGATAGCTTTTTGCATAAGTCGTTTCAGTTGTATTTTCCTGGACATTTTCAAGCAAAAAAACGTCTTATGGGATGCTCCTGTTTCCAGTTATTCATTTTTCAGTCCTCTGTGATCTGTTTTCTAGTCTCACCGCACCACTAAAAGTTCTGTCACTCAGTTTATCTCTTCTTTGCCAGGTGTTGTTTTGCTTCTCTTTTCTGTAGGATTTGAAAATATCGGCCATTCTCTCCTGGTTTGAAATTACCTTATCCCTTGAATTTCTTCATTTCATTTTTGATTAGTTTTCCTCCTGCCTCTGTTTTCTTTTCTCCTTTCCTCAAATCTTAAATCTTAACACAATCAGAGTATTATCCTCTTCTTATTCTCCAAATCTGCATTCTTTCCCTGGATGATTTTGCCAGCTGTCAAGGTTTTAATTATCATTTATATTCTAGTAGTTTCCAAGTTTCTATCTCTGGCTCTAATAAGTCTCTTTCGAACTCTAGACTCTGACAGTCAAATGCTCTTAGGCATCCTCACCTAAATGTCCCAAACTACAAGTACCATCTTCGCCCCTGATTTACCCTTTTCTTATGTTTCCTGTATTTTCGTACATTTGTATATTCATCATGGCCAGTAACAACACTGCTAACATCTCAAACTTACAAGTTGGTCACCATTATTGGCTCTCCCACCCTCAGCTCTCCATTTCCCTACACCCAATTCATCACCAAGGAGCTGAGCTGCATGACCTTGGGGAAATGTTCTAGGCTCCAGTCTTCTCATAACTAAAACAGATATTCATAGTATTTGTTAAGAACACTAAATGAAACATTCATATAAGACACCACAAATAATGTTTGGCACACATAATGCCTTAAATAAATTTTAGGTCTTGTATCAGTTATCTACTGATGTGTAACAAGCTACCCCATTATTTAGTAGCTTGAAACAAGCAACTCATGAATGTATTTGCTCCTGAAGCTATAAATTAGTTAGGTCTTGGAGAGGATAGCTCATCCCTGCCCTGTGCAGCATCTGCTGGGGTGGCTGGAGTGGGAGCAGAGGGTCTTCTTCAAGATGGCTCACTCAAATGGTTGGCAAGTTGGTGCTGACTATGGCTGGGCTCACCTGGGGCTATGGCCGAGAAACCTAGGTTCTTCTCCATGTGTGCCTCTCTGCCCATTAGCTATCCTCACAGTATAAAGAATGAGCCCCCAGAAGACAGGAGGTAAGTTCTAAGAACAAGCATCCCACAGACAAAAAGTGGAAACTGTTAGTATCTTAAGGCCTGGGCCCAGAAATGGGCACACTGTCACTTCTACCATAGTCTATTTTCAAGCAGTCATAGAACCCAGATTTGAGGAGAGGGGTTATAACAATTTTAGATGGGCAGATTGTCGAAGAGTAGAGGGGCCAAATTACAAAACCACTGTGGCTCTTTCCGTCCACACCACACCCTCCTCCTCTCCATAGCTACCACTAGTACTTTGCTTTAGCTTCTAGTGTATTTCCTGAACTGCTGTCACCAGCTGTCAACTTGTCTCCTTGCCTCTATTCTTCCTCTCCTCTGATCTCTTCCCCACGCTGGTATTTCTAAGACTATGTTACTTCTTCTGAAACTCCTTGATGGCTCCCCGTGATACAAATAATATCCAAATTCTTTAGTATGGTACCACACATTGTGCACCAAGTTACTCAGGGACATCTCATCAAATTTGGAGTGGCATGGTGGATTATTTAAAAATTTCAAGACGAACACAGACACATCCATCAGTCCTGCAGAAATGACCTCTAGCTTGAGTCATTAACACTTCCTACATGGGCTCAAGCTACCTTTCTTTTGATGATGTCATACCTTTGCAGAGCTTGGTTTGGGGTTATTTCTGTTATGGAAAACAAGTACTATGTGAAAATCAGAATGGGACAGGAGATAAGGGTGGTGGTGTGCAGTCTGATTCCAAAGTTTGAGATGTTGCTCATTGGCCAATAGACATGCACACCCCTTTAGCAAATGATTGTTAAAGAATGATGTGAAAGTTTGCTTTTTTGTTCAATTTATGTGAACATACATTTATTTTCAAAGAGTTAAGTTTTTAGGACACAATTACTAAGTAAATATGGATCAATTACTTAATAAGCAGAACTGTTAGGTATTTCATTTGTCCTGGGACTGCCATGAGAATAATTACTGAGTTGCTAAGGGCCTGGTAAACTGAGAAAGTTTGGGAACCTTGCACATCACATCTGAGACAGAAGTTTAAGAAAAGGTATTTTAAAAACTCTTGACCACCTTTCCTTTGTAAAGCTTCTTCCCCAGCCACCATGGTACCTAGTGAGGAGGAGGTACCTTATTTGTTTGAGTTTGTATTATTTGACTTTGTGTGCCTCACATCCTATTTCCTCTGTCTTTCCCCAAAATGTCAACCCCCTCTGGTCAACTTTATTTTTCCAAATTCTCAATCTTGTAATACTTTGTGCCTCCTGTTCTGTAATCTTAGTTTACACTCCTTAACTTCTGTTCATTATCGTCTCTGGAACTTTGTCCATGATTTAATGACTCTCCCATGTCCTGAATTTCTTAATAGCATGTACCCTACTCTCTAACTAAAACCAAGTTCTCCCCTGTGTACATGACTTTTTCATAGCCTTCTTAAATGGAAGTTCTTATTATTCTAAGTATCTCCTTATATATTCTTTTACTAACTTGTTTTTCAAAGCTAATACCAGACCTTTACTTTCTAGTCTTTTTGAATTACTCCTACTCCTGTAAGACTCTTCCTGCAAGGTTATATCCTTTAACCTCACCCCCAGCTCCTCTGTCATGAAGAGCCTTTGTTCTTCTCTCCTTATTATATCTTCCCCCATTCATTGATGACTTTTCTCTCTGGCTCACAGCCCTTTTCTCCACCCTGTCTGGTCTCTATCCTGAGTGACCTCAGCAACCATTGGACTGAGTCATCCTACACCCAAGCCTCCCAATTCCTTGGTCTCCTCATCTCTAATTACCTGCTCTTCAACTCTGTGTCAACCAGTCAGAGTCATAGCCTAGCCCAGACTTCTCCAAGTGTGATCTTGAGGCAGGCTGCACCGGGACTGTCTAGGAAGCTTGATAAAATACAGATTCTAAGGCTGGTTGCCCAGTCCTACTGAATCACAGTTTTTGAAAAAGGGTCCTGGCATTTTAACAATCCTTCCAGGTGATTTGTAGGCAAAGTGACGTTGAAAACCACTGTGCTAAACTTGGTTCTCATCAAAAACTACCTCAAATTCACATTCTTTAGCCAGAATCTCCTATCTTTCCAGATAATTTTCTCAATTGTTCCCACTACAACTGCTCTTGTTATAATGAGGCCTCTCCCTTTGCATTCTTTTTCTTCAGGTGCTCTCCCTTGTTTTCACTTCCCTCTCTCTTTAGCTTAGATTAAAAAAATAATAATAATAATAATAATAATACCTTTCCTGAGTATTTACTATGCGGCAGACACTAAGTCCTTTACTGTATTAATTCTTTAACCCTCACAATAACTTAATGAGGTAAGTACTCGTTTTAATCCTCATTTTTTTTCTTGCCCGAATTTTCAGTTTTCTTGCCCTTTTATGCCTTTGCTTCTGCCTGGCAATCCTCAACCCAGGATCCACTCTCCAATGCTTGTACCCTGGCCACTGAGCACAGCAGGAAGGATTGGTACAGTATGAGTTCATGGATGCTTGCCCTAATGGGCTGTAAACACTGCCTTTCTGGAGTTGCTATGCCCTCTCAGTCTTGGCAGGCTAGGTCATACCTCCCCCTCCAACCTCTCCCTTCCTTTCAGCAGAAAACTTTGACTTCTACTTCATATGAAGTGTGGACTTTCAGAAAAATACAACCTAAACTGCTCACCATCAGATCTACAAAAATATTTCCATTAGCCTCTGTGCTTCTTTCATTGGCTCACCTATTTAACAAATATTGATAGAGTACTTACCAAGTGACAGGCATCTGCAATGCTGTTTCAAGAAAAACATAGGTTCTACGCCTATTACTATTTTACAGTGTGAAAACAGAGAAGTTAAGAAGCTTTCCAGATTACAAATCTAGGCAGTGGTGGAGGAGCTAGTCAGACTCTGCCTGGGGCTGCAGTTCCATGAAAGCAGCTGTTTTCTTACTTGTTTTATGTATTGGATGTATCTTAAGATTTTATTCTAGGGGTGCCTGGGTGGCTCAGGTGGTTCAGCGTCTGCCTTCGGCTCAGGTCATGATCTCAGGGTCCTGCAATTGAGCCCCATGTTGGGCTCCCTGCTCAGCGGGGAGTCTGCTTTGCCCTCTGCCCCTCCGCCTGCTCATGCTCACTCTCTCTATCTCTCAAATAAATAAATAAAATCTTAAAAAAAAAAAAACCTAGATGTGAAAATTAAAAAAAGATTTTATTCTAAGAAATAAATTAATTAAGGGAAAATACTTTATTTTCTTAAAAAGTTTGAGAAACCACTGTATCTCATTTCTCCAGATCCCTTTATTTACAACCATCCATGATCTATTTCTTCTGAGGCTAGAGCTGGTGGTTCAGAATAGCATTGTTAACTCTGGGGAATTTATTTGCTTTATCCTCTGGACGTTGAGAACTGCATAATTTATCACAGTAAACTTTTGCTTTGTCATCCTGGAAGCTTAGGGCCAAATTCCAACTCAGTGAGGAACTTGTGGCTTATTTATTTGTATTCTTTTCTCTTGGGCCTTAACCATCCATTCCATTTTCCCCTTGTTGGTATAGAGGTGGTCTTTTTTGTTTGTTTGTTTGTTTTTTTTGAACATATGTTTTCAGTGAGTTGCTTCAAATCCCTTTTGGAACAAGATTTGACACAATCAGAGATAATGTATATGAAACATTTTCTAAACTGTCATTGTAAATGTACAAACATGAGGAGGTAAATACAAGAGTTTTAGTCTGTCAACAACTGCCTTATAGTCCAGCTGTGTGTCTCAGATATGGTGAACTAAAGGTTTGGAGAACTACATGGAGCTCTGAAATTCCCCATCTAGACTTTCGGCAACTTTGAGGGGAAGCACCTACTTGAATTAAGGGTTCATTACTCAGCAATGCAAGAAAAATTGGGGTTTTATATAGAGTGCTCATTCTTTTAGATAGAGTGCTTGTTATTTTTAGAACTAATTTACTACTCTCATATAGAAAGTACTTTATTCTGTGGATGTTTTCCCTAAATAATCAGCTTAATTTGATCTGTATACAATAAGTATTTAGAAATAACATGCACCTGTGGACAACTGACTACTTATAATTTTTAAAGAGATGACTGCAGACTTGCATGTTTACTTAAATTACATAGTCACACAGAAAAGCTCACAAAAGAAAAAAGTACACAATAATATTTTATAAAATAAAAAAATTTACGGAGGCATTCAATCAACTATTAAATATTTATTGAGTGCCTACTATACACCAGGTGGGGTTCTAGGCACTGGGCACACAGTGATCAAAAACACTGGTGGGGCACCTGGGTGGCTCAGTTGGTTAAGCGTCTGACTCTTGATTTCAGCTCAGGTCATGATCTCAGAGCCGTGAGATTGAGCCCCAAGTCCTGCTCAGCACTGAACGTGGAGCCTGCTTAAGATTCTCTCTCTCTCTCACCCTCTGCCCCTCCCCCGCTTGCACACCTGCGCACAGGCATGCTCTCTCTTAAAAACAAACAAAAAACAGAGGCAAGGGCTCTGCAACCTATAAACTAGTTAAGATTTGCTCAACCTCAAATATAATCTTGTTTTGGAAGGATGCATCCCATTTGAAAATTAACTCACGTGCATAGACTTACATATTTTAAGAATATATCTGGTAGTACACCCATGATAAGAAGATGCTGTTGTTTATTATATTATTATAAAATATTATTATTATAGACTATCCCTTTCAGTGAAGTTTGAGATGCTGTACTAGTATTCATGTTTATTAGCTCACTGCAGTGATCTCTGTAGATCATTGAGAATTTCTTTTGGTTATTTTTATTTGCTCAAATGTATACTGAATAGCTTATTGAAATAAATCTATTTTAAAAGATAAATAAATATTTAAATAGAAAATAGAGAGCTTTTTGTGTTTTTTTTTAGCTGAAGTTTTCTTTTTTTTTTTTTTTAAAGATTTTATTTATTTATTTGAGACAGAGAGAATGAGATACAGAGAGCATGAGAGGGAGGAGGGTCAGAGGGAGAAGCAGACTCCCCGCCGAGCAGGGAGCCCGATGCGGGACTCGATCCCGGGACTCCAGGATCATGACCTGAGCCGAAGGCAGTCGCTTAACCAACTGAGCCACCCA
>NC_138374.1:110083754-110095115 GCF_054177405.1 Leptonychotes weddellii
GAAGTTTTCTTTTTAAATGATATATGGATAAAGGAATGTGTAGCCTTGTAAGCTCTTGGGAGTTGAGGGATGAGGCATGAATAGCAGAGTTCACACTATAAACTAGCTGCAAAAAAGGAGGAAATGTTATTCAAAACAATATTTCAGATGTAAGACAAAAAGGACATATTTCCTTGAAATGCAATAGAGGTATGCTTCACCCATGTCTATCTGAACCATAAGGTTTACTTGTTGAAAGTTTTGCTACTCTATCTCATTTTTCTAATTTGACTTCATAGTCTACTCTCTTTTCAATTTTTAGAACATATTCCCCAACAAAATAAATAATTAAACTATAGATGAACTGTCAAAAGGGAACATTATTTTAATGCAACATTAACAGTTTGGTAATTAACATGGAAGTTAATGCATTTAGCAGATGTAACAGCATTAGACTTGTAAATTTTAATTAAAGTTAATGGTTCATGATAGCTGTAGGGAGCAGGCATCCTCTCTAGATACTGAAAACATGTCTAATGTGATTAGAAATACTAATTGTAGAAAAAAGGATAGTGCTGGCAATGACTATCCCTCATTTCTCACAAAATCAGCAACTTGAAAGTCCTTTCAAATGAGGAAATTGGCAAGCAAATAGAAGTTAATAGAAAAGGTGATAACAAGATTTAAGGGGCTGCATCAAAATACACAAACTGTTCTCATATTACTTCCCTTTCTCTATGAAACTACCTGAGATATTTCCAAGACAAGTGATGAAGGTATTTAGCAATTTTAAACTAAGGACTAATGTGTCATCTTTAATTCTCTCTGTAGCTTCTAATGGAAGGTTGTCCCCAAATTATAGTCACAGGGCTCAGTCTAGGTTTTTTTTAAAACAAGAGAGTCAGTGACTTTCATTGGCAAACAAACAAAACCCCTCCATATTACAATTTTGCTAAAATGATAAAAATGATGACAGATAGGTAGCCACACTCATCAGCTAGCCAAAAGGAAATATAATATTCAGATTTAGTCATCTTCATTTCCACTAATGCCTGATTGAGGCTTCTAATTCTAAATAACTCACTTGAGGTTCTGTATGTCTCCAATTCTAAGACATTTCTTTTTTTATTTCATGGGATGTAAGCTCCTTGTCTGTTTTGGTAAGACAGCAGTTTGGCAAAAGTAGGAACTCAATAAATACTACTTGAATAAAAGAATAAATTCAATAAATTTAAATTAAAATATTTAAAAATGTAATGTTTTTGTAGAAATTTAGTAATAATTTACATAGAAATTTAAATTTAAATTTAGAATACATTTACAATTAATACATTTATTTAATTTTGATGATTAATTATACGTTATATTACACATCCAATTAATACTACGTTCTTGTTTTGTCCCCAAAAGCTATCTTAAAATCCAGAGTGTCTTATAATGGGTGGTGAAGTAGAATCAAAATGTAGACAGTTAAATGTTTCCATCAAATAAATATTCTGTTAAGAAGAAACTGAACCCTCCAATAATAAATTATGCCCTCTCTCCAAGCAGCTCTAAGTGAAAATTTTTCATGAATCTTCACCGAGAGCACAAAATACAGAAGGCTCAATTAAGATGAGCTTTAAGTAGCAGGGACTTTGAATGATGGCACTCCACCAAAGAAATCAGTCTCTGAGACAGCACAGCTCACTCATCACTGTCAAATTCCTCACAGTGTAAATTCCTCATAGAACTGGTCAGTGCTAAAACCTTCTTCATTTTTTACTCATAACGGTGGTGAGGTCTGGATTGCAGAAATTATGGATTAAATAAAGACCATTTTAACTTCTTTTAACACTCCATTCTTGGCTTGGTTTCCAACCTCGATGTAGACAGGCTAATTTGCAGGGCTAGTGAAAAGTGGTAGCCCTGAAGTTTATTGTATATTATAAACCTAGTGGAATGTTGAGAGTTAAAGCTTGCTTTTCAATTGGTTACTCTCCTACACTTTAAACTACTTTTTAAAAAAATGACAGGAAGTATAAGCAGAACAGAATCTGTTGGCAAATGACCATTCAACTTCTCACATTTCAACACATAAAACATTGATTATGTAATATTTATGTTATGAAGTCTAAGCCACTTTCAATAATAACAGTGACCCCCTAGGTCAGGTATTTTCTGGTAATTAGTAACTAGCTGGGTTAGGAGTCCAAATCTCATAAAATATTGTTAAAATGATTTTATGTTTTTATAATTTAAAAGGGTCAACCAGTCAAGTTAGAAAGTTCTGTTTTTTCTAATGGTGAATATGAACTTACATCTCAATATCATTTGTCATTTTACAAAACATGGACTCTACTGTCATTGGGACAGAAATATACAATTGCAAAAATTTAAATATTTGAAAACACAGAAAAGGTGGATAATAAATTTGCTGGTGAGCAGAAATTTTAATTCAAAACCTGATCCGTTGTCCAATCCAGTATAGACCCAGTTATTTTTCCAGCCACCAGTATTTAGGTCACTCCTGACTTAAGGGTAATAACGATGTATCAGCCTGGCATTTAGTTTTGCACTATAGTAAATAAAAATGTGGGTGCCCAATTAAATTTGAATTTCAGATAGAGAAGTTTTTTTTTAGTATTATATGTAACATACTGATGCTAAAATATTATGTGTTGTTTATCTGAAATTCACATGTAACTGGGCATCCTGTATTTTTTCTGGCAACCCTACTTCTTTATCCAGACTCTGATGTCTTTCCCTCACTGGTCTTTCAACACTCTCTGGGCTCCCAAGGGTTGGAGTTCAGGTGTGGCAGCTTGCAGCAGCTATGTGTGCTGTCCTACAATTGTGGACAATTATCAAGGAGGAAGAATTTTTCCCTGAAAGGTCCATCTGGGCAGACTAAGAGTCAGATTGCCATGACACAGATTAACAGGAGAAAATCAGATTTAATAGGGTATGTACAGGGAATTCACATAGACATGGAAATTCCAAAGACAGTCCCACAAAATGAAATATATATGTTATCCTGAACTAAGGAAAAGCGGTAAGGGTCTGGGACTTCAAAGGGGAGGAATAGAATCCTCAGGAAGATGAAAAAGAGTAAATGTTTAGTGAACAAATGTTTGCTGGGCCACTCAGAAACAATGGGACAAAGAAGACTTTGATCAAACAGGCCTTGCTAGGTTCTTTCCTGACTATTCTACCTATTTCATGTCTTTATGTGGTTATCTACAGTGAGAGCTCGCTTCCTGGAGCAGGTCTTTTATCCAAATTCTTTTTAGGCAGTTGTCAGATGAGGTGAAGGACTTTTCCTGAATCTGCTGGGTCTTCATTTCTTTTAACTTGAAATAATCTTACGGCAAATGGTCCATTTGGGGGCAACCTGCCCTTGGCCCCTACACAAACTCAGCATCTTCTCTCTCCCCATCCCTGCCCTACCACTGTTTACACTTCACTGGGTCTGTCCCATGTTAGTGTGGGATTTTGAGGTCCTCTCTTCCCAGAGCTCCAGGCAGGAAGTAGGAATTGTGCTCAGGACAGGAAATCTATCCGGTGGTCTCTAACGACACATACTTCCAGCATTCTCAGCCACAGGGCAGAAGGCAGTTCAGAATCCTGATCCCCAGGTACACCCTACCTCCAACCTTTTCCCTCCTTTCCCTTTATCCCCAGGGTCCCACCCACTCCCCACTCTGGAATAACTGCTCCTCCTCTTTGTGAGGCAAGAAATCACTCCCTCATCAAGATTTCCTCACTACTGTATGGTTTAATCACCTTGCTTTTGAATTGGATATCCTGGCTTTCCCATCTGTTGTTTCTGAACAGACTTCAAAGCCCTATTTTTGGAACTGAAAAGCTGAATATTGAGTGTTTGTTTGTTTTTACCTTTAATCTATTTGAGGCAAGTTTTATCTGGTTGAATTGGGGGAGGGGAACCAGTCATAATACAACAAAGGGCAAAAAAAAAAAAAAGAGAGAAAACCACTTTACTATTGTAGTTTCACATTATTGGGTAGCTACTCTTAGAATGTCACTTTTGGCTAAATGTTTTGTCCAAAACTACTTCTGTATTTTCAGATTGAACCAGTGGTCATATTTATCAACCAACAGGCTGTTCATTTATCTGAGTGAGCTTATAAAAGTGCTTACCCTTTTTGGTTCTCAGTTTTCTTCCGTATTTACAAAATGGAATATGTTGGGGGGTAGTTTATTAAATACTTTATCAAAAGACTATTATGTGTCAGGCAATATGAAGTACTTTATTATACATAACACCAAATACATTAATTCCTAACCCATAAGGAACAAAATAGAGTACAAAAGATGCATTTGAAATACAATGAATGAAACAGGGGTCTCCAAGTTTCTTTCTTACTATAAAGTATATGATTCTATGTGGTGATGTGATCACATTATGTTGTGAATGGGTCACAGAGTTTCTGAGTTACAAGGATTCAAATTGCTTAGTCAAATCTCCTCATTTCAAGACAGCACTAATTATATTTTTCAATTAAGAGATGCGGTCAGGAAGTCTCAGAGGTAGGCCCACTGTCCTTTATAAATGTGTAATTTCACACTTCATATTTGATGTTCATCATACTTGCCATTTCATATTTGTCTTGTCATTAGTATGTGTCACCTTTTAGATTGGTAAGTCTAAATAAAAGATATCCAGGACACCTGGGTGGCTCAGTCGTTAAGCGTCTGCCTTCGACTCAGGTCATGATCCCAGGGTCCTAGGATCGAGCCCCGGATTGGGCTCCCTGCTCTGCAGGAAGCCTGCTTCTCCCTTTCCCACTCCCCCTGCTTGTGTTCCTCTCTTGCTGTGTCTCTCTCTGTCAAATAAATGAATAAAATCTTTAAAAAAACAATACATAAAAGATATCCACGTATCTAAGATTGAGCTGATCTTTACTGGGGGTACTACAGTCATGTGTATTTCCCTCTTAGCTCATAAAAATCATACACAACAACTTAAGAACCATGACAGGAACAAATGATTCTATGGTGAAAATGTGTATCAATAATTGCTGCAATTTCCATCACCTAGTTCCCAAAACACTAGCAACCAAGGTATAAATATATAATTTTATGAGTAGTCAAAGAACTATCAGGGTGCCTGGGTGGCTCGGTTGGTTAAGTATGACTCTTGGTTTTGGCTCAGGTCATGAGATAGAACCACACATCGGCTCGGCGCTCAGGGGGGAGTCTGCTTGAAGATTCTCTCCTTCTACCCCTCCCCCCTGTTTGCTTGCTCTCTCTCTCTCTAAAGTAAATTTAAAAATATTTTTAGAAAAATAATCAAAGAACTATGAATTAAAATGAGAGAACCCCCCCCTTTTTTTCCCTTCTACACTAGTAAAGACTAAAACAATTAGGATACTCCATGTATGTGGACAATATTAAAATGAATCAGAAAAGCACATCTTGCTCTACAATGTTGGCATTATTCACTGGCATTGTCCTAATCCTGCTTCTCTTTTCCCTTAGCAACGGGTCTTTACCCTCCTGGTTTCGTTTACCATCTTTACATTTTTGTATCAAAAATAGTTATCACCTGTGTATTCAGACCTGTATAATCAACTGGCTACTTGATATTTACTTGGATAACTCAGTTACCTCAAACTCAATACCATAATGGGAGCAAGCCATATATATTGTTCTGCAATTCTCTTTTCTTTAATCTTTAATTGTGGGTGTTTTTTCATGATGGTACATTTATATCATTTAAAAAAATAAATATATCTCAATCTGTCCATTTTTGCTCTCCATTGTCACTGTTAATGCCCCAGTTAGGCCATCATAATAGGTAGCCAGGATTTTTGCAAAACTTTCCTTTACTGATCTTCTTTTATCTACTCTTGGCCACTTTCAATCTGTTTTTCCCTAATTAGCCAAAGTTATCTTTTAAAAATACTTTTAAAAAATAAAAATATCTTTTAAATTTAGGTCTTCAAGTATTAGCTGTGTGATCTGAAGGACCTAGTGGTCCATGGAAAGAAGTTTGAATTTTATTCCAAATGAAAAGGAAAGCCATTAAAGAGTTTTGGGGGTGGGGAAGTCACATGCAATGACTCACCCTTTTCAAGGTTTCTTTGCTGTGTGGAAAAATGGATTATAGGGAGCACTAGTGGAATCAAAGAGGTACAGTAATGAGGAGGCTTTAGCAGTGGTATAGATGGGAGGTGAGGGAGGCTGGGCTGAGGTAAAAGCAGTGATGAGAGGTGGATGAATTCTTGAAATATCTCGTAGATTTAATTGACAAGACTTTCCGATGGATTGGATGTGGGAAGTAAAGGAAAGAGAGTAATTGAAAATTATGGAAGATGGGGAAAGGAATTAGTTTAAGGAAGCAATAAAAAATGTCACCTTAGGTATATTAATTTTGAGATGCGTCCAGTACATTCAAGTATAGCGTTAAGTAAGCACTTATATACAGAAATCTGGAGCTCAGCAGAGGGGTTCGGGCTAAACAAATAAATTTGGGACTCATCAGTAGAAGATGGTTATTATTGCCAGAAAAATGGCAGAAGGTGGGAATATAGTAATAGAAATGGACACAGGGATGAGTCTATGGAACTGTCACACTTAGAGACTGACTAGTGGAGGAAAAGCCAGTGATGGAGACTACGAAGGAGCTGTCAGTTAGGAGAAAACCAGGAGAAGGAGGTATTATAGAAGCGAAAATGACTGTGGTTTAAGAAAGAGGAAACGCTGCTAAAAGGTTGAGCAAACTGAGGACAGAAAAGTACCCAATGGATCTGGCAACAAAGAGGTCAAAGAGAATTTTGATATGAGGTATTACTACTATTATTTGCCAATCATAACTTGTGAGTCTTCTGCTTAAAACCTTTCTGTGGCTTCTCTTTGGCCTATGATGCCATTCAGAAAACTCATCATGGGGCTCTTGGGTGGCTCAGTCCGTTAAGCATCTGACCCTTGGTTTCAGCTCAGGTCATGATCTTGGGGTCCTGAGATTGAACCTGGCATGGGGGTTCCACGTTCAGCAGGGAGTCTGCTTCCCCTATCTCTCCCTCTGCCCCTCCCCCAGCTCGTGCACTCTCTCTCTCTGTCTCTCTCTCTTAAATAAATAAATAAATCTTTAAAAACCGAATACTCATCATGTCTTTTCAATCACTCCACATTCCAGCCAGTGTATTGTTTCCTGACTCCTGTCTCCGCAGCCACACTGGACTTTTTTTTTCACTTGCAGTTCTGGAACATGCAGTGCTCTCTTTCCTCTCAAGGTCCTCACACTGGTCTGAACCAATACTAACTGCTAGACTGTATATGGTGAATGAGAAGCAACGCAACATGGCGGTTGAGAGTACAGACTGGAGAGCCAGCCAACCTGGGTTGGAAGTCTGGCTCTGGCTGTTCTATTTGTGCAATCTTAGCAAGATCCTGTTCTCTCCTTCAGTTTCTTCAATTCCTATTGGCCCTTCAGTAAAATGGGAACAATAAAAATACCTGCCCGTCAGGTCATGATCCTGGGGTCCTAGGATCGAGTTCCCCATCTGGTTCGTTGCTCAGCCGGGAGCCTGCTTCTCCCTCTGCCTGCCGCTCTCCCTGCTTATGCATTCTCTCCCTCTCTGACAAATAAATAAATAAAATCTTTAAAAAACCCACAAAAAACCTTAAAGAAAACCTGCCTTATAAAATTATTGTCTGAGGGAAAAGTCACATTCAACAGAATGAGAATTACAAGACATCAGACTGTAGACACTGAAAAGGTAATGGAATAATACCTTTTAAATCTCAAAGGAAAATTATTTATAATCCATATTCCTTATCCAGAAAAAAAAGACCAACCCATTAGAAGGGCAAAATAAAAACATCTTTTCAGACATGCATGGATTTAGAAAATTATCATCCACACATTACCATCCTTAAGAAATTATTTGAGTATATGCTCCTAAAAATGAATTAAACAAGGTGGGATGGAGACAGGGAATGCAAGAATTAGTGACAGTAACAAAGAAAAGTGAGGAAAGAAAATCTGAAAATAGCTGTAGAGCAGGCTTAGATGACAATTAGTCCTGATTGGAACCAGAGGACGGAGGACTTTAGAAGTCCTTAGGACAAAATACAGAACCCAGAAATTTGATCATATTCCTAGATTTAAGGTGCTGGATTGTCTGAAGAATGAAATAAATGCTGACAGTACAAGACACAAACAAAGGCAATAAGATGTTCCAGATAAACAAAAAAGGTACATAGGATAGTTAGGCTATGCTAATTGGACGTGAAATAAACAACATTTACATAAAGATTGTTTCATTGATTCTTAACTTCTGGAATTGACTTATAGACAAAGCATAGAAGATTGAAGTATGGTGACAAAACCAAATATAAATGTTATCAACCTTGATTCCCTTAAAGCTCAAGTTTAGATTATTGAAGTTGGAAGGTAGAAGGTGGACTATAAGCTGATGGGAAAGATAGGGCCATCAGCATCCTCATCTTACAAAACAGGGAATGAAAAGACAATGTCATCAGTTGCTGGCATTCACCAAGGGTGTTATGTGAGATGCAAGCAAGGGAGGGTGACTCTGACTTTACTAAGCAGGAAGGAGATCATTAAAATTATATGGGAAAGCTAACAATGAGTTTAGTTTGGCAGAACTAAAACAAAAAACCAAAAAACAACCCCTCTCACCGCCCCAAAACAAACAGGCTCAAGGCTGTTTCTAAGATCAATGCCCAAAAGCATGCTGCAGAGCAGGTCTGTAACTCTTGGTGCTGTCCACTGGAGATTGCAAGAAACTGCCTCAGCTGCCCAGCCAATTGGACTTTGTTCAGAAACTCCATCCCGCATCCCTGGCAAAGCAGTGCCACTCTCATCACCACCATCTGACACCCACTGCCATCCACACACTCACACAAATGGAAATTCCAGAGGAGCCTGTTTCTTTTCCCTCGTGTTGTTCAAATGAAATCGGTGCAACTGGTTGGGAGAAACTAGGTCACCTGATTCTGTCATAGATGCAAGGGAAATGGGACTTTGAATTTGACTCTTTTTTTTTCAGAAAGGAAAGAGTCACAATATAAGTTTCACCCAAATATGATATTTATAAGGTCACTGGAGGGAATGGCAGATGTTTACCACACTGAAGAACAATACATAAAAGCACACTATTTAAAGTTACAAGGATAATTTAAAGTGAGACTAAACTTATTGCATTCTCATTTGTTTCTTTTTCTTACAACCTGAATCTAATTCATGGGGAAATTCTGTTGTTCTACTTTCAAACTATATACAGAAAATGACCTCTCTTAATTTCTCTACTGCTTACATCTTCATCCCAGCTCCTGCAGTCTTTGCCCTAAATTACTAAAATAGCTTCCCAGCTGGTCCCCATGCTTCATTCTTTGTCCCTTTACAAAATATTCGAACTCAGCAGCCAGAGAGGTCCTTTCAAGATGTAAGAAAATCCTGTTATGTCTCTGCTCGCAACCATGCGAAGAATTCACAGATGACTCAGAGTAAAATCTAAGGCCTTCTAAGAGCCTTCTGGGTCCTCCATGATCTGCTGCTCTCCCTCATCCCACTGTGACCTCATCTTCCTCCGCTCCTGCCCTTGCTCACTCATCTCGCCACTGTGGTCTCTTGTCGTTTCCCAAATGTGAGTGACAGGCTCCTAAGCACCTGCTTTGGCCCTTAGCACTGACTGGTTTCTCCACCCAGGGAGCTCTCTTCTCCAGGTATGTGCCTACCAGACTCACCCTTTCTGCTTTACCACTTTTTTTTTCTGTAGCTCTGATTACCTTCTATATATATTATATATCATTTACGTAATTATGACGTTCATCTTCTGTCTCAAGAAAGGCAGTAGTTTTGTCTCTTTTATCAGCTGATGTAGCCAGGCACTTAGAAATCTCCCTAGAATAGGAAAATAATAAGCATTTGCTGAGTGAATGAATGGACGGATGAATGAATAATTGATTTGGAACTTTCTAGGGAACAGTTAGAGGAGTTTATTTACCTAAATTCTTGTTTGTCAGAGCAGAAAGCCAATAGATCGATCCTAAAATTGATGAATCAAGCATATATTATTTAGAATTATGGTGGTAACTACTTGAATTGCTAAAAGCAAAAGCATGAAAGTGGTTTTGTCTGTGGAACAGGGCTGAGGGAAGAAAGAAGTGGGGCAGAGCCCTGTGGCTTTTCATATGCAATCTTTCTGAACTCTTTAATTTTTAAAAATCATGTGCATGTAACATTTTGACAAAAAACTTACTATGTTTTAATATAATCAATTAGCAAGGAAATATAATGGTGTATAAAAATTCTAAATACAAGTTGGAAAGAACTCGAATACATGGAGGCGAAAGAGCATCTTACTAAAGAATGAATGGGCCAACCAGGAAATTAAAGAAGAATTTTAAAAATTCATAGAAACAAATGAAAATGAAAACACAACTGTTCAAAATCTTTGGGATGCAGCAAAGGCGGTCCTAAGAGGAAAGTATATAGCAATACGAGCCTTTCTCAAGAAACAAGAAAGGTCTCAAATACACAGCCTAACCCTAAACCTAAAGGAGCTGGAGAAAGAACAGCAAATAAAGCCTAAACCCAGCAGGAGAAGAGAAATCAATGAAATAGAAATCAAAAGAACAGTAGAACAGATCAACAAAACTAGGGGCTGGTTCTTTGAAAGAATTAATAAGATTGATAAACCCCTGGCCAGACTTATCAAAAAGAGAAGAGAAAAGACCCAAATAAATAAAATGAATGAAAGCAATCACAACCAACACCAAAGAAATACAATTATCAGAACATATTATGAGCAACTATATGCCAGCAAATTAGACAATCTGGAAGAAATGGATGCATTCCTAAAGATGTATAAACTATCAAAACTGAACCAGGAAGAAATAGAAAACCTGAACAGACCCATAACCAGTAAGGAAATTGAAGCAGTCATCAAAAATCTCCCAACAAACAAGAGCCCAGGGCCAGATGGCTTCCCAGGGGAATTCTACCAAACATTTAAAGAAGAATTAATACCTATTCTTCTGAAATTGTTCCCAAAAGTAGGAAGGGAAGGAAAACTTCCAAACTCATTTTATGAGGCCAGCATTACCACACTGAAGAACATTACCTTGATTCCAAAACCAGGAAAGAAAATCTGAAAATAGCTGTAGAGCAGGCTTAGATGACAATTAGTCCTGATTGGAACCAGAGGATGGAGGACTTTAGAAGTCAATTTCATTTTTAGGAGCATGTACTCAAATAATTTCCATTACCAGCATTACCTTGATTCCAAAACCAGACAAAGACCCCATCAAAAAGGAGAACTACCGAACAATATCCCTGATGAACATGGATGCAAAAATTCTCACCAAAATACTAGCCAATAGGATCCAACAGTACATTAAAAAGATTAT
>NC_138374.1:110095615-110111900 GCF_054177405.1 Leptonychotes weddellii
AGTTTGTTTCCTGCGATTAAGAATTCCTCATATCAGTGAGGTCATATGATACATGTCTTTCTCTGACTTATTTCGCTCAACATAATACCCTCCAGTTCCATCCATGTCGTTGCAAATGGCAAGATCTCATTCCTTTTGATGGCTTGTTCTCAGTTTTTCTGATGACAGGCCCTGTTGCCCATTATGCTGGGGCCCAGCTTTGTCTGATCAGGCTCCTACCTAGCTCTATGCCATTTCTACCTTCTCTGCTTGAATTCTTCTTCCTCTTTGCCCTGTGATTTCCATATTCATAATTTAGTGGTTCCCATTGTTTGAGTTCATGTTTTTATGTTTTTTGGAGTATGGGGAGAAGGCATTAATCTTTGGTTCCTCAGACAGGAAAAACACAAGAGGCTTGGGGGGGTTATATTTTGGACAGTAAAAAATGGGAGTTGTAAAGAGATCCTTAAATACTAAGTAAAAATGGCAAAACTAAAAATATTATTTCTAATAGTCTTACAGTTTTGCTTTTTTTTAATCATTAGAATATTTTCCTCATACTCTCATATTTACCTGGCAGATTAATGTAATTTTTGTTGTGGTTGTAACCATAACAAAGCCACATATCCTCTATTACATTATGATTGGGAAAATTGAGTAGATTTGTTTAGAAAAGTTATTGTACTTCTAAAAGGTAAGGAATTGCAAATCTTCTATTGCTTTTTATATATAACTGTGGACCACATAGTAAAATACTGTGATATGTTTGCATACTGTCTTAAAGACTCCCAGAACTGGACAGTAGGTAATTTTTTTAAGGCAAATGGCATGACCTTATCCAAACAGTTTATTTCCAGGCATGGTGTGTTACTTAACAAATACAAGTAAATTGAAAGATAGACAGGAAGAATGCTTATTGATGGATTGAATTTATGGGAAAAAACTGATGTTTTATTCTCAGTTTCTTATTAACTTCTTTTGTTTTCTTTATAGTCTTTGGTGTTAGAACACATTAAGGATAGTATAGTGGCAGGGAATGTATTCAGTAAAAACTGGCATTTTTTAACATCTTCAACATATATCTAAAATGAAGTTTTAATACAGTTTCTACATTTGATAAATATTTTCATTGTTGAATGGCATGTTTTCAACTTCGCTTTATCATTTTATGACCTTGAGTGTTTCAAATACTAGCTGTTGATAAAGAGTTGTATTTTATTAAGCAGTTCTCCTATCCTGTAATCATTCTTTGTTTTTTTTTTTTTAAAGATTTTATTTATTTATTTGACAGAGAGAGACACAGCGAGAGAGGGAACACAGGCGGGGGGAGTGGGAGAGGGAGAAGCAGGCTTCCCGCCGAGCAGGGAGCCCGATGCGGGGCTTGATCCCAGGACCCTGGGATCATGACCTGAGCCGAAGGCAGACGCCTAACGACTGAGCCACCCAGGCGCCCCTCATTCTTTGTTTTTATAAAGGAATTTATTACACTGTATTTAACAGTATTTGAGGGTTGTGGGGCACGGGGTGGGGGTGGAGTTCCATCTTCTGCAAAGTTTCCCAATACCAGGCCACCAAGGGAGTTGCTGCCTCATCCATAATCATAAAGCTGCCAGTGTGAGAGTACACAGTCGCTGTCCTGATGAAGACATGGCCACAATAAGGAAGATGCAGCTATTTTGGTGTCCCCACAACCATACTCTGACTGTCGTGGTCCAGGAAATGGATGCTCTGGGCACTGGCTCTTAACCCCTCTGTTAGTTTCCTAGGGCTGCCCCAACAAATTACCACAAACTGAGTGGCTTAATACAACATAATTTTCTTCTTTCGTAGTTCCAAAGGCCAGAAATTAGAAATCAAGATGTCCACACGGCCATGCTGTCTTTGAAGGCTCTGGGGAGAATGCATTCCATGCTTTCTCTGCTTCTGGTGTTGGCGGCATTCCTTGATGTTCCTTGGCTTTAGACATATATCACTTCAATCTCTGCTTCTGTCACATGGCAGTCTTCCTATGTGTCTCTGTATGCGTCTCTCCTCTTCTTTTAAGGACAGCAGTCACTCTTACACTTAAAGTTTAATAAGCTAAATCTATACTTTTTCTTTCAGATTCTTTAGCATACAGATTATAGATTTCTGATCTTTCTGTTCTGAACAGAATTTTAGGATTGTGCAGAAATTATATTTAAGAGATAAAGGCACCCAGGTTATCCTGTACATATGTAATCTGCTGTTAGTATTTTTTTTTTTTTTTAAAGATTTGACTTATTTGGGGCACCTGGGTGGCTCAGTTGTTAAGTGTCTGCCTTCGGCTCAGGTCATAATCCCAGGGTCCTGGGATCGAGCCCCGTATCGGGCTCCCTGCTCAGTGGGAGACCTGCTTCTCCCTCTCCCACTCCCCCTGCTTGTGTTCCCTCTCTCGCTGTTTCTCTCTCTGTCAAGTAAATAAATAAAAATCTTTAAAAAAAAAGATTTTATTTATTTCAGAGAGAGAGAGCTCATGTGCACATAAATGGGGGGAGGGGCAGAGGGAGAAGGAGAGAATCTCAAGCAGACTCCCTGCTGAGTGTGGAGCCTGATGCAGCAGATGCAGGCCTGATGTGGGGTTCGATGCGGGGCTCTGTCTTATAACCCTGAGATCATGACTTGAGCCGAAATCAAGAGTCAGCCTTTCAACCAATTGAACCACTCAGGCACCCCTGTAGTTAGTATTCTATTGCTACCACAAAACAGCTGTTCCAAACTCAAGTTTTCCATTCACTATTATCATCTTGTAGTTTCCCTTAGGAGACCTAAGTGTATGATTCACTAAATCAGTTATTTTCAGAACTGGAAGGAAACTTATAAATTATCTAAACTGACCTTTTCATTTATTGTGGGAGTAATAAAAATAAACTTATTCTTATAATAAGAATAACCTAAAATCCAAGGATGTAAACTTGCTAAAACACACTCTGCTAGATTCCATAACAGTCAATATTGCCTTGTGTTACCTTTGTAATGTTTTTGATGGTAGGCACAGTGATTTTTTTTCTTCTTTTTTTTCACTTCTCCTGAATTAGCAGAATCTTGCTGTGTTCATGGTACATGCTCAATAAAGACTTGCTGATGGAGTGATGACAGTGTACCTCTGATTGCCATATCAGGGCCTTGATTTAAGTCAGCAAATATTTGAGTACCTGATTGTGCAGGGGTGAAGTATTTCTTTTGCCTCTAAAATGATGAACAGTAGGGTGGATTGCTGTATCCTCACTATTTAATAGGATCCAAGTGGGACAAGAAATTACCATTATGGAGGCCAGTCCCAGGAAGGAGCACTTAATTAGAGGCAGTTCATAAGACAGTAAAGGCTAGAAAGTTCATGATTGGTCGTATGGTCAATATTTCATAAATACATATTTCATTATGTTAGACACCTTGACTCATAAAAGCCAGCCTTCATGTTGTTTGTCATTTTGGTATATTGAAAATAACTTGTGTGCCCCCATTGCTTCATGTATATATGCCTGAAATGTTCGGCAATGCCACTGACCAGTTTCTCCCTCTAATACCTTCTCTTGCTGTGATTCAAAGATCATGATTGGCTCTGTTTCCTTTATTTCTGTAGCCATGCCCCTCTCTTAGAAGTTGGTTTTCAGTTTGTTTATTATATACATTCCCTGTTTCAGTGAAAATTCTGCTTTATAAAGCAGAATGATTAGAGATTAATCACATGAATCCTAAAGGATTTATTTCATGATTCCTTGAAATAGTTACATCTATTTGTACATTGAAGATGATTTACAAAATTTGTATAGCTGTTCAAGAATATATGGGTGGCTTTTTTGCTACCACCAGGATAGGTTGTATTTTCAAAGCATTTGTCCTATTACTATGTTTCTCAAACTGTGGTCCTCAGAATGTCTGTGTCAGAGATTCTGATCTTATAAGTATGAGCATTGGCATTTAAAAACAAGTACCCTAGGGTGCCTGGCTGGATAGTTGGTAGAGCATGTAACTCTTGCTTTCAGGGTTGTAAGTTTGAGCCCCATGTTGGGTGCAGAGATTGCTTAAAAATTAAATCTTTAAAAAAATAAAACACAAGTACCCCAGATGATTTTTATAATAAACACAGATTTGGAAAGCCACTGGTCTGTGATGGGAACCTACGTTTAAAATAAGTACTGCAGGTGATCCTAATGCAGGTGTTCCTCAGGCTATACTAAGAAATGACACATGGTCTTTTAAAAAAATACTTTTTAATTAAAAAAATATTTAGGAGGGCATGTGTTGGGATGAGCAGTGGGTGTTATATGCAACTAATAAATCGTTGAACACTCCAACAAAAACATGATGTACTATACGCTGGCTAACTGAACATAATAAAAAAAAATTATTTATAATGAGAGCCCATTCCTACTGCTAACATTTTTGGCCTGGGGTGTGCAGCCCTTTGGAGCAGTTTATATCTAATAATTAGATTCTTCCAGCATGTGTAACCTGTGTCTCAGCTCAAACAGGGCATAGGTGTTGCTGAAATGATGGTTATAAATCAATTAAAATCATTTAGATAAAGTATAAATATCTTATAAACAACAACTGAAGTAATAACAGAAGAGAAAATTCCACTTCGAACAAGTAAAAGAAAATACTACATCTAAGTGTTAGTTTTCGTTCTATCCCAACAAGTGGTCCCTTGTTAATGTACTGCTTACAGTGTATGCACTTGTCACCATTTTTGGCATTTCTATGGTATTTCTCTCAGCTAGGTGTGAAAGCTTACCACTTCCCTTACCTCTGAGATGGTTTGCTTTTTGCTTAAGGCTAAAAGCCCTTTGCCTGCACCTAGAGATTTTGCTTCTAGTCACCATTACCTTCTACCTGTAGTTCTCAGTCTTGTTTCTGGGCTTGGCTGCACCAAGCTTTGATGTCTTGCATATCTAGCCATGCTGGAAAGTATTCAAGAACATCATGATGAGTAACCTGTTCCTTTCTCCATGACTGTCTTATTTCCATTAATAACAAGTGTCTCTGGTACTTGAGTTGCTTCTAACTTCCCTCCTTGTCATTAGATACAGATTTTTGCATGCAGGTTGTGTTCTTTATTCAAGAAAGCCTCCTTGGTCAATCACAGTCATTCGTTCATTTAAGATATGCTTGGTCATTTAAAAACTACTTTCTACCAGTGTTTTTTAATGCCTTTTTCTTAATTTGGAGTTCATCAAATCAGTTCAGGCCCTTGTTGTTTATGACCATTTCTATCCCCATCTTTTTTCATATAATAAGAAGAGGCAGCTCGATAAAGAAGGTATTGAAGTCCTGGATTGAGTCCAGGTTCATTTTTATATCTTTTCAGATGCCAAGCACAGAGTCCAGCTCTTAGTGTAAGCTAAATTAATATTTACACAACTCAGTTTAAGAGTTGAGTGTCTCGCCTAGGAGAGAGCATTGGTAATGTGATGAATGGTTCAGATAATAAAATGGAGCCTGGACTGTAACGATGCCCTGATGATGTTGACTTAGGATATATGTTGGGTGTGTGGTCCCGGATAAGGCAGTGCTACTACGATTCCTAGGCCTTTTTTGTTCATGTGTTGGGTTGTCATCTTTTGAATGTCAGTATTTCCACAGTAAGACATGAATGCCCATTTTTATTTTTTTTTGTGAACTTTGTCGGGTATTTGCATATGCTGTTCAGAAGATGATCCAGTGGATTGGATGGGGTTTGATGTTAAACTTAGTTTCACAATGAGATGAAGTTTCTCTGAAATTGGAAGACATACATGCCTGAAAGCTGAGGGACAGACCATTTGATCTCTGGGGATCTCCAGCATTTGTAAGATGAATGATTCTGTGATTCTGTTCACTTTATGGTTCTTCTTTTTCCATTTGTTCTTTATTCTCCCCATTTCCTACTGGGTCCCGCCAATTCATGGGTTGAAGAAAGAGAAATTTGGGGATTGTTGCTAGGTAGCTGGAAGTGAGTAATAAAGAAAATAAACAAAGATCTAGCTTTATGCTTTTAAAAATATTTCAGTTTTTATTAATCACAGAATATAGGAGCACAAGAATGACCAAATGCTGCATCATATTGCCTGGTTCAATTATTTTTAATGGCTCTGCATTGGAACCTCTGCTTTCAGCCTGACCCTGACCTATCTTTCTAGATTTACTTCTTTATACTTTTCTATATTTTAGTCATGTCTGACCACTTACTATTTTTTTTTTGGTTAAATTTTGTACCCTTTCGGGGCACCTGGGTGGCTCAGTTGTTAAGCGTCTGCCTTCGGCTCAGGTCATGATCCCGGGGTCCTGGGATCGAGCCCCGCATCAGGCTCCCTGCTCGGCGGGAAGCCTGATTCTCCCTCTCCCACTCCCCCTGCTTGTGTTCCCTCTCTTGCTGTGTCTCTCTCTGTCAAATAAATAAAATCTTAAAAAAAAAAATTTTTTTTTGTACCCTTTCTGGCTTCACTGCTTTATCTTTTTGCTTTTCTCACTTCTTTTAATGCCTATTCTCTTTGCTTCAGCTGTTCAGTATCACTATATTAAAATAATCTTCGTCCTTTAAGGGTTTGCCCTAGTAGAAATCCTTCTGCTTCTTTTAAGCCTCTAGTACCTGTTGGCTCTCCCTGTAGTTACTTGTCTTAGCTTCCTTCCTGGAATATAAGCTTCTGGAAGGTGTGAATCATGTGCTGTACATATTAGTGTTTCCTGCAGGGCCTAGGACCATTTTTGTCAGAACCAGCCATTCAGGGAATGACAGGTGACTGCCTCCTGGTGAGGATATGGGGCAGAAGGTCTGGGCAGATCCTAGAGTGAAAGAATGTCCAGAACAATTGAGCAGTTGGTTTCAGGGAAGTCTGTGATGACGGCGAGGTGCATGTCTCTGCAGGGCCCATAGGGCATATTGTGAGGAAGGTCTTACTATGTGATATAGATAAAGGTTGATCAGTCAGTGGTAAATGTTGGGATAATCAGAGATCTAGTTTGAGAGTCTGGGTTTGGTATCTGAATTCTGAATTTTAAGTTCTGGCAGATCTCAGAATAGGATGACATGGGAACCAGGACTAGGAAAAATGGATAGAGATGCCAGACATGAAGTTGGTGGAAACGAGAAGAGTTATGGAGTCAAGGCAGAGGTAAGTTTGGCAGTTAGGTACAAGTTAGAGGCTCGGGCAACAAGGAGCAAAGAACTAAGTTCTTGGAATTAGAATGTGAGGTTAAAACAGGATCAGCGGTCAGATTAAATTGATTTGAGGCTGATTTACTAAGCCGTTTACTAAGTATCCTTATATTTCCCTTGCTTAGAGGCAAGCCCATTCCTTGTTCAAGTTCATTGGCCTGGCTTTTTATAAAGGGGTAGCAACGTCTCTCTGCCCAAAAAATTACTGACTGTATTTGCCAAATGAATCCTGTTTTGATGTTCTGACAGGCCCCTCATGAGGAAAACACTGAACTGAGTTAAATAAAGAGGTAACTAGCTTACTACTGGAAATTATTCCCCTCTAAAGAATAACTACTAATTGGGAATTGATGATGGTTATCCTTTGATTTGTGTCATCAAATGCTGACCTAGAGAAAGGTTGTTCTGCTTCAAAATAGATATATTTTATTTAGTATCTTTTCATAGCTTTCGTTGCTGAAGTTTAAAAGAACAATCACAATGTCAATAATTATTTAAAAAAAAACATTTAAAGTACTTACAAAAAGGCCTGTGCCAAGTGGGCCAAAGATACAGTGTATATTCGTGAATGAATGAGAAGCACGTAGGAAATGAGCCTGGAAAAATACCCAGATATTGCATTATGAAAGCCCCACATACAATACTAAGAAGATTGGCCCCCTCCTCTCCTGTAATACGATTGTAAAGAGTTATTTGTACCTTTATGTTTTCAACTTTTGGTTGTAATAGCAATAAAAGCTATAGGTCTTTGATATCTTTTTACCAGTTTTTAGGTGACCAGAGATCAGGAACTAGTGTCAGAATTGAATCAAGATTATTATAAAGGCAGCCTTAGGTAGATTTGTTAAAAAATGTATTAAGAAAATGTGTTAAAAATGTATTAAGAAAATGTGTTAAGGGATGTATGAAAAAATTAAGTTTAGACTTGAAAATCCAGGCTCTGGTGATAGTACAGTATACTTTAAATTTACCAAGAAAAAGTGTTATTTTATTCTTTATAAACAGAGCCTATTGTAGTATCTGTTTTCTTTTTTTCCCTTTTAAAATTTAGTATGGGGTTAAATTTATTTATGTATTTATGTCCTTATTCAATCAGTTTATGCTTTTTTTTAATTTATTTTTTTTATTTTTTTAAAGAACCACCCTCAATACCTTCTACCCACTTCTAGATTTTTTGTTGTTGTTTTGTTTTTTATTTTTGTTTTTTTCCTTGCTTAACATCCTTCACTTACTATCTTTGGAATAATTTCCAATCCCTTAGTCTCTTAAAACTATGATTTGGGCCTTGGCTCTTGCCTCTGCTGTTTCTGATGCTCTTGTCTTATCGCGCTACTTGTGGTTCCTTCGTCACTCCCTGCTCTTAGTCAGGAGTGTCCGCCCTCTTTTTTTTTTTTAAAGATTTTATTTATTTATTCATGAGAGACAGAGAGAGAGAGAGAGACAGAGGCAGAGGGAGAAGCAGGCTCCCCGCGGAGCAGGGAGCCCGATGCGGGACTCGATCCAGGGACTCCAGGATCATGACCTGAGCCAAAGGCAGTCGCTTAACCAACTGAGCCACCCAGGCGCCCCATGGAGTGTCCGCCCTCTTTTTTGCCTGTGTAGCTCCCACACATTCGTTAGAACCCACTTCCAGTGTCTCCTTTGCAAAGCCTTGCTGACCTGACAGCCTGCTTAGGCATCTCTCTTGCCAGCTCTTGTAGCAGTTCCCTGGGATGGTGTCTGTCAGAATACTTGCTTCCGTGGGCTGTAAAAGTCTGCTTCTTTCTGTCTCTCCTGGGAATAACTTGAGGGATCCAAATTGCCTGAATCCATTTTGTATTCCCAGCAGCTGTAGTAGACACGTCGGTTGTGCTCAAAACTTGACCCGGTGAATGAGTTGGAGTAGATAAGAGAGAGGAGGAGTCGAGGAGAGCCCACAGTTTTGGCAGGGGGCCCGAGTAGATGATGGTGTTATTTATTTCCAGTTCTAGCACCTTTTTCTCCCTACTCCACTCACCCCCACCTTTGAGTAGCTGTGGCTTTTTACTAAAAAGGATGAAATAAAGAAATTAGAGACTTAACTTTCTTGAAGATTCTTAGGACATTTTATTTATGCCATGGTATTTCTTGCCTCATTGAGGGCAGGGGTATATATAGATGGCTCTCACTAAATGTGAAGAGGTATAGTCTTCCTTTTTTATTGGCATATTTTCTAAATTTTTTTTTTTTTTTTTTTTGTGAGACAGAGAATGAGAGACAGAGAGCATGAGAGGGAGGAGGCTCAGAGGGAGAAGCAGACTCCCTGCCGAGCAGGGAGCCCGATGCGGGACTCGATCCAGGGACTCCAGGATCATGACCTGAGCCGAAGGCAGTCGCTTAACCAACTGAGCCACCCAGGCGCCCCATTATTGGCATATTTTCTAATTCTTTTGCAATTTTGACTCTCTTTATAGTCTTTAATAAGCACTAGTAGTATGATCATGAGAGTTAGGAAGAACAAACTTTGTCCCAGTATGGTTTTAGAAGCCTTCTCATGTATTTACAAAATGTGTTTGCAGCTGGCCTTTACATGTCATTTTAGTGTTGAGATAATCATATAGATCTTCCTATGCAGAGTACCTGCAAATCACATGGCTATCAAATGGTATAAATTTCTACTTGTTGGCTAGGGAAAGTGAGAGTTGAAGTACTCTAAGATACAAGGGAATACGTTTTGCTTTAGTTATAGATAAAGTTGTCATAGTGCCTAATGCTGATGAAAAACAAAAAAGAAATCTTAACCAGATCAGCTTAAAATTCAGTCCTGTTGTTTAAGCAGAGGTAGAGAATAACGCGTTCAGTTCTCATTGACACTGCATTCATCAAAACTAACCGAGTGTGGTGGGAGGAGGAGGCCTCTCATGTTGAGTTTGGGCTGTTTGTGGGATATACAAGTGACCCTATCTAGGCAGTTGGTTTTATGGAGCTTGAGCTCAGCAGCAAAGTCTGGCCTGGTGTAGAGCTCTGGTGTCATCAGTAGAGAGGGGCAACGGATTATGTGTGGTAGCGGGTAAGTCTGTTTAGAGAAGATGTGTCAGGGGTCCTGTTCATCCTTGCTCACTTAAAAGAAGGTAAATACTCAACAAATATGGAAAGTAACTAAAAGTTAACTCATGTGTTGCTGTCTGACTTTAGCTCTAAGTATATACTATGTAAGACATTTTCTTGGGAAAACCCAAATAATGCCATTTACATCCTTAATAAAACTGTGCTTTTAAAGCCTCTTACTCTATGCTGTCTTTCTAAGATTTTATTCTTTAGAGAAATGGATTTTCACATACTCAGAAGGTTTCTGAAAATAAAATTTAGATAGATCTCATCAATTATATATAACTATTTTAGTGTTTGTAAGTCTGTAATCACTATTAACTCGATTTGCAATTTTTTTATGAGTTATTTATATTTAAAGTCTGTCATATAACATCCCAGATAGCTTCTGATGAGCAAACAACATTATGTTTGTTATTCCTACTGCTAATTTAAAATAACAGTCTTTATTCTTTGGATAGTATCTCCCTAAAATCGTAGTTTCACATATAAGTGTGCCAGAGAAAGTACGTTTGTTTGTAGTATCTGTTCGTGTATGTTAAAAGACACACGCACACAGCTTGGCATGATTTTGTGGTCTGTGAAAAAGATCAGGAGAGGGATTGCAGGATGGTGTAGGTCAGGGTTGAAATAACTTGGCAGAGTTTGGTGAGAAAGTTTGCTTTGCAGCTGCCTTGGTTAACTTTGTATAATCCATTCAAAGACGAGTTCAGTTCTGTGATATCAAGAACAGAAATAGCAGCAACTGCATTTAGTTTCTTAGAAGGCCAATTTTAAAGTATAAAATATAACCATGATTTACCTTATAAGTAAGTACATTGAAAAATATTTTTATTAAAAGTTAGGACAGGGGTGCCTAGGTGGCTCAGTTGGTTAAGGGACTGCCTTTGGCTCAGGTCATGATCCCAGGGTCCTGGGACTGAGTCCCACATTGGGCTCCCTGCTCCGCAGGAAGCCTGCTTCTCCCTCTCCCACTCCCCCTGCTTGTGTTCCCTCTTTCGCTGTCTCTCTCTCTCTGTCAATTAATTAAATACCTAAAATCTTAAAAAAAAAAAAAAAGTTTTGTGTAACCTATGAGTGAATGGCTTTTACATACTTGCTTTTTCTCCTCCTTTCTTAATTTTCTCTTAATTTGGTTTGCATTGGAAGTCTGTGCACAGTGAAAAAGAGATGAAGAAAATTCAGAGATACAGTTTTTGTTTTTTTTTTTTGAGTGGAGAGGAGGGGCGCAGGAAGAGGGAAAAGGCAGGAGTTTTCCCAGAAGTAAAATAACACACTAGCTTTGTTTTGTTAAACATTGATTATGTCCTACTAACCTAATTATCCATTAGACGGACTCTTTTGTTATGACTGACTCAGATCTCAAGAACGTTGTGAAGGTCTGGGTGAGGATTGAGTGAAAAAGTTCCCTGGAGAGGGCATCAGAGGACCTGCGTTGGGGTCATTATTTTGCTACTTAGTTCTAGGTTTCAGTTTACCTGTTTAGTTTGTAGGACCGTCAAAAGAAATAATTGATAGATCTTTTAAAAACTATTTTATGGTTCCTATAAACTGTAGTATGTAAAGAAAAGAGGATTTTGGAAATTCAGGAATAAGTGCAAGGAACAGTGTCTAATAGAGTAGGTATGTGAAAAAAAACATGAATAAACAGCAATTAATAAGCTTTTTATTTTTTTTTTTAAGATTTTTTTTTATTTATTTATTTGAGACAGAGAGAATGAGAGAGAGAGAGCACATGAGAGGGGGGAGGGTCAGAGGCAGAAGCAGGCCCCCTGCTGAGCAGGGAGCCCGATGCGGGACTCGATCCAGGGACTCCAGGATCATGACCTGAGCCGAAGGCAGTCGCTTAACCAACTGAGCCACCCAGGCGCCCCAATTAATAAGCTTTTTAAAGTAAGGATGTGTTAATTCTGAAAAAATCTATTAAAATTTCCCTTTATTTTATTTAAATGAGAAGTGTTTTTAATTTTTTTGTGATGAGTTTTTGGTTAGTGAGTGCTTGGTACACACCAAAGTCTGTTAAAACAAATGATCTCACAATAAATAATTCACGGAAATGAAAGCATTTCCAACTACTAGCCTATTCCATAGGGCCTTATCAGCTTTGTTATGACAGAATTCACTTCTATGAATTATTGAATTCAGTAGGATGCTTTTTATAATCAGGTTGGGAAGATGGATCCAACCTATTTATCACAGCTCTTTATGTGTGTCAGTCTTTTGCTATAGATGGTATCGTTCGGTTGCCATGATTTTTCTAGTGTTACAACGAATGGTTGGCTTAGTAATCACGTGCTTTTGCCGGGGGTTAGTTGTTGCTATGTGAGTAACTGAATGACATGGCAGAAATATATGGGAAAGTTTATTGTTTGTAACGGCCTCGTTTGCCAACAGTTAAACTAAACAAACAGAAAGTCTATGAAAAGCTTTTTGGGCAAAGTTCTTGGAAATGGCTGACTAGGTCTTTAACATCCTCTTAGGGAGATTCTTCTGTAAAGATAAACGGAAAAGATAATACTATCTTGCATTTGTATACCACTTAACACTTGTGAGTAGCATTAATATTTTATTCTTCCAACTATTTGTTTGCCATAGAAAAGTTCCCATTTGTTACTCTAAGATAAGGATTTGAGACCTTGCTCTGTCATCACGTGCTATGTGCTTACTATGAACCTCCTTTAGAGGGAAGTAAACTGAGACCTAGGGAGGATAGCTAGTTTTTAATTATTCAGAAGTAGATGCTCATGTAAGTTTGAATTAATTAGGTCCTGATTGTTAGACCTGTATTTTTGATAACTTCTTATTTTCTAGATTTGATTATTCAACAAGTACTTATTAGACCTTAATATGTACTGGAGGTAAAAGAAAAAATGAGGAAGAAATAGATTCTGCCCTTAAGTAGTAGTTGCTAGTGTAGTTAATGATCAGGACCTCAGATGGACAGATAACTGATTCACTAGAATACATTAAGACAGATATTTCAGAAGGTATTTTATAAAGGGCCACTGATTATTATTATTATTTAAGATTTTATTTATTTATTTGACAGAGAGAGAGAACACAAGTAGGCAGACAGGCAGGCAGAGGGAGAGGGAGAAGCAGGCTCCCTGCCGAGCAGCGAGCCCGAACCGGGACTCGATCCCAGGACCCTGGGATCATGACCTGAGCCGAAGGCAGCTGCCTAACTGACTGAGCCACCCAGGAGCCCCAATTATTATATTTTTTAAAGATTTTAAAAAATTGTTAGAGCATGAGAGAGAACACGAGTTGGGGGGCAGAGGGAGAGGGAGAAGCAGACTCCCCACCAAACAAGGAGCCCGACACGGGGCTTGATCCCAGGACCCTGAGATAATGACCTGAGCCAAAGGCAGATGCTTACCTGACTGAGCCACCCAAAGCAAAAGGGCCACTGATGATGAAGCAAGGTTGGCCAGGCAGACTAGCTGGGAAGGGTGCTATCAGTAAGATAGTGCAGCCTTTGTCAGAGGCACATAGGTATGAAATAGCCTAGAATTTGGAGGAAGTCTAAATGGTTTTAAGATCAGACTACAGGATTTATAAGAAGGAAAGCACTGGCAAACAAGAAGCAAGGCTAAGAAAAGTGTGTTTCATTTGTTAAAGAGTTTTTTTTTTTTTTTAAAGATTTATTTATTTATTTATTTGAGAGAGAGAGAATGAGAGACAGAGAGCACGAGAGGGAGGAGGGTCAGAGGCAGAAGCAGGCTCCCTGCCGAAAAGGGAGCCTGATGCGGGACTCGATCCAGGGACTCCAGGATCATGACCTGAGCCGAAGGCAGTCGCTTAACCACCTGAGCCACCCAGGCGCCCCATTTGTTAAAGAGTTTTAAGCAGGAATATGCCATTATTAGATTTTCATTTTAGGTGACTGTATAGAGTAGAAATTATATTATCACAACGTCAGGCAAAATAGTTAATAGGTTATAATAGTAGCAAGAATCATGAGGGTCTAGGATAAGCAGAGAGACATTTGGGAGGTAGAAGGACTGGAGGACCCACATGGAGGTGAGGGAGTCAGAGGGTCTGGTATGACCTAGGAACTATATGGGATGACTGGGTGGCAATGCCATTCACTAAGAAAGGGAATACAGTGTAGAATGGGTGGGAGATCTTCAAGATTTTAGACATGTCTGTTTTGGCAATCAGGCAGAAAGATCCAGTAGAGTTGGAAATGAGATTCTGGAGCTACTGGTTCATAAATCATCAGTGTATAGGAGGCAGGTTATGTGCCAGCTGAAAATGCATGATTATTGATTTAAATAACCAAGGGACTAATCATTAAAGGAAACCTGAGCAAGAGAATCAGCAGAATTGCTTATTGATCATAGAGCAAAAGAGATATTTGGTGTAGAAATGAAAAAAGCAGGTAAAGAATATCCTATTCACATTGCTAGCCTGATTTATTCAAGCTGATACTAGATTAAGTAGTATCAAATACATACACACTTCTTAACTGTAGTTGACAAAAGTCACTGGAACCAGTGTCTTTATCCAAGAAATTGGAAAGGATCAAAGTATTCTCTTTGAACACTTTGAGCACAGCAACACAAAGTGCAAGAAGTAATGGAACAATTGCTTCAGAGGTCTGCAGAGAACAAAACAAAGGGTTGTGGCAAAAAAATTGTATACGCAGCCAAATTATGGTTCATGTGTGAGGAAGATGGAAGGATATTTTTGGATTTTCAGGAATTAGAGAAAATGTATTGCATGTGTGCTTTAAAAAAATTTTTTTTTTTAAATGAGAAAAAGTCAAATGAGACAAGTCAAATTAGGGAAAAGGACATCTTTGTCCGAAAGCACTGGGAATAAGCATTGAAACAAATTAACCATAGAAGCAAGACTAAACAGTTGTTATACAAGATTGGATATAGTGCGGAGGGCCAGAAATAACTCAGAAAGATAGGCTGTGGTTATAAGATTTATAATCTGAGAACTTGGGGGTAGAATATGAGGGGCAGGTGTCATGGCGAGATCAGTCCTTGGCCAACCTGCATCAGATTGTGTATCCTAACATGAATTTCATTTTTCCTTTGATAATCAGCCAAAAAGTGGTCAAAGAAAACTACAAAAAAATCTGGGAAGTCACCATTAGTAAAATTTAAAATAGGAGAGGATATATATTTGTTTCCTAAATTAGACAAGATTAAAGATTATGGCAAGAGATGGAAAAAAAAAAACCAAAACGCAGCAAGGAAACAACAAGGTTTTAAAAGACAAGTATCAGTAAAACAATTTACATGTAGTATATTAAATTTCCCCTTTAAAAGACCAACTCATACTAAAAAATAATCCTAAACTATTTGCTGTTTTTTAAAGGTATACTTAGCACAAATAAACCTAGAAGGATTAAAAGTAAAAAAAGGTGGGTCAAGATTTATAGGGAAAACACCACAGAAAAGACAGAAGAGTAACAGTACGAATTCCAAAGTAGAATTAAATGAAGAAAAGAACTAAATAAGATGAACAGTTTTTTTAAATTGACTGAAAATGTAATAACTTAATAGACCAGTAACTACGGAGGAATTAAAGTTACACGAGTTGCCTTTTAGATTTTTACTTTTTAAAATTAAATGACTGGGAATCTTCCTATCCATGTCCTTGTGTTCGTTTATTCTTAATATCAAAAATTATACTGAAGGAGAATGTTTAGGTCAACTATTGACTAAGCTATGTTCAACAGATTACTAGAGTTGTAGATATTAATAGAAGTTCTATGGAAGAATTTTGTGGCTAGACAAGTTTGGAAAAATCTGCATAAGGAACTGTTTTGGAGATTCATAGGGCACTGTAGCGTATTAGGATCCCTGAGCAATTTAGCCCAGCATTTTACAGGTTCCTCTTTTTTTTTGTTTTGTTTTGGTCATGGATTATCAATGAACGATTTACGGGATTCTGGTGTTCTAAGGAACAGAGTTTGGAAAATATTTATGAATATTGCTGTACAAATCTAATAAAATTAAGACTAATGGAACAGTTAAAGAGTCATTAATTATGACTAAGAATTTTTTTTTTTTTAAGATTTTTATTTATTTATTTGACAGAGAGAGACACAGCGAGAGAGGGAAC
>NC_138374.1:110112000-110120862 GCF_054177405.1 Leptonychotes weddellii
TTTTTATCTGAGCATTTAAAGATGGTTTAACAGAACAGATATAGTTACATGATTCATTACCTCATTTGGTTCGGTAAGAAAACTTGTATGATAAACTTAGTAGAGCAGAAAATCATTTGATATCATTTGATACCTAATCCCCCGCCCTTTTATATAAAAAAGCCTCTTAGAGGGGCGCCTGGGTGGCTCAGTTGGTTAAGCGACTGCCTTCGGCTCAGGTCATGATCCTGGAGTCCCGGGATCAAGTCCCGCATCGGGCTCCCTGCTCAGCGGGGAGTCTGCTTCTCCCTCTGACTCTCCCCCTCTCATGCTCTCTATCACTATCTCTCTCAATAAATAAATAAAAAATCTTTAAAAAAAAAAAGCCTCTTAGAAAATTGGGAATATCATTTAGTATGGAATATAGTCAATGTCATAATTTATTGCAATTGCATGGAAGTTTGTCCTTATTACTTCTTATCTGCTATATTTTAAGCTCTTTAAGGGTAGGAAATAAGTTGATTTTTATGTATTTTTTGTCACCCATTTTGATATAGAACCTTGCATTTTAAGCATTCTGTAGCTGTTAAATGAAAATATTTGGAAGCATATCCTTATGTAACTTTTAGTTTAAAATGGATTTAAAAATGATATTTTTCTTCATATAAAATATTTTTAAAAGGGTAAGCCATATACTTTTTTAAACATAAAACGTGTTTTTTTTGAAACTGAAATAGCCTTAATGTTTGTTTTATTTACCCAGCAAGCTTTAACTTAAGGTTGTTTTAAATTTGGTCTAACGGTTAAGTGACAGGAAATTTATAAAGATTCTTGAAAAGTGAAGGGGTATTATAAATACTATTTAAAAAAGGATTATTCTGGTTTTTTTACGGCTGAGTAATACTCCATTAAATATCATCTAATTGTATATATGTAATAATTATACAAATTATATTTATAAATTCAAATGCTGCTTTGAACATGGGGGTAATAGATATCTTTTCAAGTTAGGGTTTTCATTTCCTTTGGATATATTCCCAGAAGTGCAGTTGCTGTATCATATGGTAGTTCTGTTTTTAATTTTTGAGGATTTTCCATAGTGGCTGTACCAGTTTACAATCCCACTCATAGTGCACAGTGCACAGGGGTTCCCACTATTACACGTCCCTGCCAGCCTTTTTTATCTCATCTTTTTTGATGATGCCCGTCCTAATTGATGATGGCTGTTCTCAGAGGCATGAGGTGATATCTTACTGTGGTTTTAGTTTCCATTTGCGGCAACGTGGATGGACCTTGAGGGCATTATGCTCAGTGAAGTAAGTCAGAGAAAGACAAATATGGTATGACCTCACTTATATGTGGAATCTAAAAACAACCAAAACCAAAACCAAAAACAACCAAATACATAGAAAAAGAGATCATGAGACTTGGGGTGACCAGAGATAGAGGAGGGTGAGGGGAGGGGGAATTGGAGGAAGGTGGTCACAAGTTACCAACTTCCAGTTATAAGATAAATATTAGGGATGTAATGTGCAACCTGACTATGGTTAGCATTATATAGGAAAGTTATTAAAAGAGTAAATCCTAAGAGTTCTAATCACAAGGAGAACTTTTTTTCCCTTTTTTCTTCTTTTTTTGCTTTTTATTGTGTCTTTATGAGATCATGGATGCTTGCTGAACCTATTGAGATGATCATTTTATCATTTCACAGTATATGTATATTCATCATACTGTACATCTTAAACTTCTACAGTGATGTGTGTCAATTACTGCTCAGCAAAACTGGAAGAAACCCAAGGGTTATCCTGGTCAGAAGTATTATCCTTGGTAAAGTGGGATGCATGAGGAGGACTCGTAATGATAGAGCTCTCTGTTCATGTAGGAAAGTCAAGGGATTTGGGACCTGAGGCTGGTTCAGAATTCTTCAGGATGTGGTTGGGTTTTGAGCTAAACAGTTTTTCTATGGCCTTAGGACTGCCTTGCAGCCCATGAAACCCTAGCCTTGAAATGTGGCTTTGCAGGGCTTGAGAAAATTTCATTCATATGCAGATTTCTGCAATTTTTCCATTTCCAAGAAGCAGCTGCAGTTATACAGGGCTTGGCATGTGTATGTGAGCCTGTGTCTGTGTGTAAACACACAAAATAGCCTGGATGTGGTACTGCTTTAGAGGAGTCAGGAAATCTTGAGTTCTAGTTTTTTCTTCTTATGTAATCTTGGATAAGTCCTGTAACTTTTCTCTTTTGAGTTTTCTCGTCTGTAATCTGGAAATTCTTTCCCATTCACTCCACTGTGAAGTTTTGAGAAGATACCTGTGAAAACTTTTTTAAATGTACAAAACTCTAAGTGTGTAAGATGTCAGTAAAGCATATTGGTACTCATTTTGCTGGACGAGTACATGTAAACACAGAATTTGGAAACTAAAAATCATGGCAATAGGGAAACATGAAGATTTTTTTTTACTTTTTTTTCTTTTGGGTTTTCAGTTACAAATAAGAATGCAGTTTTAACTAACGTTTAAAATCCTTTGCATTATAGGGGCGTCTGGGTGGCTCAGTGGGTTGAATGTCCCACGCTTGGTTTTGGCTCAGGTCATGGTGTCAGGGCTCTGAGATTGAGCCCAGCCATGGGCGGTCCTCTGCTCAGCACCGTGTCTTCTGCTGGAGATTCTCTCTCACTGTCCTGTCCCTCTGCCCATGTGCTCCCCCACCTCCTGCACACAGGCGCGCTTTCTCTTTTTCTCTCTCTCAATAAATAAAATATTTAGAAGCCTTTGCATTACAGAGAGATAATTAATGTGCAGTATAATTATGCAATAATTCAGAATCAGCATTTGTGTTGCCAACATTTTGTTACTTATTGTAAAGTGTAATTTATTCAGGATGTACACTGAAACCTGTTGTTTCAACTGTATAGCTAGATGAAAATATGACAGAAGAGGTTTGAATGAGTTTTCTTTTTGGTAACAGTTTGCTTGAGGGATGGGCAGGCTTTTCCTCACTTGACAGATGGCATAGGAAGGGCACTGAGAAGGCAAATGGATTTCCTAAGCTTGCATTAGCTGGGTGATGATAGAGGCAGGGCTAGAATTCATAATTTTTGTTGTTACCCAACATATTTTCCCCCTTTGGGTACCAGCATTTTCTTGTTGATAATTATGACTTTGTAGTAATTTTTGGTAATTATCATAATCTTTTAGGAAGATAGTCAGATGATACGTAGCTTTTCTTATCGAATGAGAACCCACGTGAGGTGTTTTCAAGAGGACATATAATTTTCACTTTCAGAAAACAAATTCTCAGGCTTATTAAATAATTTATATTCATAGAATCATTTACTAAAAGTAAAAGTGTGAAAATGGGCTTATAGCTCACACATTTTTCAATGTTGATTTGTAATAGGAAAAACTGTATAAAATACTTCATGTAATGATGCTTTAAACATACACCTGACTGACTTTTTTTAAATTATTTTTTTAAGATTTTATTTATTCATTTGAGAGAGAGAGCGCACCAGCAGAGGGGAGATGCACAGGGAGAAGGAGAAGCAGACTCTCCGCTGAGCAGGGAGCCTGATGTGGGGCTGGATCCCAGGACCCCGAGATCATGACCCAAGCTGAAGGCAGATGCTTAACCATCTGAGCCACCTAGGTGCCCCATGATTGACTTTTAATATGAGAGAACTATCTGTGCGGGAAAGGTTAAAAGGGGATAAGTTATGAAACTGAGAATGTCACCTATTTTATATACAGTTTTCCATTAACTTTAAGCGCATGATAATTCCCAGGCTACTTTGAGGAGGTAAGTAATTATAAATTGGAATCTTAGAGCTTTGCATCATCTTTCAATAGTTCAGAAAACAACAAACCCAGAAGCATTAAATTAATTCTTTTAAAGGCTTTATTTATTTGACACAGAGACAGAGAGAGAAAGCACACAGAAGCAGGGGGAGCACCAGAGGGAGAGGGAGAAGCAGGCTCCCCGCTGAGCAGGGAGCCCAACATGGGGCTCGATCCTAGGACCCTGGGACCATGACCTGAGCCTAAGGCAGATGCTTAGTGACTCAGCCACCCAGGTGCCCCCATTAACTTAATTTTTTTTTGAGAGGTCAGCTATATACTTGATATGTCATTCGAAGCAAATCAAACCTTTTTCCTTCTTGGTATTTTATTTTTCAAATTAATTGATCATTTATTTACTGTTATCCAATAGTGCTGTCTTCCATGAAGTTTTAATTAAGGGATCTCTTGGGAATTAATCGTATATTGCTAGGAGGCTCTGCTCTGGAGTAGTAACTAATCTATAGCTGCTGCTCCACTTGAATAAAAAAACCTCTGCATTTATACAACATGACTTATTTGTTTATTTCAGTAGAAATTAGGATTGAGTGGACTTTTGAGACTGGAAGGGATTTTGGAGATCATATAATCCAGTACCTTCATATGATATTTGAGGTACCTAAGGCTCTGAGGGATTGGTCACACATCACAAAGAAAGTTCTTGGTAAAAGTGGGTTAAGAGTTGTATCTCTGTGTCATATTCCGGTGTTTTTCCCCTTGTATTATTTGTTTGTGAGATTCTCCTCAATAATATTGATAAGATTACCAAAGAAGTAAGTAACAACAAAAATAAAGTTCTAAATTAGCAGGGTTGTATGATTCTTAGAATTCATTCAGTGCCATAATGGAAGAAATGATTATTTGGAAAATTCTACCTGGATGGTGGACTAATTCACAAATTGAATTTAAACTATATTTTAACAGTTAACAGTATAAAGCAAATCAGTTTTTTGTTTGTTTTTTTTTAAGATTTTATTTATTTATTTGACAGAGAGAGAGAGGGAGAGCAGGAACACAAGCAGGGGGAGTGGGAGAGGGAGAGGGAGAAGCAGGCTTCCCGCCGAGCAGGGAGCCCGATGTGGGGCTCGATCCCAGAATCCTGGGATCATGACCTGAGCCGAAGGCAGACGCCCACTGACTGAGCCACTCAGGCGCCCCAGCAAATCAGTTTCTTAAAGATAACATATGACAGGGTAAGTGCTTGAATTGAAGTAGAGACCTTTTTAAACTATGTCAATTAATGAAATAATTGGGACACTGGGTTTTATGTTTTAATATAAAAAATGGTAAAATGTGCAATTTAAAAATGTCTTCATGTGTTTGACATATTAAACAAAATATGGGTAGGTGTTCTTTATGTTTATCTCTGTTTGATGGAAATAAAGAGTGAAATAATCAAAAGATAGGCAACAGAGAGAAGTCAATAGAGGGTATCAGTATAATATACTTCTATATACTTGACCGTAATGAAGATTTTTGCCTACAAAACTGTAAGTCCCAGAAGAATTAGGTATGTACATAATCTGATGGTCAGCTTTCAGTTAGGGAGATATTGTTGGACATACATTAATGGTTTCACCATTCTGGATTTTTCTCTTTTAATTGTATATTAAATAATAAGTAGGTTAGTTTGGTGTCTATTTCTAAGTGGACAAGGCTGTTTAATCTCTTAGGCTTTGAACTGGAAAGAAAGGAAATGGGTATGAGTAAATTGTGTGTGTGTGTGTGTGATAGAGAGAGAGAGAGAGAGAGATTTGTGTATGCCTGCTTTCTTATTATAGCCCAAGATTATAATCATGAATTAAGACTTAAGGCTGGTTTTCTGGTTGGTATTCTTGCTGATAGACCTATGGCTTTGATTGCTATATGCATTACGAGTAACTAAGCCATCTGGAAAAGAACAATGCAAGCACTTTAGGGTTTTATTTTTTGGAAATAGTACTTATGTTTTCAGATTTTTTAAACTCTTTGTTCTTTGTTACCATCTACTTATGGACTTTCACACACTCTATAATGTCTCAGATATAATCCAGCTGATAATCAACAGTTATTCATTGTACCTTGTGAAGGCGTATTGTGGAAAAGGAACTGTGCTAAATACAGTGGGAGATTCAGAGGAATCTACTACAGCCTTTGTTATTAAGGACTTTATAATCTGGACTGATAGTGTCATTAACAATATAAGGAAGGTCCTTACAGGCTCAGAAGTATGCCCTAGTAGAGGGCTGCTACTGGGACGTCAAAGGAAGGGGAGTTCTCTTTTGATCTGAATGGACTCCACGAAGGTCCCATGGGAGCATGGGGATTTGTGCTGGACTTTGAGGGGAAGCCATTGCAGTTGACGAAATTAGGATTTCTAAAGCTCAAAAATGGGCCAGCTTGGGAAAAATAGTGGGACATGAGGCTCTGATTCATTTCCCTTATAGATGCCAAAATGGTATTTGTAAAATGAAAAATCAGCTCTGTAACTCTCCATCTGAGAACCAATCTTGAGATTGTACCTAATAGCCTGAAACTTGAGACTTTTCTTGACTTTTACTGGCCATATCTCTGCCAGATGCTTCTGAATACCTCTTCACTAGGTTATGAACTCTTCAATGGAAAGGTCCATTTGTTGTGCATCTTTTTATCCTTAGTACCTGCCAGCTTCAAAGAAGGAAGTCAGTATGTTCCTGTTGAATAAATAGAGGCTTGCAATCCCAGCTAAGGAATTTGGACTTTATTCTAAAGATAGCGCAGAGCAATTAGAAATTTTTAAACAAAAGAATGACATAGTGGAAGTTATAGTGAAAGGTATTCTAAGGTAATTAATTGAAGTGAATTGATTATTTTACATGCTAGCCTTCTAAACATTATACTCTGAAGTACTTCTGACTAAGCAAATAAACATTTACAGTTAATGTTGTCCTAAACGTGTAGTAGTCAATTCAGGAAACAAAATTCCAAATTCCTGATGCCTTTTTTTTTTTAAACTCTCAGTTGGTTAAGCGTCTGCCTTCAGCTCAGGTCATGATCCCAGGGTCCTGAGATCGAGTCCCGCATTGGGCTCCTTGCTCAGCAGGGAGTCTGCTTCTCCCTCTGCCTCTGCCTCTCCCCATGCGCTCTCGCGCTCTCTCTCCATGCGCTCTCGCGCTCTCTCTCTCTCAAAAATAAATAAAATCTTTAAAAAAAAAAAGAGTTTGTAACCACTGTTTTTTAAGTTCACTAAGACAAAGCAAGATTAGGTAGGCCTTATGTTTTTCATTCATTCAGCAAATACTTGGGTGCCTACTGTGTGTCTAACATGTTCTAAGCACTGGGGACACAGTGTTCATAAGATTAACACAGCAAATGACTTCAGAAGGCATTTTAAATAGTCTAATGTCATCGGGAACCCTTAAGGAGTTCAAAAATCATGTGAAGAAAACAAATTTTTTTTTCTTTCTTGTATTTTTTTTTTTTTTTTGTAAGAGGACATCACAAATAGAAATGTGGGAGTTTAGAGGCCTCTCTGGACTTATTTGGACGTTGTGTGTATGGGTGGTACCTGTTCCATTTAACAGTTTGATGCTTAATCAACAATAGCCTTTTTTAAAATGATTTTTTAAAATGAGATACGCACATGCCAGATTTTAGTTTTTAAAAAATGTGTTGATGCAGCTTAATATGCCTTGATTATCCACAGTATAGTAAGTACTCTAGTAGTATGCAAGGCTTTGACTTTATTCATTGGGCAGTTTTCCAAATGGTAGATACATTATAAATAAATGTGCATAATATTCTGTTTAGGCATCAGAATTCTTTATAATAATTGGTTTCTGACCTTCTAACCAAGTGGTATTTTTTGAGTGAGTGGTTAAAACACCGTGCAATTCTGAACTTTATTTCATCAGTTGATAGGCTTGACTTACTTCCTCTCAACCTGTTTGACTGAGAGACCAATTTTACATGGTTAATTTTGGAAAATTCAGAATATATTTTCCATTTTAAATAGTTAAACTGCTTGTGTTACGGAACCTGGACTGGATCGCCCGACGGAAGAACCAAGCGGCACTCAGAGATCTTGGAGGATAGGAGGTTTATTTAATGCCGGCAGGCTCAGAGGAGAGTGATCTCCAAAGGTCTGAGCCCCGAGCACAAACAAAGGGGGCAATTTATACACTTCTCCTTCCGCATACTGGGCACTCTTGGCGTGTGCGTGAAGCGGGGCAGAGAGAAGAACCTGGATTGGCGCGCGCGGGAAGCAGAGTGGAGAGAAGAACCTGGAAGAGCCCCGGGGCTGGCTGGGTTGGCCATCTTAGGACAGATTTCCCTTATCATCGCCCCCCTCCCCCCGCCTTTGATGCCCCTTTAAACACCTAGTTTAGAGGGCATCATTTTCATCTTCTAAGGGGCAATAGTGAGTAAGGAGCAACTGGCGTCTGAGAAGGACCAAATGCTACTATGAGGAGAAGCAATAGGAGGGGGCCGACGAGGGGGGTGAACCAAGGGAACCATTGTGAGAGGGTATCCCACCAAGTTGTCCCCGGGAGTGTTTCCCATCGGTGAGGTACTCGTTCCTGTAATTGGGTCAGAGTTTCTTGGACCACCCCTGACTCATTAGCGTAGAAACAACATTCCTCCTGTAAGAAGCAGCAGAGCCCCCCTTGCACGGCCTTGAGCGAGTCAATCCCGTGCTTGTTTTGGAGGACCACTGAGGCCAGTGAATCGAGTTGGCACTGCAGGGCCAGGGCCGACTGAGTGAGGGTGGAAAAATCTGCCGTGAGTTGTTGTGTTAACCCCTGGTACTGAACCTGAGACATCCCGACGCCAGTGGCACTGAGGACAACACGTGATGCGGCCAGCAGGCTCACGATAAGAGGGATGGCTGCGGGGGAGTGTCGAGGGTAGCTAGGAGGTCTCCATATGAGAGGGGCGTCGCTCCCGGGGAGGACTGAAAGATCGGGTAAGAGACTGACAGGTGTGCATGATTGATAGCGTGGGGTGATGCAGGTGTATAAACCTTGATCACAAGCCAGAAAAGTGTTAGGCGCACAGACACAACCGTGGCCCGTGATGGGAGAGGAAG
>NC_138374.1:110121362-110145478 GCF_054177405.1 Leptonychotes weddellii
TGACTGACGTAGTAGTGCTTCTTGAGAAGGGCCTCTAATGCAGTTTTCCCCAGATGAGTGAGTCGGTGGTGTTCCTTGACTAGATGCCCTCCAGTTGCTGTTGGAAGAAAGATGTACCTGTCTGGCATCATCCACCATCCTTTTTCAGTCAGGGTGGCTCCCTCAGCCATGGCCCATTCTTTCTCCTTTTCAGTGTAATTGGGCGGAGGGACTTCTTCTGGGGGTGTCAGGGCCATGGTGAGGGAAGGGGCTCTGTTCATGTCCTCACTGGCTGCGGTCTTGGCTGCCTCATCTGCCAGACGATTTCCCCACGCTATGGGGTCATCTCCTTTCTGGCGTCCTTTTAAATGCAGGATGGCTACTTCCTTTGGAAGCCAGACAGCTTCGAGGAGTCTCAGTATCTCCTCCTTGTTCTTGATAGTTTTTCCTGCGACATTTAGGAGGCCCCTTTCCTTGTAGATGGCCCCATGTATATGTACAGTAGCAAAGGCATACCGAGAGTCAATATAGACGTTGACTCGCTTGCCTTCACCGAGGGTGAGGGCTCGGACTAAGGCATATAATTCAGCCCGTTGAGCTGACTATCCAGCTGGTAATGCCTTAGCTTCTAGGACTTAAGTGGTTGTGGTTACTGCATAACCCGCTTTCCGGGCACCCTCCTGTAGGTAACTGCTGCCATCGCTAAACAGTGTGGCTCTGGATTCTTTATGGCTTGATCCTCCAGATCTAGATGGCCTGAGTAGACCTCATCAGCTACCTCAGAACAGTCATGGTCTGGTTCCCCCTCTTCCGTGGGGAGAAATTTGTTGGGTTTAATGTCTTTACTGTTTCGAGGGTGACCCACAGGTTTTCGCAGAGGAGCCCTTGGTATTGTGCTAGCCGAGAGTTGGAAAGGAAGTGGTGTCCCTGTGCATTCATGAGGAACACAACTGCATGAGGGACCTTGACATTAAGTTCTTGCCCCAGGGTAAGTTTGTCCACCTCCTTGATGAGTAGGCCTGTGGCTGCCAGCGCCCTGAGGCACAGTGGCCATCCCGCTGCCACGGAGTCCAGCTTCTTTGACAGATATGCAACTGGCCATTGCCAGGGCCCAACAGTCTGGGTGAGTACCCCGAGCGCTATCTTTTCTTTTTCATGTACAAAGAGATTGAAGGGTTTCTCTATATCTGGTAGGCGTAGGGCTGGAGCCCGCCTCAGGGCAGTCTTTATCTCTGTGAAAGCGGCTTCTGCTTCCTCAGTCCAGGCAGGGGGTTCTCGATCTGGTCCCCCTAAGAGATCATAAAAGGGTCTTGCTATTGCCGAGAATCCAGGAATCCAGATGTGGCAGAATCCTGCAGCCCCCAGGAATTCTCATAGGCCCCTTTTTGTTTGGGGCTATGGCCGGGAGATGATGACCTTATTCCTCTCCGGCTCTAGTTCTCTTTTCCTTTGGGTGAGGAGGAAACCAAGGTATCGGACCTGCTTTTGGCAGATTTGTGCCTTCTTCCATGAGGCTCATTATCCCGAGTCTGACAGGAGCTGTAGGAGGGCCTTTGTGCCTTTTGTGCAGTCTTCTTGTGTGTCACTGGCGAGGAGGAGGTCATCCACATACTGGAGGAAGGTGCACCGAGTGGCCTCTCTTGGGAAGCTGGCGAGGTACGCGGCCAGTGCTTCCCCAAAGAGGGTTGGTGAATTTTTAAACCCCTGCGGGAGGTGTGTCCAAGTCAGTTGCATCTGGCGCCCTGTATCAGGTTCAGACCATTCAAAGGCAAACAGTGGCTGGCTCTGGGGAGCTAAGTGGAGGCAGAAGAAGGCATCCTTCAAATCTAGGCAAGTGAACCATCTGGCTGACCCTGGGATTTGGCCGAGGAGGGTGTACATCAATTCAGGACCACTGGGTGCAGAGAGATGGTCACCTTGTTGGTGGCCCGCAGGTCTTGAACTGGTCAGTTCAAGACTTGAACAGCCCCCTTCTAGCTTCTTGACTGGCAGGAGTGGGGTATTCCAGGCCGACTGGCACTTGACTAGAATATCTGCTTCTTTGAGTTTGTCCATATGTTCTTGGATGTCGATCTTAGCTTCTTGTGGGAGGGGGTATTGCCTTTGCCTCTGAGGTTGGGCTCCTAGGATCAGTTCAACAATGATAGGGGCCCGATTCTGGGCTAGTCGAGGTGGGTTGTTTTCAGCCCATACTGAAGGGAAGGTGAGTCTGAACTCCGGCGGGCTGCTCGGTTGGGCCTGGGCACAGAATAGCTTCCATTCTTCTTCCCTTGGCATGGTAATTGCTAGTACCAGAGACCCTGTCTCCTCTTGCCTTGGGTTCATTTGGAGGCTAGTGTGTCCGGTGGGCTCAAAGGTTATCTGAGCCCTAAGCTTGGAGAGTATGTCTCGGCCCAGGAGAGGGATGGGGCAATCAGGCAGATAAAGGACTTCATGTCAGACCTTGTGGCCCCCGAGTTCACACTGGCGAGCCTGGCAAAAGGGCTGTGGTATCGCCTGCATGCCAGTGGCCCTGAGGATGGTCGCAGTCCTTTTGCTGAAAGGGGTCACTGGGGAGGTGACAACAAGAGTGCTCAGCCCCAGTAGCAACCATAAAAGTCACTGGTTGGCTCCCCACCTTCATTCTGACTGTGGGCTCATGGGGGCCGAGGAGGAAAGAGTCCAGTCCCCCTCAGTCTGAGTCCATTCCCGCAAGGCCTATGAGGTCCTCCTCTCGGGGTTTTCCTTATAGCAGCTGGGCTTCTGAGCCTTTCCCCGGTTGGGACATTCATTTTTCCAGTGCCCTTTCTCCTTACAGTAGGCACATTGATCCCTTGCCAAGGGGGTTCTGGGTCTCCCCCTTTTGGTGGTCCAGGTCTCCCTGCCTTTGTGTTGTCCTTTTCTTTCAGGGCGGTGGCGAGGAGGCTGACTTTCTTTTTCGTCTTTTTGTCGACTTCCTTCGGCTGCGACTTCCCTGTTCATGTAGACCTTATTGGCAATCTCTATTAGCTGGGTGATGTTCATCCCAGCAAAACCCTCTAGTTTCTGAAGTTTTTTCCTGATGTCTGGGGCGGCCTGAGCCACGAAGGCGGTATTTACCACCTGTTGGCTTTCCTGTGCCTCGGGGTCAAATGGAGTGTATATTCTGTAGGCTTCACATAGTCCTTCGTAGTAGTCCCTGGGGGACTCCCCTGGTTGTTGAGTGACCGAGGATACCTTAGTCATGTTCATGGATTTCTTAGCTCCTGCCCGCATTCCCCGGAGGAGGGCCTCCGGTACCAGTGGATGTGGGCCTGTCCCTCGGTTGTGGTGAAGTCCCATGCTGGGCGATCTTCGGGTGTGGTCATATCAGCCCAAGCAGCAGGGTTGATGACTCCTGCTGGTGCGTGCTCTTCCAGGTACTGCCGTGCACCTTTCATTGTTCTCCTCCTTTCCTCTGTGTTAAACTGGGTGCGGAGTAACTGTTGGCAGTCTTCCCAGGTTGGCGGATATGTCTGGAAGAGGGATTCTGTGAGGTCTACCATAGTCTGTGGTTTCTCAGAGAAGTATGGGGTGTTATGTTTCCAGTTGAGGAGGTCGGTGGTGGAGAAGGGCTGATAATACATCATGGAATGGCTGGATTGGACCGTCCCGTCTTCATCGTGCCTCTCTGGTTCCCGCGTCTCTTGGACTGGCATTTGGAGGGCACTTGTGCCTGGCCTGGGGCTCAGTCTGGCTGCTGGTCCTGGAGAAAGTGGATCTTTGGGCCTGGGGACGCCGATGGATCCTCTGGGCCTGGTGGCACCAGTGTATCCTCTGGGCCTGGGGGATGCCGGTGAAACCGATGGTGGTGGAGTGTCTAGAGCTGAAGGGCCAGGTGTAGACGGTCTTGGGGGTACTTAACGGTGGGGGCAGGATCGGTTCATCCTCGGGATCTCCGGCTAGGATTTGTGGCGACTGGGGCTTTTGCTGCTTTTCTTTAGGTCTCTTGGATGAGGTGATTAAGACCCTGGCCTGTACCTGCCTATTGCAAGCGAATCGCACCCAGGGGGAAAGGGTCTGAGCAATTCCTAGCCAGGAGTCAATGTACAGAAACTGGTCGGGGTGTCCTGTTTCTCCTGTTACAACTTGCCATACTCGGCAAATCTTTGGGACATCCAGTGTCCCTTCTGAAGGCCACCCGACATCAAAGTTGGGCCATTCCAATTCACATAGGGTTCTCCACTTGCTGGGGTTCACCCTGACTCTATAGTCTCCCGAAAACCCCTTCTTGAAATTTTTGATCATGGTCTCTAGAACCGTAGGTTTACTCTGCCCTGACCCCATGGTGATGTCCCCATGTGCGGTGGCGCAGAGACATACAAAAGGGGGGGTGCCTCCTGAGGTGCAGAGACCAATCAGATGCCCGTCTGGCCGTGTCCCGAAGGAGCTTAGGTGAGGCTTAGCCATAGTGGTCTCAGTGTTGTGACTTATAATCGGAAACTATTCCGATGCCGCCATAGACTGTATGCTGTTCACCACGGAATTGCAGACGGGCCCACTCAGACTCTGTAGACTTCTGGGGACTTTAAGGGTGCCCGCCCGTGGAGTCACAGAATCAGTCTGCTTGAGCAAGCCAGGTCGGACTGCACATTCACTCACACATTTACTCCAGAAGTTACTACATTCGCTCCCTGGGATTCCCTACCTGTGAGACCTCTAAGAGGTCTCTGGGAGGTGATCAGGCTCCCCTTCCACCCTGATGGGTGTGCCTATCTGGGTCCTGGGGCCCCAGGCCTTACCGGAATCCGATGTCAGGACCAGGTCCTCACCTGCCAAGTCTCCTTGAGTCCGGCGGGAACAGCGGAGTGGGGCTGGCCCAAGGTGACTGGGGCGGGAGCGAAACAGCGCGCGCCTTCTCCCTTACCATCTCTCGTTCCGTCACTGCCCCGCCGTTGCCCCCGAACTGTGGCAACAATGGGCCAGCGCAGTTGGGTTTCCCGGTCAGGCAAGCAAATATTACCAAACCTGGACTGGATCACCTGATGGAAGAACCAAGTGGCACTCAGAGATCTTGGAGGATAGGAGGTTTATTTAACACCGCGGGCTCTGAGGAGAGTGATCTCCAAAGGTCTGAGCCCCGAGCACAAACAAAAGGGGCAATTTATACACTTCTTCTGCATACTGGGCACTCTCGGCGTGTGCGCGAAGCGGGGCAGGGAGAGGAACCCGGGTTGGTGCGCACGGGAAGCAGAGCCCCGGGGCAGGGGCTGGGACTCCCTTGCTGGCTGGGTTGGCCATCTTAGGACACAGATTTCCCTTATCACTTGGATATTTATAGAGCTGTTGCATTATTGTTCTAGATCATTCATAAATCTAGATGATTTGTGACTAATGGTGGACTTAAGAATTCTTAAATTTGGTTTGTGTTTAAAGTAGCTTTACCAACTTTAAAGCATGTATACACACAACACAACACAACAATGATGGCAACAATGATTACAACAAGATTATCTTTATCTTCATTAATACAATGACGAAGCATTCTAAGCCAAAATAGAATATTGTTGGTGGTTCTGGGAGAGTCTGGGGACAAGACACTTCTGAAAGGTACTAAGAAAATTTGTATTAAAAAGAAGGCTTGATTTTTCTGTTTCCAAAATACAAACATGCATGCTAATGGAGACACTAGGTACATTAGTATAGATTTCCACCTTCCCTCTCTGAGGTGTTTCTTTTACTTAGCAGTTATTTTTCTTTTCTCAAAAGAGAAGCTTTTTTGCTTAATCTGTGTTTCAACTTCGTTATGATTGGGAATTTGTGTCCATCCGTTGAGATAAGCCAGGTTTTCTGGCAGATATTTTGTTTTAAAGAAGTGTTATCAATGATTGCCTCCTTTTGTGTGTGATCCAGATTTGTGAAACTACTTTAGACATAAATTTTTCACTTTATACCTCCCTGGGAGGGAGGGAATGAATTTCTCCCCATTCAAAATGTGCCTCAGTGAAGCTTTCTTGATAGATCTATTAAAGTCTTATTCAAGTCTTGTTCTGACTTGAACTAAGAATGTCATTTCTTGAATTATAGTAGTCTAATATAAAACGTAAGAAATTTAAGAAATACCAAGTTTTGACATTGAAAGTTAACAACCACCTCTGACTGTCCATGAAATGTAACCTTTCTGTATATAACGAGTACTAGGAGCAGACAGAATACCTCCTGTCTAGAGACAGTGCTGCCCAGAATGCCGTCTTGCTCCGGTTCTTCCCCTTGCCGATGTGTCCTGTTACTGAAAGAACTCCTACTTACCCTAAGGCCTCTGCGCACTTTTCAGTGGGAAGAGTTCCTTGATACCCCCCTGCCCCACACTCTGTTATATGCTCCCTTATCACCTTGCATTTTTCGCTTGTCAGACTTACCACACCACCCATCAAAGTCAGTCTTTTTACCTAGATCACAAGGTCGTCCTTGGGGGCAGAGCTCATGTCAGTTTTGTGCGGGTTGTATGCCCAGAGTCTAGAATAGTCCATGGCATATAATAGACCCTTAAATAATGTGGTAAGGTTGTAAATACAAAAATACTCAAATGGATTAAGTTAAAAGTTCTGGTTAGATCTGTGTCTTTGACGATGTCAGTGTCAATGAAATTGAAACACAAACTGAGTGGGCCTGAAGACAATAGAAGAAAAAGGTGGTGTGGTATGTGAATTGCCAAAAACTGGAAAAGATATATTATATTAGGAGATTTGATCTATAATTATACTGACTTGCTTCCCATTGTGCATTTTGACCTAAAAATAAATTTACCAGGGCCTTCCTCCAAATCAGCTGTGATTGTTTTATTTTTATCTATCCTAATTTTGTGGCCATCTATGCATTAAATGTGTTAAGGTGACAGCTAAATTGCCTTCCTAACAACTAATTCTGGGTTTTTAGCATGTATGATTTTGGCTTTGCCTTACTGATTAGATTCTCCACGAAAGTTTAACACCGTGGCTGATTTTCATGTTTCCTTTCTTGGAAAACATTGCTCTCCCCATTCTCCCAGGGTATGATGGATTTAGAAGCTATTTTTGTTATTGTTTACTGCTTTGTGTAGTGACCTTTTGACGTCTCCTGGAGTGGTGGGAATAAGTTTGATACCATAGATATAACAGGAGCATGCCTCAAAGGGATTTTTTTGTTTTTAAATGTGCCTTTTCTTTTTCTTCATGTGCCCAAACTGATTTAAACGTTAAAGACTATTATTCTGAAATTTTTCTCACACTAATGAGAGTGTTGTACTGAGTACAAAACATACCTGTGAGCAACACACGTGCAGTATAGGTTAATTTATGTATTTTTTCTTGTATTCTTAAAAATTGAGACCAACGCATTCATGCTAACTCAAGTGTCACCCAGGGGAACAGCCTTAGAAAGCTGAAAGTTGTTGAATTTAGTAAGAAAACAGATACTTTCCTCATATAGTCTGAACTGCAATTGTTTTCTGCACATTTTATGATAGGTATTTAAGTCTTAACTACATATTGGTGAGGGAATAACAATGGATGAAAGGAGCCAGAGAGAGGAGAAAGGTAGTATTGTTATTTGTTTCAACAGAGTTTGCATAAGAAAATTATGTGTAAACATCTAAACCTGGGTTTTGTTAAAGAAAGGACTTACTCAGTTTGGTGATTGGTTGCTGGTCGTCTTCCAGATGTCATTTTGATTTCAGTTTCCTGAGGCTGTACCAGTGGGTGCATACTGAAATATTGAAAGTGAAAATGAAAATCTGTAAGATCATTTTCTTTTTAAAAACATGTATACAGTATCTTTGCCCTAGCAGATGACCTTATCTCAAAGGAGTGCAGTGCAGGAAAGAGATAATCTATGCTGCAAGATTAACTAGCTGGAATATTTATGTTACTAGATCACTTTTCTAATGTTCATTGTATTTAAACTTGTGATAAATGTGTTTAGAACAGTAAAATGACTAGTGGAAATTATTTTTGCTTGTGAAAGGATAGAATTGAAATGATTTCCTTAGCTATTTGGCATGCTATCTTTCTGCTTACTTAATTTTCTGTTTGGTAATGCATTCAGGTGATGTTAAGGCATTATCGATTGTGATGTCAAAATTTAAATTGGTGAAATCAAAAATTAAATCCATCAAAGTAAATATCCTGACTTGTTGAACTTTCTCATACTTTTACAGTTTCTTTTAATGGTTTGAAATGCTGGCCTACTGTGTATAGAACAAGTTGTTACTGTGTTGTTGCTTAGTATTGTTATTCCCGGCCATCATGCAGGTTGGCAAGGAGTACCAAGACTCTAAAATAAATGACAAAGCACGCAAGGAGGATGTCTTGCCGCAGCTCTGTAGGCCTGAAAGTAGACAGTGAGACTCAGAGATCAGAGCAAAACAGTTCATTGTAGCACAGCAAACAGCAGGAGCATCGGCATAATCACACTGATTCTCTTGCCCACAAGTCCCATGGAGTAGTAAGATGGGTCTGGATGGTTGCTGTGCTTTCATTGAGCTAGCTGGGTCACAGTGTCAGAGCCCAGGGCTAAAGGCTCAACACCATTGGAAGAAAGTGTAAGCAAGCCTGTCCCCCTAACTGGGGATCAGGCAGGGAGCAAGCAGTCTCCCTGTAGTCATGCTATGGTTGCCTGCCCTACATGACTAGCTACAGATATGGCCGAAGGACAGAGGATTGGTTGGTGTACTTGTAGTTTGGTGCATTTGGTAAGGAGGATGTATAGGGGCTCTTGGGACCATGATAGATAGCCTTTTCTAATAGTCTACCGTTTGGCCCTAAACATAGGCTGAAGTCAAATTTCACACGAGTATGCCACACCGTCAGCAATTCAGATTAAATATGCTGAGACCAAATCCATTCACATGATCTCATGCAACACTTGATAAGGATGATTATCATTTGGATGAAGCCAACCTGCAGTTTTCATCTCCATCAGGTACCACAGGATTCTGGATTCAGCCAATTGAATAAAGCCCCAGAGAGGACTGATAGGTCTTATTTCAGGTAATCATTTAACTTCCTTTCTTGTGGGATATGTGGATTGTTCCGCTGTCTAGTGGTATTAATTTATACATATTCTGTTGCGCCAGGGTATAGTTTAAGGCTAGAGTGTTACCCATTGTGGCTTGTGCAAGAAGAGTTTAAACTGACCTACTGATCTTCTAGAGCTTGCATAGTCTCATTGGCTAAAACTAAGGATCAGTTGCTGACCATTTGCTGTAGGGCATGAACTCTCCTGCCAGGGAACAGTACTTGTACTGCTTTATGGAACCAGAAGTCTGTGTAACCCTAGTAGGATAGCCTAGTTGGGGCACATGTTGTCTCTAGTCCCCACAGTCCAACTTACTGCCAGGCCTCCTTTTTGGTAGCTGGAGGGCAGAGGATGAGTAATTTTTCCTTTACTGACTCAGGGTAGCCCCCATTGCTCCCAAGAATTTGCCTTGGAATTTGCAAGTCCCTGTGTCTTATCAGGATTAATGAACCACCCCTGGGCTTTCATGTGAGTCAGTTTTTGTTCTAAAGCCATTGCCACCTGCTCTTTCTTTGAGCCTGTCAGTCAGCATGATATCACGAATGTAGTGGAACCAAGTCTTTCCTGGAGGGCAAGGGCTTCTTCCACACTGCACTGGTGGAAATAGCAAGGGAATTCAGGTACCCCTGAGGCTACATAGTAAACCTGTCTTGGAACCTGCAGGTGAAGGTAAACTGATACTGATTTTATAGTATCAAAGGGATTAGGAAAGAGGCATTGGCAGAGAGAGAGAGAGGAAGGCATTAGCAATGGCCAAGAAGGCATACCCAGTGTCCTCAGTTTGTGCAGTTGATTCAGTCACAGTCACAATATTGGGAACAACCAGAGCAACAGGGCACAACTGAACTCAGTTGCTGGCAATCCACTGTAGGCCTCCAGCTCCCATTAGTCTTTTTCACAAGGCCACACAAGGTGATTTTATTGAAATATCACATCTCTCAAAATTCTTACTGCCTTGAGGTTTTTAATCAAAATGGTGATTTCTTTTTTTTTTTTCCTTCTGGAATTCCATATTGTTTTTGTTGTGTAACATGGGAGAGGACTGCCTGACTAGGGAATCTGTTACGCAGTTGTCCTACGATCCCCTCCAACAAGCACATCTTCCACGCTGAGAAAAGACCCCTTGGATTTCATGTGCATTCACAGTACAACTGCAGTACGTCAGACATCAGTAGCAAGTGTACATTCAGCAATGAGAGGAGCAGCAGCAGCAGTGCACAGCAAGGATCCAAATGTCCCCACCTGCATTGTTCCAGGAACTTCTACTTTTATTCTGTTTGCAACTTCAGCCAATTGAATGTGTGGCTTCTGCCCTTCAAGAGAAGCTGACGAGATACCTACTTAAGCATCAGTATCCAAAAAAGCCAGAAAAGCTTCTCTCTCCCACCCTGTCTTTTCTTCCCCTGCAGTCCTCCCTTGGGAATGGGTCTGTCTCTGGTCCCCCTTTTCTTAAAAGGCTGGTAAATCAGGGTGCAAGGGCACAAGGTTAGGTAGTGAAGGTACTGAAGGAGTAATGTGTTCTAAGGTTGCCACTTACCTCTGTAGTTTCCATGGAGAAATTTGGATCTGTAGAGGCATTTTTGGTTTCAACCAGACTGCTTTGGTTTCAACCAGGTGTATGCTTTGGGGCTCCCATAGTTCAGTTTCTGGACCGAATTTCTTTGGTGCTGATTCCATCCATTTCTTTCTTTCTTTCTTTTTTTTTTTTTAAGATTTTATTTATTTGACAGAGAGAGACACAACGAGAGAGTGAACATAAGCAGGGGGAGTGGCAGAGGGAGAAGCAGGCTTCCCGTGGAGCAGGGAGCCTGATGTGGGGCTCGATCCCAGGACTCTGGGATCATGAACTGAGCTGAAGGCAGCCAGTTAACTGACTGAGCCACCCAGGCGCCCCTGATTCCATCCATTTCTTTTCAGGGGACTCCTGTTTTAACAGTTATATCTACATTGTCTTCTAGCTGGGCCCTTTTGGAGGAGTTCCAAAAAATCATTGTCTATCTCATATCTCAGCATACTACTTGCACCAAGATATTTCAGGAAGAACCCAAACCACATAGAGAATGCATGAAGTAACAAGATCCCAAAGGAAATGACTAAGTAAGCAAGCAGATTGGTTTGCCACAGCTTCATAGGTGTGAAAGTAGGCAGTGAGACTTAGCTATAAGAGCAAGACAGTTTTTAAAATACACAAACAGCTAGAGCATCCGTCCGGGTAGTGCTGGTTTTCCTGCTCCCAAGTACCATGGTGAGACGTGATGCGCCTGGATGGTGGCTGTGCTTGCAGGGAGTTGAGTTGCAGCTGAGAAACATAGGACTAAGGGCTCAGCACCTTTTGTAGCAAGTAGCAACCAAACGTGTCAACGGTCACCTAGGAAATGAGCAGTTGTGCTGAAGTTACACTGTGGTTACCTTGGTCACTAGATACAGAAGGGGCTCAAGGTCAGCGCACCTTGTAGTTTGTTGTACTCAGTGAGACCATACAGGGACATGTGGGACCCATGACAGACTGGCTTCCTGACGTTATTTTTTAGGTAATATCTAAAATATAAGAATAGGTATTTTTCAAGTAACACACATGTCATAGTACAGTAATCTATTACATTTAAGTTCTGCTTTCAGAGTTATTAAAATATATTCATAATTTATGTTATCGAGTCATCTGTGATGTAGGTCACGGAAGTGTCACCATCTCCATTTTGCACAAAGAAGAAAACTGATGCTCGTTGAGGTTCAGTGACATGTGGCAGGTTATATGTGTAAGTAGTGGAACCAGATCTTGGATCCATGTCTGTTGACTCTCATGTTTTCTTTTTACTACCCTGAACCAAGTTTACTTGAATGAGTAGAAAATAATCATTTGTAGATTATAAATAAGATTTGTATGCCAGTGATATTTCAGTGAAATTATTATTCTCTTGAGTCTTTTTTCAAAGTCCTAAATTAACGATTTGCTTAGGAAGTATATCAGTGTTAAAATTTAGTTTAAATGTGGCTTAATACATATTTTGAATTAAGATTTAACTGGTTCTAGTATTGCATTGGAAAAGAGAATGAAAAATGATAGACATTTAAAATTTTTGTTATTTTTGTTAATTATGATATAGTAAATCCCTGATTGTATGAACCAACATCTTATAATTTGATTAGTTATACATAAAGCACAATTGAGAGAAAAGGTAGATTATCGGCATCTCTCAAGTTGAAAGAACTAAGGATCATTCATACTCTGAGAACTAAGGATCATTCTACTGCTGAGTAGAATATCATCATAGCAGTCAGGCTGATGTTAGGTCAGACTTTCCATTATTAATCCTTCTTTTGGTTTTTATAACTTTTGGTTGAAAATCCTTTACAGGGAACAATTTGTATACAGATTTTCAGCCTGGGAGCAAATATCTCATGACCCACTTACAGACCTCCTTAAACATTCAGATTAATGTTAAGGGCTTTTAAGATGAAGGCTAATTTTATGTTTCAAAATATTTCAAAATATTTATTCTTTTAGAGTCAACAACTTAAAATTATTTTATTCATTCCTTGTGAAGCTGCATTGTATTTTTAGAATTATACTCAGAATAGCTACTAAGCTCTGATGATAGGCCTTTAAAAATTATAAATTGAATAGCATTTAATTGATTTTAAGAAGTTGTCAGAATGAATAAAGAATTTGTATACTAACTGATTTAAAAGTTAAAACTTTAGGTTTCAATTATTTAAAAAAAAGGGGAATCATTATTTTGTGTTTACTTAATTATTTGATTTGTATTGCTCTGCAAACAAATGTTAATTCAAGAATACAATACTGTTTTGGGGTTCTCCAGAGAAACAGAACCAATAGGATACACCTACACACATGTACATATACCTCTCTCTGTATATGTGGTTATCTCAACCTATGCAACTGGCTGTATTTCTAGCTCTACACACACACACACACACACACACACACACACACACACACACACACACGATTTATTGTAATGAATTGGTTCACATGATTATGGAGATTGGGAAGTTCTGAAATCTGTCATCTGTAGGCTGGAGGCCCAGGAAAGCTGATGGTATAGTTCTGGTCGGAGTCCAAGACCCTAGAACCAGAACCCATTTTGTGTGTTCTAGTACAAACTCTAGGGTCTGAGAACCAGGAGTGCCAGTGGTATAACTTGTAGTGTAAGTCTGAAGGCTTGAGAACTAGTAGAGCCATGGTATAAGCCCCAGTCCCAGGGCAGGAGAAAACCAGTGTTCCAGCTCAGTCATCATTCAGAAGGGGTGAATTCTTCCTTGCTCAGCCTTTTTGTTTTATTCAGGTCCTCAAAGGATTGGCTGAGGCCCACCCACATTGGGGAGGACAGTCTACTTAATTCAAGTCTACCAATTCAAACCTTAATCTCATCCAGAAACACCCTCACACACACACTTGGAAATAATGCTTAACCAGTATCTGGGCACCCCATGACCCAGTAAACTTGATACATGAAATTAACCATTCCAAATACCATGAATAATTCTTTCCTATACTCTTAGTCATATTATTTCCAAAAGTGCTGGTATTATACTTGAAACAAATGAAACAGATGAAATGTTCTGATGAAAATATTCCTTGAGCATTGTTTTTTTCCCCCTGAAAATGTATAAAAAATACCCCAAATCCCTAATATCAGAATTGCCATCAAAATCCACTGTGAAAACCTGTAGTTTAGTTCATTTTAGGGTAGTCATATGGGAACCTGTTGCCAGTTTTCAGTCCGTTGTAACAAATTTAATAGACTCTTAGAGACTCCTCTAAATTTCAGCGTGCCTCCACCTTCCTAAATCTGTACCCTGTGGAGTTTTTATGCCGTTAGTTTTCTTTAATGCTTTTAGATGGCTTAAGATTTAACAAAATTCATACTTAATTGAATGTGCTGTTTTATTAAATGCTAGAATTAAAACACAGTTTTTCTAAATGAATAATTATTATCATCATTATAAATATAGAAATTTAGTCTTTTTCTTCCTGGAAATATTTTTTTTTTTTGTTCTTTATTTTTTTTATTTTTTTAGATTTTATTTATTTATTTGTGAGAGAGAGAATGAGAGAGAGCACATGAGAGGGGGGAGGGTCAGAGGGAGAAGCAGACTCCCTGCCGAGCAGGGAGCCCGATGCGGGACTCGATCCAGGGGCTCCGGGATCATGACCTGAGCCGAAGGCAGTCGCTTAACCAACTGAGCCACCCAGGCGCCCCTTTTTGTTCTTTAATTCCACCATATATTAGGAGGTTGGTCCAAGAAGAGAAGGATGATAATTTTTATTTCATTGGCAACAAGTGGAACTTATTAGAGTATTGACTTTTCTAAGCCCGCAGAAGGATTTTGCTGTGTTTTCTATTAGGTAAATAGTAAAGGGGTAGTCGTAGATTTTATATAGTACTTTCTTTGGTGCATTAGCTGTTACTTTCTTTGATGTATCTCACAGTATCACTTTTATATATATTTTTTTAAGATTTTATTTATTTATTTGAGAGAGAGACTGAGATAGAGAGAGCATGAGAGGGGGGAGGGTCAAAGGGAGAACCAGACCCCCCGCTGAGCAGGGAGCCCGATGCGGGACTCGATCCTGGGACTCCAGGATCATGACCTGAGCCGAAGGCAGTCGCTTAACCAACTGAGCCACCCAGGCGCCCACTTTTATATTTTTAAAGTGTTTTGAAACACCAACTGAGATCAACATTCAAGTTTGCAAGTCACTTTTATTTTAACTTGGTGGATTAGGAGCCCTCAAACTGGGAACCTAACCCGTGAAGCAGTCCCAAGCTGTTACTCTCCTCTGGGGTTGGTGGGGTGGGTAGGGGCTGGCAAAAGCCAATGCTCTTTCCAACAGTTGCTGTTATAAACATTGTTGCCCTAAACATTCTTGTGTATATCTTTTGTGCCCATGTGGGAGTTTCTTTGGAATATATTACCCAGAAGGGGAATTGGGGGGTCATGGGGACATTGCCCTCCACTTAACAGTATATGAGTTCCAGTTGCTCCATAGCTTGGTTTTATTTTGCCAGAATGTAAAGTTTTTAGCCTGATGGTGGATACAAAATGGTATTCTATTGTTAATTTAATTTGCGTATCCTTGATTTGTACTGAGATTGAATATTTTTTCAAATGCTCTTTGGAAAATTACCTTTCTGTGTCTTTTGCCAGTCTTGAAAAAATTGGGTTATCTTTTGTTTATTGAATTCCTTACAAATCCTAGATGCTAATTCTAAGTTGGTTGTATATATTATGAGTCTTTTTTTTTTTTTTCCTGGTCTGTGACTTCTTTTTGCACTTTTTTGGTTGTCTTTCTTGATGAATAGACTGGATTTATCAGTGTCTAATGGTCGTACCTTTTATCCTGAAGTGTATTTCTTTCTAATTTGATGCCATGAAGACAATTGTCTGTTTTCTTCAAAAAAATTTAAAGTTTTAATTTTGACATTTAGGTCTTTATTCCCCTGCAAGGTGATAATTCTTATGTATGTAGCATGTAGGTGTATTTTTTTCTTATTTACAATAATTGATAACCATTTGTCTCCATACCACTTACTGAATGGTCTGTATTTCTTTCACTTAAAGTGTAATGCCTGTTTTGTCAGACACAAAGTTTTCATACATGAGCAGTTGTGTTTCTGGGCTATTTTTCTGTTCCATTGGTCTTGTTTTTTCCTGCTTCAGTGGTACTTTCAATGAGTCTTGACATCTGCTTGGAAAAGGCCTTTTACCTTGGTGGTATTTTTCCAAAAATCTCTTGGCTATTTTTGGTTTCTTTTTCTTTCATATTTTAGAATTAGTTTTGTAGACATACAAGCACACACATGTTTTTTAGGAAACTGTCCATTTCATCTAAGGCTTTTACATTTATTGACATAAATAATTCTTCTTACTATTGCTTGTATTCTTCTCTCCTTCTCCCCACATTTCTTATTCTACTGGATTTGTAGTTATGCCCCCTGAGAGTCTTCTTATTTATCTTTGCATTCTTTTTTCTTGATCAATCTTGCCATAAGTTTGTTTTTCTTAATTTTTTTTTTTTTAAGATTCAGCTTTTAGTTTTGTGGAGTTTTATAGTCTTTATTTTCTATTTATTTTTGCTCTTATTGTTATCACTTGGTAATTAATAATAATCATTTGTGATTGGATGTGGGGGAGACAGGGTTGAATGAAAGATACTCCAGGTTCCATCATAGTGACCAGGTGGATGGTAGTGTTTATCAGTTGAAGTAGAAAATAGTTGGAGGCAGTTTGTGGGGGAAGATGTTTAGCTCACTTTTGGATATTGAGTTTGTGGTGTCTATAGGAAATCCAGGTGGAGCTGTTTATAGGAGAGGCTGGGCCTGAGATAGTGATTTGCTATTTGCTATTGGTAAAGATAGTCAGTGGAGAGTAGTGGGAAGAAGGAAAGACACAATGATTGGAGGTCAGTGGGAAGCCTTCTTGGCTCTGGTAATACCGTCACCATCCCTATTTCTATTCAACTTAAAGGCCTCTGTGCTTCCAGGAGCACTTGTGCATACATTTGCAATAATTGACATGTTTGTATGTCTCACTAGACTGAAAGGACAGGGCATCTTGACCTCCTCATAGGACCTAGTGCAGTCAAAGCATTGGATATGTGTTTGTGGAATCGACCCTATTGACTGTCCTTGAGTTTGGTCGTGTATACATGATTTAACAGGAATGTGTTATGGATGCTCATTCTAGAGGATTCGAGACAGTTACCAATTTTAACCACTAAAAATATTTCCCTTATTGTTGTAAACTGAAAGAGGGCAAGGATTGACTTTTTAAAATCAAATTTTAATTTGATTTTTAAATTTAACCTGAATATGAGTATTTTTTATTTGAAGAAGACATTTATTAATATACCATATTTAAGGAGGAAAAGTAATTTTTCAGTTATCAGAGATACTTCTTTTAATGAAAAGGTATCTACTGATGTATCTTCTGTTACTGCTTGTTTCCAGAAGGATTTATCTTCCCAGATTTAGGTCTTAATGTGAAGATTAAAAGTTAATAACTTGCCAATTAAAAATACTCCAGACTCTTATGCACCCCCATATTCTAGGAAAATTGGAAGAAGTTTAATATTATTAATTCTAAAGCTTAATGCTTCTGAAACAGCTCAAGGGCATTATTGTTCACAAGATAGTGTGTAAAAAGCTATCCTTAAAAGTCAGGAAAGGGTCATATAAGTTTATTGAGTACAACAATCAAGTAAGAAAAATGACAAGAGAACAGAATGCTTGGATGATTTATCTTCTTGATTTTTTACAAATTATAGCTATCTTTGAAACAAGCATTTATATGTGGAAAATCTATGTATTTACAGTTTGGAATAAGCTTTCCTAGAAAAATTATCCAGTTTTATGCTTTGGAGACGGACCTAGTTTTGAATCTCTGTTACTTATTCACTAGCTGTGTGACAAATCTGTTAGGAATCCATTTAGCTTCAAGTAACAACAATGGCACACAAAAAAAAGGGGGTTTATTTTTCTTAGATAATGAGAAATCTGGAAGTGTAGATGGCTGCTGGCTTTGGTGTAATGTTCATCGAGGTCAGGGCTGGTATCTCTCTGATTCTTTGTCTTTCTCATGGAACAACATGGCTGCTTGAGCGTGAGGCATCACATCCACATTGCAGGCAGGGAGAAAGGGGGAAGGACAGAAACAGCACTCATGTATCTCTATCTCTATATCTATATAGTAAGGCAGATACCATATTAATTAAAACTATTCTTTTAGAAATGTTAATTGTCAGGAAAACAACCTTCAATTACACATTAAGTGACAAAATATGACAAATACAATCAAATTGTGAAAATTTCTATTTATGCTTGTATAATAAATTGATGTACTTAATCACTGCATACATTGAAAACAAAAGTAGATATCATTAGTAGTTACTAAATGTCAAGCACTGGACTCAGTGCCTTAAATGCATTATTCATGTATTCTCATAATGATCTTCATTTATTAATTCTGAATAAATACATTCATAAGATATTGTTCTAGATGTGAAAGATTTAATAATACATGAAAAATCCAAGTCCCACCTAGTGGGTGCTACTGCTATCCCCAAGAGGACACTGAGGCTTATTCAGGTTAGCTCTGGCACCCATGGTCACTGAGGCAGACACCACAGACTGACCAACCCCACATCCATTCCCACCCTCTCCCTTGCATACTTCTGCCACAGATGCTAAAAAGCAAATTAGTCATCTCCCAGCCTATGTTTCAGCTAAGATTGATCATGTGACCTAGTTTTCCAAACATAAGCTAAATTTCTTGTCAAACCACCCCCCCTGCCCTTCCAAAATATCAGCAAAAGACTTGTTCCAGTGAAAGCTGGGAAGGAAACAGGACTGGGCAGAAGGAGCTGAATTGCAGTGTGGTTTGCAACAAAGGCTTCAGCCAGTCCCATGGGACCATTCAGGAGCTAGCTTAGCCCTTCAGGATTGTCTCAGATTGATGCAAGGGGTCTGGATCTTTGTACCCTCACAGTGACCAGTCATTGGATGCAGCTGCCTAGAGAGGGACTCAGCTGTGAGCCCCGAGCAGCCATTACTCCCTGCAGCTTGGAGAACGAGTGCCTCAGTCCTCAAAAGCTCTCTGGAGGGCACACCACAGCATCCACTGCAGATGCTGGATATCGATTTTTCAGACTTTGTTCTTTTCCAGTGCATGCACTTAATGCTATTAATTAGTTATTGGGCAGTTTAACTCTTTCCAACACATACTATTTAGTTTTTTGGTCTGCTTGTTCTGTTTGTTGCTTGGAGAGATATTTTAAAGCCTGTAACTCTTGATTGTAGAATTGTCTTTTTTCCTTTTAGTTCTTTCAGTTTCTGCTTTATAGTTTTAGGCGGTGTTATTTAAATGTAGAATTGTTGTGTCTTATTGTCTTATTGTATCTTTTATTTTTATGAAATATTCCTTATTTTTAACAATGCCTTTTGTCTTAACAACTACTTTGTCTAATATAAAGTTAGTTACACTAGCTTTCTTTGGGCCAGTGTTCACATAGTATTTCTTTTACATTCTTTTAAAATATCTTCCTGTGTTCCACTATGTAAGACATATCTTAGAAGCATTTAGAATTTTAAAAAATCTGATCATTTTTGTCTTATAATTGGAGCTTATAGTTCATTTACATTTAATGTCATTACTGATAGATTTGGACTTAAGCCTATTATTTATTTTCAGCTGTTCAGTTCTTTGTTCTGCCCTCCTGTTTTGCTTTCCTTTTTTAATCGTTCCTATTTTGTCGTTGTTATTCTACCCCCTGCCCTGTTACCTTGCTAGTTATATATTCTTTCACTATTCTATTAGTGAACACCCTGGAGATTGCCACACATCTTTGATCTGTTTGAGCCAGCGTTAAATCAGGACTTTTGTTTGTTTCTGTCGTGGATAGTACATTTGTCTCTTTTTATAAATTTCTGTTTTTGGGTGAAATTCTCCTTATTTCCAGCTAATCTATAGAACATATTAATCAAAATTATTTTAAAGTTCGTCTCTGATGGTTCTAAAATCTGGTTCACTTTGTAGACTGTTTCTGTTGTCTGCTCCCTACCCCACCCTTTTTTTAGGTTCTATGTATGATTTCTTGGCTAGCCTGGTGATTTTTTTTTTTTTATTGCATGTCAGGTGTGTATGAAAACTTGTAGAGACTCTGAATGGTGTCACCATCTCCAGAGAGGATTCAGTTTTTTTCCTGGTGGGCATACCGCCTTTTATCTTAATCAAGGGGAGACTGGTCTATCTTAGAGGTCTTGGCTGAATGTCTAGGGTGTTTACCCAGACCTCTGCTCCTTCATGCTTTCTGTTCCCACTTTGTTCAGGTGGGAATTCCCCAGCACCATGAGTCTGCCAAAATCTCTGCTTTGCTTTTTATCTTGTCAACTGCTTTCTCTTTGGTTTCTTGAATTATTTGTGATAATGGACTAACTGGGTGCCTTCCCCAGATTTTGTACTTAGTCATATTGGGTTGTTGGGATCCATAGAATTTTTGATAGTGATGCTTGTGGTATGTGATGCATGCGGTATGTTCCATATATAATTTTATTAATTTGTGGATTTTTTAGTGGGAGAGGGTTATATTTGTGTGCATTGTGGTAAGGAGGGAGTAACAGAAGTGTAAATTAATGAGCCCCACTGGAAATCATTCCATGGGGCATATCTAAATTTATGAAGTATTTAGGATAACCACAAAATATTTTATTCTTACATCAGTATGAATTTAATAGGTCTGTCTTTTGTTTTATAGCGACTCATTTTATTAATTCCATTTGAAAAACCAGGAATTTATGTTGGAAATGGGCAAGCCCTAAGCTCAGTACAGAGGGTTTCAGATAACAAGGATCCATACAGTATTTCTGAGGCCCCAGAATTTCACTGGGCCAAAATGTAACAAACGTTACTTCAGAATAAAGGTTGACAAACTGTGGCCTATGGGCCAAATGTGGCCACTACCTTTTTTTGTTAATAGAGTTGTATTGGAACACAGCCAGTCCTCTTCCTTTGTATATTCTCTGTGGCTGCTTTGCCGTTATGGAGTTGAGTGAGTGCAGCAGAGATTGTATGGCCTTGAAGCCTAAGATGTTTACCATCTGGCCCTTTATACAAAAAGTTTGTTGATCTCTGTTTTAGATGATCAAACTTAAGAGATTCAGTTCTTTTTATAGAATCCATCATTAATATTCTAAGGAATCGGCTATAGCTTAAAAAATGCATTTTTTCTCTGTCTTCTCTCTTGTTGTCCTCACTTGATTTTTAAAATTGCTTTTCTACTCCCATTTCTTCTCTCTCTGGAACCTCACTCTGTTGATGGTGTGTCGGGAGAATGCAGGTGACACTGGGAGACATTCAGCGTTTCTGCACTGGAGATGTGTTAAGTGTCGAGGAAGCAGTAAGGGGTGGGAGGTGTGCCTTGCCACACAGTGACCATTAACAAGAAACACTTGAAAAGTCACATTTAAGCTTTATTTCAAAATAGGTCATATATTGCAACTGGTTTGAGACAAACTGTGGTTCAAAGCCATCAGAATTGGGGAGCCCTTTGTTCAGCAAAAGGCTTTTTATAAACTCTGTGGCAATCACAAAGAACACAGCAGTTTGGATTTAGCACGAAGCTAAAATTTCATGTCTGAGGACAGTTTATTACAATCATTCATCTTAGGGCATCCAGTCTGCTGACTCTTTTTGGCCGTACCTAAAAAGTCAGAGGTACTTCAGCCACGTATCTTTCCAAACCAGAAATAACTCATACGTGGCCGCAGCAGCACTAGAGTTCCACATTAGTTACACCGGCTGAGGATTTCAGTGCTCACAGGCATCAATCATCATATTAGAGTTTTAGTGCCGTTGTAGGTGTTGTCAGGAATATGAAAAAAATGTGACCCAGTCTTTGTTCACAAGGATGACTGGAGAGGGATGGTCTGGCGGTCTCCTCTCTTTAGCAATCCCCTGTCAATCATTGAGTCACTCGCCCCAGCCCTCAGTGTGGAAACTTACTCCTCTGGAAGGTGTTATTTTTGGGTTGGAGTGTTGTGCGCACAGCCTCAAAAGCAGGCGGTGCTCAGCTCCCATGCTCTTCCTTCCATTTGCACTGCGTGGGCTCCCCAGGAGTCCCTGCAATGGCAGGGTTCCTGCTGTGCCCTCAGAGCTCCCCCTCATCCAAACAGACTCTCAGGTCAGGGATGAGGAGGCTCAAGAAAAACAAAACAAAACAAAAATTTGTTGGTAAAAAAGCCTTCCCGATACTTCTTCTTTTTCTTAAGCTAGAACTGACAAATTGGAATTACAAGTGCTTTTAAAATAAAATACTTAAGATGAAATTTTCCAAACTCTCACATGGCATTTGTAACCCTTTTCCCCTCCTGCCAGTAATTTCTGAAGTCTGTTAATCTTTGCAATTAGAATTATTATATAAAATTGAAGGGGATTGAAATAGAGGATGTATCACATCCCTTTAGATTCTGCAATGCTGAGATTTGGGATAGAGTGTCCATTATTACAGGTCTTGTTCACTTAGGGCTGCACCTCATGAGCCTGGTGCTTGAAACCCTCTTCCTGGGGCATCAGTTCCACTTGCAGATTTTTTTTGGGAAAATGTTTTATATAATGAAGAGGGGAATGAAAACTGTTCCTCATCTTTTAAAAAGAGAAAGTAGACTCTGAATGGATTTCTCCTTTACGTGGACTTCTAGCCACATTCCCAACTTCCAGGAGTAGGCTTTCTCCTCCAGCTCATGGAAAAGTTTGAGAATCAGTGTTTTAGACAAACACTTAAGAACTCTGTTTCTTTAACGCCCAAGAGAAGCAAGGATTTCTGTCTGTGGGACATTGCTAACTCTACGAAAGAAGGGAACATGATCCTGTTGTTGACTCAAGTCAGTTTTACTGGATTTTGGAGGGCAAAACCCCTGTTTTTAAAGGGGGGATTGAAAGGGGTAGGTAAGTAACATTATGTATAGGAAAACACTTCCTAATCAGTAAAATACTATGGCAAGAACAGTAGTGGCAGAAATAATAGAAGAATGCCTAAAGCAGGGGCTGCTAATAACAAGAGCTCGGAAAAGAGGCATTAGTTTAATCCGTGGATCAGAAAGTGACAGAGGTTGAATTTGTTTTTGCGTAGATCCTTTTCAGAAGAGTAGTAGTCTTTATATTTTGATGATACAATAGAGAACTCTAGCGATGAGAGCATGTCTTAATATTTATTTTTTGCTGTGCTGTAATGTACTTTGGCACATGTCTCTTAAACTGGCAAATATTAAGATGCTTAATTTTTTTTTTAAGTTCAGTAGCTTAGACCTATATCTTTATTATTTTAAAAATAAGCTCATGTATAGATATTGTCTGAAATACCTGTTCCAATATTCTTATTTGGGGAGTAAATCAGTTTATATATGAATTTGAAACTAGTGGAGGACTTCAGATCAGTTTTAAAAAAGGAGGAGATATTCACAAGAGACTTCTGTATGTGCCTGAGGTGTTTGCGTTCTGCCTCAGTTTTCCTTTTTTAAAAATACATAACAACATATGAGAATAACAGTATTGACAACAGCAGGAACCCATTGGGATCGTCCAGAGCTCCTGCTGCTGCTACTGTTCCCCTTTTCTCCTCCTTCCACTATGTTACCAGTCAGTGCCTTCAATAAAAACACTGTTGCTTGTTTCTGTTTGGATCCGGTTTAGACTCAGAAAGAAGTTGAGCATGAGCCGCTTCCTTCATGTGCTTTGCCTGAGTCTGAAACAGCCTTATCTGCGGGGCCAATGCAGGGGGCAGTTTGGCAGCCGTCGCTCGTTTTCAGCCACAGTGACACTGCTGGACACAAAGAGCTAAACTGCATATTGACTGAACCCACTACCTGTTACATTCAAACACTGTGTAGTTCTCAAATCTAGTTGTGCATCACCATTATCTGCCATTTTATTTATTTGGTTTTTAACGGAGAAGTATAGGTTTCACTCAAGACCTGTCCAGTCAGAATCAGAGGATGGGATTGGGTGGGTGGGGGTGCGGTGGGCAAGCAGCCAAATAAAAAAACCCATAAGCCTCCACACATGATCCTGATGGCCAACCAGGGTTGGCTGATTCATAGCATGTACTCAAGATTAATTTTATTCAAAATCATATACTAGCAAATAACTAATATTTAGGTTTAAATAATTATTTACTATGGGAAAAACATATTAATGCATAATTAAGAAATGAAGGGCAAGTATTTATTCAGCCTCCCCTGCACATTTTGTTTTGGCTTGCTCCTATGTATCCTTAGGTATGGTCTCTATTTAATAGTGATATATGGAGTCTATTTCTTACTAGGTTTGCTGAACTAGAGAAACAATAAGAACAAGTAAAAAGATAAGTAAAAAGGTGGCTTACTAGCAATGTCCACAATAGCCAAACTGTGGAAAGAGCCAAGAGGTCCATCAACAGATGAATGGATAAAGAAGAGGTGGTATATATATATACAATGGAATATTATGCAGCCATCAAAAGGAATGAGATCTTGCCATTTGCAACGACGTGGATGGAACTGGAGGGTATTATGCTGAGCGAAATAAGTCAATCAGAGAAAGACATATATGATCTCACTGATATGAGGAATTCTTAATCTCAGGAAATA
>NC_138374.1:110145578-110203238 GCF_054177405.1 Leptonychotes weddellii
CATTTAATTATTATTATTTTTTTATGTTAAGAGTATGAAACACTGAAGTTTCAAGGAGGAAGAAAGTGCCACTTCTCTTCCATATTATTTTATAATGAGTTTAGGGGAAAGGAGGAGGGTGTGGAGAGAGTAAAATTTTGAGGCCTTAGTAAGTGCCATGTATTACTATTTTACAAGTATAGGATTTTGGATTTGCTAAAGCAAACCAAAAAATTACCTGTATATTTTTAAAGACATCCACTTTTTGGCATTTTTGGGTTCTAATAATGTGATCCACTAGCTTTTACAGTTTAAGTAAAAAATGTAACTTTAATCTTAGAATTAAGTCTCAGAATTAAAGAATGCAGAATCAAAATATTAGGTAATAGTTTAATTAATTAATTAAATTCATTGGGAAGTGAGTTACAGTAAAGCCACAACACTGATTTCAGTAAGTCAGTGGATATGGGAAGCGATTAGTTGACTGATGTGTGCTCATTTAGTTTTTGAGTTGGTGGTCCCTTGATTAATTTGAGGATTCTGTTTTATGTGGTACAAAGCTTCATATCTGAGACTTTTAACACATCAATATATATTAAGGAGGAAGATAAAATTGAACCAGCAGGTGTCAGCAGGAACCATAATAAAAATATTAGTCCTGCTTATCTCAACCTTTATTTTGTTACTTCAGGGATGCTTCAATGTCAGTCAACTTTCAAATGATATTTCATTGGATACTAATTTGCATTTTAATGTGGAATCCTTCTTTCAACTCTTTTAGGGAACATGCCTAAAGTATAGCCACAGCTCCAAAAAGATTTAGTTCGAAGAAAAAGATGTTTGCCAAGTGCTATGAACTTTTCCTCATTTCAGTGTCTTAAAAAAACATTACACACAAATTATCCCAAATCAAAAAAGCTTATCTTTTAACAGTTCACACATTTCTCTGGTTATCTGCATTCTCCTTTTTTCAATATTCCATTCCTACTGACCAGTTAACCATATGCATTTTATAGGACTAGGAGTAGGAATTCAAACAGCTGTCCTCATAATGGCCTTAATTTTGCAATGAAAATACAGCATTTTTATTCTTCCAGCATACAGTTAGCTATTTTATTTTAGGCCTTTTCTAATTATTGAATAGTCAGGGGAAGTAATGTTTATTTTTTCACAAAATTGAAAGATTTATTACACTTCTTGGTTTACTATAATTTTTATTAGAAATCCTATCTCTTATTTCCTTCCTCTTCACTTGATGACTTGACAAAAATACAAATCCAGTAGACAAATACAATATCCAGTATTTTGTTATAATCTTACTAGAGTAATAATGAAAGAATGAGTAAGGAGAACATCATTGAGACCACAAGGAAGGTACGTGAGATGCAAGATGATCTGAGGTGCTGTCATTTTCCTATTCCTTGTCCTACCAAATAGACGTATTTCACATGCATACTTAACTTACTAAAATCTAGTATTATCCAGCAATCCCATTCCTAGATATTTACCCATGTGAAATGGAAACTTATGTGTGAACCTGTATGCAAATGTTTATAGTGACTTTATTTGTAATTGTTCAAAACTGGAAACAACTCAGATGTACCTCAACTGGAGAGTGAATCAATAAACTGTGGTACATCCATGCAGTGGAGTAGTACTCAGCAATATAAACAAACAAGCTGCATGCAGCAGCATAGATGGGTCTCAAGTACATCATGCTAAGTGAGAGAAGCCAGACTCAAAAGGCTATATTCTATATGGCTCTCATTTATATGCTATCCTAGAAAAGGAAGAACTATAGGGATAGAATACAGATCAGTAGTTGCAGGAATTGGAGGAGGATTTGACTATAAAGGGATGCAAGGAAATTGTATGGGCTGATGGAACTGTTCTAATTTTGAATCTGGTGGTAGTTACATGACTACCATTGTCAAAACTTAGAGAAATTGCACGTGAAAAGTGGCAGTTTTACTGTATATAAATTATACCACAAAAAAGAAGTGCCAAAATAACATTTAAAAAGATCTGTAGACTAGAAAAATAAATTAAGGATAAGGATAATGCTAATTTGTACTTTTCCTTGTCCCAGACATTTTTTTTTTTTTTTTAAAGAGCGGGAGAGAGAGAAGAGGGGGACAGAGGGACAGGGAGAGAGAGAATCTTAAGGAGGCTCTGTGTCCACCATGGAGCTCAATGCGGGGCTCGATCTCACAACCCTGAGATCATGACCTGAGCTAAAATCAAGAGTCAGACGTACTTAACTGACTGAGCCACCCAGCCGCCCTGTCCCAGACATTCTAATAGGAATCTTAGAACACTTATAACTCCATTTAGCCCTTCTATTTATATATCGATTTTAAAGTTTTCACTTCTAGATTTAACTCTATAATCCCTTTCATTTGTTGTTTCATGAGGATAATATTTAAATTTGCCCCGTTGCCTTTATCCCTTATTCCTTCAGCCTTTTATCAGAGATCATTTTCATTCTGCCCCCTATTGTTTCTGCTGATTTTTATTCATGTGGTCTTGTTTGCTTGAGCACCTGGTTATTTTTTGTTATGTGTTGGATATTAATATGTGCAGAATTGTTTGTAGAAATAATTTGAAGGCTAAGATACTTTCTCCAGAATGTATTTTTATTTGTTTCTGCAAGGTGCCTGGGGATACTAACTCTCAGAGATCACTTCAATTCAATTTCAGGATTGCAGATGATTAATGATGAGGTTTGTGTACTAGGGTTAAGGCTTTCAAGGTCCCAACCCAAATGTGGTGAACACCTCCCTTTGTGGAGCCATGGACTACACTTTCTGTTTCTCAGCCAAGAGGCTGAAGATATACGGTACAGGATCTCAGCATCATAAGCACCCCTTCACAATCAGTATAACACTTAGGTGGAAAAAAAAACACTTAGATGTTGTACTCACTTCTGGTTTTCTTCATCCCTCAGATACTGGTCTTTTAATTCAAACTACTTCCATAACTTTAGGATGTATTAAAGAAGATTAAAAAATATTTATTTTGTGTAACTAATTGTTTTCAGAGGGAAGTTTAGTCTGAATTATCATTTTGCTATTATGAAAGCAAAGATTGCCCATATCCTTTTTCATACCCATATGGGTATACAAATGTGCTTTTCTATTTATTTGTTTGTTCGTTTATTTAAAGAATATTTATTTGAAAGGGGGGATAGAGAGAGTGCATGCACGCATGAGTAGGGAAGAGAGGCAGAGGGAGAGAGAGAGAGAAGAAGACTCCCTGCTGAGATGGACCCCCCCCCTTACCCCCACAACTCAGAGCTTGATCCCAGGACCCCAAGATCATGAGCTGAGCCGAAGTCAGACGCTTAACTGACTGAGCCATCCAAGCGCCCCCAAACGTGCTTTTCTTAAAAGCAGTGTTGAGATAATTTTATACATTTTATTATACATTTATTATATATATATACAAAAACAGTGTTAAGATAATTTTATATACATTTATTATTATTACATATATTTTATTATTAAGATAATTTTATACATTTTATTTTATACATTTTATACTTTTTTTATAAACAGTGTTGATAATTTTATCATTTTATTATATTTTATACATTTATTATATTGCAATTTTTTATTTGTATATTATGAATTCCTATTAGAATCATAGGCAAATACATATTTTCTTAATGTTTAACTCTGTGCCAGTCACTGTGGGAGTACAGTGATATATAAAATAGACAATTTCCTATATTTGTTTATTTGTTTATTATAAAGATTTTATTTATTTATTTGACAGAGAGAGAGAAAGCGAGCACAGCAGGGAGAGTGGGAGAAGGAGAAGCAGGCTCCCGATGAGCAGGGAGCCTGATGAGGGGCTTGATCCCAGGACCCTGGGATCATGACCTGAGCCAAAGGCAGTTGCTTAACCAACTGAGCCACCCAGGCACCTCTTTCCTACCATTATTTAGTTTATATTTTGGCAAGATAGAAAGCTTAGTTACCAATTAACTAATTGGTAGTGATAAGAAAAGTATCCTTTGAGTACCTATAATATGGGTACATTTTTTTTTTAAGATTTTATTTGAGAGACAGCGAGAGAGCACAAGTGGGGGGGAGGGGTAGAGGGAGAGGAAGAAGCAGACTCCCCACTGAGCGGGGAGACTGACCCAGGGCTCAATCCCAGGACCCCGGGATCATGATCTGAGCCAAAGGCAGATGCTTTACTGACTGAGCCACTCAGGCACCCCTATACTGGGTACATCTTTAAATATCATTAAAAATTTTAATAAACATTTTGTAAGTCTAGTGTTCTATTTTACATATGCACTACAATTTATCTAGCCATTTTTATATTGTTGGATCTTTACATTGTTTTTAATTTTCCTCTATGATAAGTGCTTTTCTAATATACATTCTTGAATGTAATCCAAAATTCAGTCACTGATTAATGTCTTTAGGATAGATTTGTGGGATTCAGAGTACTGAGTGAAAATGTATGAAAGATTCTTAATGTTTGTTATATTATTTTCTAGGAAGGTTATTACACTCATATAAGCATTACATATAATTTAAAAATACATGTCATTTTGATAGGCTATCAATTTTATATTTCATTGTTGCTTAAATTTGTATTTCTTTATCAGTGATTTTCAAAATGTTTTGTTTATTTGTAATGTACATTTCTTTGTGCCTATTAGACTGTTAACAGAATTAAGACAGAACACTCTGCTTTCTGAGGAGACTGTAGGGTTAGATTTAAACTGGAATTAGATCTTCTACTTCTTTCCCAGTGCTGTGACTTTATTATTTTATACTTGGAATGCCATTTTTAACTTGTTCCTTTGTTGAGAATACTCAAGTGTTTTGTAACAAGTAGCAGGAAATAGCTTTAAGAGTTTAATAACACAGAAAAGTAAGTATTACATAAGAAACAATATGGTTGATCATTGTTACAAAAGGATGAAATATGAAATTCCTGTACACAGATCTCTTTCACAGATTGTGTAGTTTTAAATCTCCTTGGAATGTTGGGCCATTCCAGAAAACAAACCATTTTGATTTATGATATATGTATACACATGTATTTATTTTTCATTAGTTTGAGATATTTAGTATTTATAGGAACTTTTTTGGTAGCAAAACTAGTGTAAATAATATTTTAAGAGACTATCTTAGGACAAGTTTACAGAAAGAGTGAGTTTCCAAAATTGAGAAATAATAAATTATTGAAGTATAGTAATGGCTGAAGAGTTCATTAAGTAACATATTTTCTGGTAGTAATACAGCAGTTCTAATTAAAAGACATGTGAAGTTTTGTGATAAAGGTATGTATCTGCTTTTTTTTGTTAACACTGATATAGATAATTTAATGTTCTTTTTTTTTTTTTTTAAAGATTTTATTTATTTATTTGACAGAGAAAGACACAGCGAGAGAGGGAACACAAGCAGGGGGAGTGGGAGAGGGAGAAGCAGACTCCCTGCCGAGCAGGGAGCCCGATGCGGGACTCGATCCAGGGACTCCAGGATCATGACCTGAGCTGAAGGCAGTCGCTTAACCAACTGAGCCACCCAGGCGCCCTTAATGTTCTTTTTTATATTGTATCTTTCAGTTTGTTTTTTGAACTTTTAATTTTTATATAATTTCAGATTTACAGAAAAATTATAAAAATAGAACAAAGAATTTCCATATAATCTTCATCTTGATTCCCCCAATGTTAAGATTTAATTACATTTGTTTTGTTGCATATATATATGTAACAATATAAAAAATATAAAAATGAGACATTTGAGATCAGTTGTAGGCATGATGCCCTTGTTACCCCTAAGTACCTCATTGTGTATTTTTTTAAAACAAGGACATTCACTCACATATTTACTGTAAAATTTAAAAATCAGGATACTGACATTGTTATAGTATTACTACTACTATACAGAACTTATTGAAATTTCATTGTTTAGATTGTCCTAATAATGTGCTTTTATAGGAATTGAAAATCTTGGATTTTGTCTTGCATTCACTTGTTGTGTCTCTTCGGCCTCTTCGAGTCTGGAACAGTTCTTCAGTGCTTCTCTGCCTCTTAGAACATAGACAGTTTGAGAGTACATGCCAGTTACTTTATAGGTATACTTGATTTAGGTTTATTTGGTATTACCTTACATTTAAATTCAAGGTTTGCATTTTTGGCAGGAATATCACAGAAGTTATGTTTTCTTCTAAGTGCATCATATTTGGAAACACATGATGTCTGTATGTTCCATTATTGGTGATGTTAGGTTCTCTACTATAGAATTATTCCTTATCCTTTTGTAATTACTATTTTTTTTATAATTGTGTGTGTCTGGTGGGGGGTTAGATACTTTCAGACACTGAAAATAACTTGTTCCTCTAGTTTAGGATCCATTGATGACTCTTACCTGAGTCAGTTATTTCCCTGATCACTGGCAAATAGTGATTTTTTTAAATTCCATCATTCTTTCCATCTTTCTCTGTGAGGTAACATCTTGTAAGGAATAGCTTCCCACTTTTCACATTTATTAATTTATATCTTTATGGAGTCACAGATTCTTACTTTATTCAGTGGGCTATCATCTGTTACTCTCAAATTGTTCCAAATGTGGCCAGTAGGAATCTATTCATGCTAGCTCCTATGTCCTTTTCACATGTCCACACTGTTCTTTACACACTACCGTATTTTCTGGCACAACATGAGGTTTAGGCTCAGCTTGTGCTTTCCCAGCCCCGGCACTGGAATCAACCATTTCTCTAAGAGCCCAGACTCAGGGCTCTAAGTGAAGAATGGCATTTAGAAGCCAAGATTGGGTGCTAGGTTACTTTAATGTTTTTAATTATAAATGTTGAGATTGTAACGCTCTAGAAGCATTCGTCATTCTCTTCAAAGATCTAATAGTTATCTTAGTAGCTCTTAAAAACTTACTCATGATAACACAGAAATGTATGAATGAACTATTGATGCTAAGTACTTCTACCTAATTTTCTTTGTGTTGCCTGATACGTAAATGTCACTTGCTTGATTATGGGAAATATTCAGTTAAATGGAGACCGAAGGGTGAGGTTAGGAATATTACTGTTGAATGGTGACTTTGGGGCAAATAAAAATATTTAGTTCTGGATTTGAGTATTTAGACTCTGCCAAGTATCAGTCCCCTAAAATTTCCATGGTATTCTTTTATTTTTTAGGAATCAAATACACTTAAACCAGTTGCATTCTTTTGGATTAGAGTGGTATTGCTATTTTAATACAATTGACCCTCTTTTTTGTTATTTATAACTTATAGCTGTTTGGTCAATGAAATATATCTTACTAACATTTTCTCATAGAATATTTAAATGTTATATATAACTAGAAAGAATACTGGAGATTTTATAAATAACCTTGATGATTGAAGGAAAACTTTATTTCAAGAAAAGGAAAACTATTAAATAAGTTTGGATTAGTGTACTTCAACTCTTTAGAATTTAAAATATCAAGAAAAAAACTTTAAAGCTTTATCTAAAATCCCTCTTCAGATTGGTATGTACATAATTTCATATTTAAGATTTCACACGCTGTCAAGAATGGGTTGCAGAGAAACTGGATATCATGATTATCAGAATATTTGTAAACAGTCTTTTTTAATGAATAGTGTCTTTAAGCTTTAAATTTAGAAGTTGAATTCAAAAGGTTGCAAGGTTGGCTTTGTTGACTTTATGACTTTACTGTTAAGTAATTTTGTTGTAGAATGAAGGAAATTTTTTTGAGCTAAGCATTCTTTAATATTAACTATAACTTGAAATTTTTTTTCTGTCTAATGGCTAGTCATAATTTTTTTCTTTTTTCTTTTTTTTAAAGATTTTATTTATTTATTTTGACAGAGAGAGAGACACAGCGAGAGGGAACACAAGCAGGGGGAATGGGAGAGGGAGAAGCAGGCTTCCTGCGGAGCAGGGAGCCCGATGTGGGGCCCGATCCCAGAACCTTGGGATCGTGAACTGAGCCGAAGGCAGACGCTTAACGACTGAGCCACCCAGGCGCCCCTAGTCATAATTTTTTTGAGAAAAATTATAATCACAAATAAAATGCACCAAATGATTTTCTTACAAATATATAAGGAATCTCATCCTTTTTATTCTATTACATAAGTTTTAATATTACATTTTATAATTAACAAAGAATCAAGTTAGTGTTGAGAAATATATGTTGGTTTATTTTCAGTCAACTTTTGTAAAAAATACTAAATTTTTAAAGGTGAAATTCATTGAAGATGTCTATAGACATAAAATAAAGCTTCTCATTTTGATTAGGATTTTGGCTAAAATTAATACATTAAATGTGGTTATTCGGGGGCTTCTGGGTGGCTCAGTCCATTAAGCGTATGCCTTCAGCTCATGTCATGATCCCAGGGTCCTGGGATCCAGCCCCACATCAGGCTCCCTGCTTAACAGGGAGTCTGCTTCCCCCTCTCCCTGTGTCCCTCATGCTGGCGCTCTCTCTCTCCCAAATAAATAAATAAAATCTTTTAAAAAATAAATGTGTTATTCAATTCCGATATTAGGGAAAAAAGTATGCACTTAGCATGATTTAATTTGCTTATAATTATCTCAGGGATTTCTAAATTTTATAAATTTATTAAAATGGGAACTAAGAAAAGTGTTTTTATTTAGGGAATGGTGCTATAATGCTGTTTCAGCAAATTAAGATAGTTATCTGATATAGTGTCACTGAGGGATAGATTATTTTGTAATATATACAGTATATTTTATTTAATAATTTTCTTACCAGGGTCATATGAATTATGAGGTTTAGTACACTGACAGTTACAATTTTTAAAAACTAAATAATTTTGTCATTGAGTTAGTTTTTACATCTGAAATTCACTTTCCTAATTTTGTAGTTTTATTTTCTGCAAAATATGTAACTACACACAAGGATAGTGGAAGACTTTAATGTGCACTGAGTTTGTAGATATATGTGAAAATATTTGTAGTTTTTGAAAGATTTTGGGGACCTGTAATATGCTTTAAGAGAACTGTTTTCAAACACATTGAAAAGCCTTCACTTAATCACTAATTGGTATGAGAATTACAAGACAATGTATTGAATTCCCCTTCTCCAGAGATTCTACTTGGCAAAATTAATGTGTTAAAAACTTTATATTTACAGTCTCTCTCCTAATAATTCACAATTAGTTTTTCCTATACCATCCTCATCCTGTGTCTTGCTTGTCCTAACACCCACCCTATTCTGGTTTCTCCTCACTGTCTAGTTTGGATGATGCTACCACCATATATAGTCCCTTCCACCTCATGCTAAAAATGACTTTTGGTGTCATCTTTAACTTCCTTTTCTGTTACCAAACACATCTGATCAGTCACAAGTCCTAAAAGTCTAAACATAAGCAACTCTAAAATATGTACTATATTCTTCATTTCTATTCATTTTTCATTCATTCAGCAGATGTTTATTAAGTGCCCATTTTTTTTTGTCAGGTACTTGGTGGGGAATATAACAGGAAATACAATGACAAGTTCTTGTTTTCATGTTTACTTGCATTATAGCAGAGGAGATAGATAATAAACAAGTAAAAAAAAAAGATAATTATAGATTATTATAATTGCTCAATAGAAACGAGTGATGATATGAACAATAATGGGGGATACTACTCTGGAGAGGGTTGTTAGGGTAGGCCTGATTTTGAGCCAGTTTTCAGGGATTCTGGGCCTAGAGGACAGCAAGTACAAAGGCCCTGATGCTAGGAAGGACTTTGCAGGTTTAAGAAGAGAGAAGGGGGTTCAACGTTGCTGGAAGGTAGGCAATGAGAGAGGCTGGGATGAGCAAATGTAGAAGGGGTGGGCAGGAGGTTATTTACAGGGCCCTGTAGTGTTTGGCAAGGAGTTGGGATTTTAGTCTAAGTGCAATGAGTGTCATGAGTTGATTTATGTTTTCAGAATACCACTATGAGGAAAATGGCAGAAAAGAAGACCAATTAGTAGACTATTGTAGTAGTTCCTGGTGGAGATAAAATGATACCTTGTAGGGTCTTATTTGTGGTGCTAGAAGACCATGGACAAATCTGAGGTATATTTTGGAAATAGAACAAGTGGCACTTACTGATGTGTTAGATATGGGGAACTGGGAAGTGAGGGGGGAAAATAAGAATAAAGAATGAATTTTAGGTTTTTAATTAGACCATCTCTTCCTCAAAGTGTGATCTCCAGATTTCTGGGGATGGTGGGAGTGGAGGGTTGGGTAAGGATCTTGAGGCTCTTTCAAGTGGTCTGCAAGATCAGACAATTTTTCTAATACTAAGACATTTGTAAAGCCACTGATGTCTTAGCTTGAATCAATGCACACACTAGACTGTACTAGTTTTTGTGTTCTTTACATGCTCTGAATTATAATAAAAATGTGACTTTCATTTTTAAGTGTCTTTGGTGAAGCAGTTAAAGAGTATTATTATTTTTTTTAATCAAATCTCAACCTTTGAGTACATGTCTTTTAATATATGTGATTAAATGGGAAGTATACTTAATTTAGTACTACTGCAGCAAGTCAAACTTGTATCAAGGAGAAGCATTTGTGCAGTTCTTTCAAGAGCAAGCCGAGCAGCTGCTATTTTCATGGAGCACCATTTTTACTTGAAAGAATGACTGAAAGACAAACTTTGGTTCTTCAGCCTTGGGTGTTTTGTAGACATTTTCTTGAAAATTAAGTTCCAGTCATCTAAAGAAAAACAATTGACATTATTTGTCACTAATGACAAGATTCGAACTTATAAAGTAAAAATTGGAATTTTGGAGAAGTTATATTCATCACTATAACCTTGACATCTTCCTGGTACTTAAAGACTTTTCTGATGAGATTAGTTGTGGTATTAAGGAATTTTTTTTTTTTTTTGGTTCATATAATGAAGTGGTCAACATTTAGATGATCTGAGTAACCCAGTAAACTAAAATTTTCCAGATGACCAATGCATGGTGTTACAAAATCAAGCATGAGTAAAAGATCTATTCAAAGAGCAAGAGAGACCATTGGATTTTAACATTACAGAGTATAAATTTCATTGATTTGAGAGTCTACATGGCAGTTAACCTTTCAGAATTTGCCACCTGTCAAGTTTGGTGTATTATCAAAGGAGAATATCCACAGTGATATCCATATTGGTTATTAAAATATTCCTCTATTTTTCAACTATATATTTGTGTAAGACCAGATTTTTTGAAATATACTTCTGCCAAAACAATGTATTTGAACAGACTGCTTCTCTGAAGACAGACGTTAAAGAAACTTGCAAAATATAAGACAGTGCCTCTCTTCTCATTTTTAAAAATGTAGTTATTTTTTATAAAAATATGCATAAACATGTAATAGTGTTATTGCTATTATTTATAAATGAATTAGTATGTATTTTAATGATTTTTTTTTAGTTTTAATTTCAATTATGTGAAATACTGATAGAGCATGACTCACATGAACAAAAAGTCTTTGGGGTCCTCAGATAAAGAGGTCCAGAGACCCAGAAGCTTGAGAATTTTGGGGCCGGACCAGCTGAATAGATGGTGATTCATAAAAAGAGATAAAGAATATTAGAGGAAAAGAATTATTTTATTTTATTTTTTTGGAAGGATGGGAGTTGGAATCCTCGATCAAGGTGGAGATATCAGATGGACAGTTGGATATTGGTGTTGATAGCTCAGAGCTCAGACCATACACCTGTGGTAGAGATACAGATTTCAGAGTAATCATATAGAGATGGTATTCAAAGTCATGGGACTGGATGGTATGACTTCAGCAGAGATAGTAGGTTTAAAAAAAAAAAGATTTTTAAAAAAAGATTAATTTTTTTAGAGGGGTGTGGACAGAGAGTGCATGTACACATGAGTTGGGGGAGGGGCAGAGGGTGAGAATCTTCAAGTAGACTCTGCACTGAGCACAGAGTGTGAGGTGGGGCTCAGTCCCCCGTCCCATGACATCATGACCAGAGCCTAAACCAAGAGTCAGATGCTCAACTGACTGGGCCACCCATGCACCCCCCAAAAAAGCTTTAAGCCTTAGAGCACTCAAATATAAATGTTAGATAGAAAAAGGAACTTAGAATAGCTACAGTGTAGGAGAAAAGCGAGAAGAATAAGAGATCATAGAACATTTTGGGAAAGTGAGATGGTTGTGTTGAAAGCTGGGTGAGGTCAAGAGGACCATGGGGGGCACCTGGGTGGCTCAGTCCCATCAAGTGTCTGCCTTTGGCTCAGGTCATGATCTCTGGGTCCTAGGATCGACCCCCATGTCAGTCTTCCTGCTCAGGAGGGAGTCTGCTTCTCTCTCTCTCTCTCCCCCTCTGCTCCTCCTCACCGCTCATTCTCTCTCTCTCAAATAAATAAATAAAATCTTAAAAAAAAAAACAACAGAGGACCTTGGTGAAGGGCTTTGTCATCTCTTGACTGTTGCCATAGCTTCTGTTTTTTTCTTAATTTTTTATTGTTATGTTAATCACCATACATTACACCATTAGTTTTTGATGTAGTGTTTCATCATTCATTGTTTGTGCATAGCACCCAGTGCTCCATGCAGAACGTGCCCTCTTTAATACCCATCACTGGACCAACCCATCCTCCCACCCCCCCTCCCCTCTAGAACCCTCAGTTTGTTTTTCAGAGTCCATCGTCTCTCATGGTTCGTCTCCTCCTCTGATTTCCCCCCTTCATTCTTCCCCTCCTGCTATCTTCTTCTTCTTTTTTTTTAACATATATTGCATTATTTGTTTCAGAGGTACAGGTCTGTGATTCAACAGTTTTGCACAATTCACAGCGCTCACCATGGCACATACCTTCCCCAGTGTCTTATCACCCAGCCACCCCATCCCTCCCACTCCCCCACCACTCCAGCAACCCTCAGTTTGTTTCCTGAGATTAAGAATTCCTCATATCAGTGAGGTCATATGATACATGTCTTTCTCTGATTCACTTACTTCGCTCAGCATAATACCCTCCAGTTCCATCCACGTCGTTGCAAATGGCAAGATCTCATTCCTTTTGATGGCTACATAATATTCCATTGTATATATATACCACATCTTCTTTATCCATTCATCTGTCGATGGACATCTTTGTTGCCATAGCTTCTTAACTGATCTTCCTTATGATTGTGAATTCCTCTACTCTGTCATGTGGCAAGAAAGACTGTCTTTCACAAACAGTGAAATCCTCTCTCTCAGCTGCTTGAAATCCAACATTAACTCTCTGGTACCAACTGAATAAAGTAAATACCATAATTTTTTTCATGAACTGACACTTCTCTGTGTTGTTAAGGTAACCTGCTACTAACTCTTCACCCCCTATCTCCTACTACCTGCCAACTTTAATTTGAAGCTCTTTATAAAGTGTTGTGCTCTGCTTTTGAGTATTTTGATGTGTTTTTTCCTCTTCCCAGAATTCCTCTCTTGCTTGGCTCATCTAAACCTTGTTAACTTTTCCTCTTCATTATTTAAAATCCAATTTAGGCAGCACCTTCTTTGGGCACCTTTTTTGATTGAAGGTTGCCAGATTTGTTGAATTTGATCATGATTTTTCTTATCATTGACTTTAGACTTATTAAACTGTAACCATAATTATGTGATGTTTTTATGATAGACATACATGCATTAATTAATTAAATAAATATTGGTTCAGCACCTATTTTGTGCCAAGCATTGACCTAAGCACTGGGGATACAGCTGTGGATGACACTTATAGGTCCCTGCAACATGGAATTTATAATCTAGAAGATTGAGTTGGATCCTTTAGTATGCTGGTATTTATTATAATGCTCTAAGAGTGATTTATATAGCGAGTAATATTTCACAGAGGTCTTTGACCTGGAAACCCTTTTTTTCATGGAATGTTTTGTGAAACTGTCTGTGCAACACTAGGTGTGAAATGCTGATTTTAATTATTTGGATTTCACAGTAAAAGATATTCTAATTCATTACTAGAGTTCTCTTTCTCCTTCCCTCTCCTCCTCTCCTTGGATCTAATACTATATAAAATCCAATCCAAAAATAGAAAATACAGTTATATGTTATGACCAAATGAGGTTCATCCCAGAAATGAATACCAGCTTAACATTCAAAAATGAATCACCATACCTGAACATTTTAACAAACAAAAAAACTATATAATTATCTCAGATGTAGAAAAAGCATTTGAGTTAAAATTTAACATCTATTCTTTATAAAATCTAGCAAAGTAAGAATAGAAGGGCACTATCTCAACCTGATAAATTAAGACATCTTTGAAAAATGTACATCTTTCATTCATGTGAAGAATGCTTTTGTAAGGGAGCATATTTTTCTAAGATATGCCTCTTTGGCATGTTGATTAATTTTTTAAAGATTTTGTTCATTTATTGACACAGAGAGAGAGAAACACAAGTAGGGGGAGTGTGAGAGGGAGAAGCAGGCTTCCCACGGAGCAGGGAGCCTGATGGAGGGCTCAATCCCAGGACGCTGGGATCATGATCCGAGCTTCATGAAGGCAGATGCTTAACGACTGAGCCACCCAGGTGCCCTGGCATATTGATTATTTTAAGCTGGTTATTTTTAAGATGCTGCAAACACAGGAGAAGGTCTGGAACCTGAGTATAGGTTACCATTTTGTATGAGACAGTTGTATTTGTAAGAAAAAATCTCCATTTGTAAGGTGTCTCCCTTGCTGTACCAGTAAGAGGGTTTGACTCAATTTCTAGAAACTATTACCAATAGAGATGGCAATGAGTTAATCTGAATAACAACCTTACTATTGTTTACTGTGCTTTTCCTGGTAACCTCCCATAACTGACTCCCAACATCTTTTGTCTTTGGCTGAAGATGGTATTTATGTTGATGGCTTTGACCATTTTGGGGAGTTGCTCAGTTTTCCTGAGTTGCTTATATATATATAAGATATATATATATCTATAGAAGGTATATATGTTATCAAACTTTTCTCCTGTTACTTTTGATATATGTTATCAAACTTTTCTCCTGTTACTGTCGTGTCAATTTGATTCTTACAGCAGCTAGAAGAACCTTGAACAGTGAAGGGAAATTTTTCCTTCCCAACACTTTATTCCTGATAGGAACAATAAAAAGATGTCTACTCTCTACTTAGGTTCATTGTACTGGAAGTTCTAGTCATTAAAATAAGGCAAGAATCCCCAAAAATCTACTTGAACTGATAAGTGAGTTCAGCAAGTTTGCAATGTGTGTGGGGGTATGTGTGTGTTTATGTACATGTTGTCTTTTGATATATGGCAAGGATGACATAGTAGTGTTGGGGGGAGGGTGGTGTAAAGCCTGATCATTTCAATATCTGATTTGAAGTCAATTGGATATCCATATAGAAAAAAACCTAAATATTGACTTTACCTTGTCATACAAAAATTTAATTCCAGGTCAATTATGGATCTAAACTTGAAAGGTAAAACAACAAAGCTTATGTTAGAAGATAATGTGTGAGAAATTGGAGTACAGAAATAATTCTTAAATAGTACACAAAGATATTGTAAAGGAACGATTGATTAGACCTTATTAAATTTATGAATTTCTGTTCATTAGTTAATTGAAAGATGCCATTAGAAACGTTTTTAAAAAGACAAGTTACAGAATGGAAGGGAATATTTACAATACAAATACCCATGTCATTTTTTAACTGTTTTCTAAAAGAGTATAATAAAGTGAGGATGTGTTTTAGTTTCTCTGTTAATCCCATTTAAATGGATCCTAGTTTTTCAACCCACACATTATATTTTAGTTAAAAAATAACACTTGTGAGGAACCTAGAAATAATTGACATTGTGTAGAAAAAGTGTTGTTCGGTGGGGCAATAGCTGTGTCGTGTTTGTAGTTCACTTCTTGAGTCTTGTGCAGTAGGTGACATAGAATTAGTCTTCAGCTTATGTTAACTGAGTTGATGGCTGAATGTTTTTAATTACAAGCAAAGTATGCATAAAAATGTAAAGGAGGACTGGCCTTTTAAGTTTAAACCTAAAAACTACAGTAAGAATTATAGTTGGACATACATAACAAAAGTACTAACATTTTTAGAATATGAAGATGAGGTGCATTTTAGAGTTGTAGAACATTTACCACATTTATGGGAAGCTTATGGTAATTATCTTTGCACACTGGCATGGGGAAGGGGAAGCCTGTTTGGTCTATAAGGTATAATGGAGAAGAGAGAATTTCATCTCATAAAATAGGATTTTCTAAGCACATAATACTACTTTGGAGAAATGGACATAGTTGAGACAGTGAATACCTTTTGTTTTAGCTAAACAGAGCTTGGATTTAGCAAATGACAGATAGAAGAATATGGGATATCTTAATGGGTGCTTTTTGAACCATTAGGTAAATCTGATATTTGAATGCAAGCCTCAGGCATATGATGAGCAACATGACTTGGTAATGATTACATTATTTAAATTTCAACTTTATATTTTTGCAGAGTTCTAAAGTTCCTGTTGCTTCAGACAATGGATGAGCAATCACAAGGAATGCAAGGGCCACCTGTTCCCCAGTTCCAACCACAGGTAATTTCTTCTAATGAAGGCTGGCGTGAGTCCGTGTGTGTGTGTGTGAGGGTGTGTGTGTGTGTGTAAAAGTTCCTTTAAGAAATAAAAGCCAAAAAATGCTAATTATGAATTTCCAAGTTATAGTCAGAATTGTGTATATTTTTAAATTGTGTTTTAGAAAACTTCTTCTCATGTACAAATATTTAAAAAAAGGCAGCTTTAGATTTTGACTTTAATTGAATGACCTGTAGGCTTTGAGAGTTAATATTAGACTTAGGGAAAAAAGAACGCATGTGAGGCTGAGTCTAGCTTGTGGGGGTGCCTGTGTATTTGGTACCTGTCTTTGCTTTGGCTGGCTGATCTTGCCTTCTCCACAACTGCCTTCCATTATTGCTGCTTTTCTCATGTTCTCTGACTAGTAGTATGCTTCTCCTGTTAGGTGGTTGCTTGTTTTTTTGTAAAATAAGATGAATTAAAAAAAAATGTTTCATACAAAGCTTCCCATTAAGCTTAGTATGTAATGATATGTTTGAATAACAAACACCCCCATGTAGGGGCAAAACCTCATTTTGTTGTCATTCATAAAGACCACATTTCTCAGTTTTGTGTATGAGGCATTCTGTAATATGTCTCAAATGTACTCTGCTCACCTTATCTCAATTTTGCTTAGATAGTAATTCTGAAATTGTTTGAAGAATTGATGGACGTTCTTTCAAATGAGTTCTATAGGTTGGGGGGACTTGGGCTAACAGTTACTTTATGACCTTGCTCAGAGCCTTTCTTATTCTAATGTGCATTTTAAATTTCCAAGAGGAGAACATAGGGTGTAGTGTTTAAAATAACACTGTACCCTTATCTGACTGTGGGGCTCCCCTTCCCCCCCCTCTTTTTAAGTGCATCTATTGTCTTCTTCCAGAATTGGTGTCTAAAACACAGTTCAGAAAATACTGCCTATACATAAACTACCTTTTCTGCCTCTGTGATTTTGTTCACTTTGCACCCTCATTTTTTTCTCCCAAGTTCTGAAATCCTATCCCACTTTCAGGCACCACCTAAAATGCCATTTCTATCATGAAGCTTTTTCTGATTTTATGAACGTAGTATCTTTTCTTGGAAACCTGATGATACACATTCTTTGTATGTCTTATGGTATTTCTGACACCTTTGTGTTATTTTATGTGGATATTTTCTTCTCTCTTCTGGGTTAAGCTCTCCTTGAGGAAGAGGACTGTCTCTTACCTGGGTACTGTACTTCCTCACGTGGAGCAGGGCCTCAATAAGAATATGTAAATTGAAGCCAACCAGAGACTCGTTCAAATGAAGATGTTTAAATTAGCCCTTTACCTAAGTTTTTTAAGTTTTGAATTAATACCAGTTAGTTAATATACAGTGTCCAATATTTTAATTTCAAGACGGTTGTTTTTAAAATCTGTCTATATTTTGTGTCCTGGTCATAAATTACCGAGATTATACTAAGCAACTTCTAACTATCAGATAGATATAAACACATCTTAGTGCCAATCTTACACATCTAGGCAAACACTGTTGTTTCATAGTTTACTGTTTCTAGTGAAGACAGTAGAAGAAGTACTTCGGAAAATTAGGTGCTTCATGTTATGATTTTGAAATCCACAGTTTGGAACAGCCCTAGTTTCAAAGGCGGGGAAAAAAGCACTTTCATTTTTGCCACCTACTGAGTCACCAGCCAGGAAAGGTCAAGTGGCAGTAGGAGGCAAAAATGAAAGTACCTGTTTTCCTATGAGACACAAGGCTGCCACGCAGCATAAATTTCAAGATCATATACGTGGTTCTGCATCTCTTTTCGCACTGGTCCCTTTCGTGTATGCCCCCTGCTGCTGTTCCTGTGTGGCTGGACCGCTTTCCCTGTTGGAAACGGGCAAGTGTCATCCTAGGTTCTAGCTGCCTGTGGCAAGTGGGGGAAGGGAGAAGGCTTTCCCCCCTCTCTGCATTCAGGCTGATAGTGTGAGATCTTGAAAGAAAGATTACCTGACAAGAGCTTATAGGTGTTACTGCTTATTAGGTCTTTGAAAAATGTTACTGTTCTCAGTAGCGTTATTTTAAAGGGCTGGGAAAGGACAGTGTCTGCTCGGGGTTGACAACCTTCTTTTGTTTTGTTCCACACCATTGGCCTGAATAACCGGGGTGATATGGCAACATCCGTAGCCAAGTGACTTCTTTCACTTTTGTAATGCAAATAACAGTGTGGACATAAACAGAAACCTAGGGAAGTCAGCTTTCCAAGTGTCAAATACCAATTATGCCCTGTTATAATGATGAGTGATGTATATTCTTGGCATATCTTTCCTTTCCTTGTTCCGAGATGAATACTCTAACCCCATAATGCATAATGTATGGTCTCATTTTTAGAATAGGAGTTTCTTTTTTTTTTTTTTGAAGTTTTAGATTGTGAGATTTATGTATCTTTTCAAATGTGTTTTTGTATTACTGTTATTCTCTTGAGCTTAGGGAAAATTTGTTCTATCAGCTTCCATTTTTTTCCCTTCTCTTCCTTCTTTGATTCCCTCCATTAAAGCCTAGAAGGTACTGCAGGGATATTTTGACTAGATTTTTATTCTGTATATTCTTACTGTTTTAGGACTCTTGTTTGTGGAACAATGGGTTTGGCTTGATTTTTTAAAAAAATGCAGACTATGTATAAGATAGTGATGGTTAAATAGTAAAATGTTTGCTTTCTACTATGAGACTAATTTTAAACAAGGGAAGTTTACAACTAACATTTTGTGAGAATTTTGACTTATGGTCATTGATTGAAGAGGGCTGTGGTACATTCACAAGTTTATCATAAATGTAAATATAAAACAATTATTAATACAGTTCTAATGATTTCTGGGAGTGATTAGAAGGAGGATTAATTTTAATTGTAATAATCTTCAGGGTTTAGGTTATAATTATTACTTGTAAATTTGTAGATAACTAGTGTAACACTTTGGCTACCTGTGAAAGAGGGCATCCCACATTTACAGGTAGAAAAATAGACAGTTTGGAAGGTATGAAAATCTTGTCTTGCTGTTTTCCAATCCAGGCAGTAAGGTAGACCATTCCTTAAAGCTTCATGGCAGCTCAAACTACAATCCACTTGTCCTTGTCCTTTCTCTGGGAAAGGAGCGTGAAGAGGTGAGATGAGATTTACTTCATAGCATGTCAAGCTAGTAATCCAGGTGCATTATGGGCCAGAGTGACTCAGCCCCCAGTTGACTGTTGAGTGGATAGGATTTTTGCACATGATAACTATTACCTTCCCCTGTCTTTAGCTTATCTTATAGGATTCCTTTCTTTGTGAAATAAGGGTCATCATGTAGCTTCTTTTGATAAATTGATTTTGCCAAAGCACCTATCATACAGCATTGAGCAGAGCTTCTATTTTGGGGAGTCTTTATACAAGTTTATATGTATTGTTCTCCTTTTAACATTTTAGCTCATTGAATAACATTATTGATAAAGGTACAGGAAAATAAGCAGCAGCTGTTTTGAGGAAAGAAGACTCTTGCCATAGTTTAAGTTCATGACCATGGACCTCAAGTAACCCTTAGATTATATGTCAGCAGCCATACCCTGAGTGCCTTTGTTCCCCTGCCTCCTCAATGACTACTTCATCTTCTTTCTCCTCAGCACCCAATACTTTCTCCCCCACCCTCACTCTCAGCTAATGCCCTTGCTTCCTACTTCCCTTAAAAAAACTGAAACAATCAGAAGAGATTGCCCACAGACTCCTCCCATGGATATCCTCCTCCCAGAACCTTGTACTCCTGTGACCTGCCTTTTCTGTTTCCAGATAAACTGAACCAGCTGTCCTCAAAGGCCAGCGCTCCCATGAGCCCCAGATCCCATCTTCATCCCGTGCTTATTTCACCTTTCTCTACTGAGTCCTCCCCATTACATACTATTGTGCTGGTATTTCTTCCATCAAACAACAACCGAACCAAACAAACTCAAAAAACAGCCTTTGAAGTCCTTCTTCTCTCCAGCTGTTGACCTATTTCTCTGCTGCCTTTTATTGCAAAATCCCTAGAAAGATTTATTTGTAGTTTTGTCTCATTTCTCCTTTCACTCTCTGAAATGTACTCCAATTCAGCTTCTTCCCTGACTATGCCACTGAAACTGCTCTTGCCAGGATTGTACTTCCCCTGTTGCTCAGTCCAGCTGTCTGGGCTCAGGCCTCATCTTCCTGAGTCACCAGCCGCATTTGATAGAGTTGATCATCCTTTCTTCTTTGAAGCCTGTTCATTGCTTAGCTTCTAAGAACTTTGTTTTTCTCTTGTCTAAATGGTCCCTCCTTTGCTGATTTCTCCTCACCTCCTGAATCTCTAAACAATTCAGGATTCTGAATATGATCTATATGCTGGGGACTCTCAAATTTATATCTCAATCCAGACCTCTGTCCTGAATTCCAAACTCATGTATCCACTTGCATACTTGACATCAGATTTGCATGTCTCAAACATAACATGTCTGAAACTGACCTCTAAATATTCCTCCTAAAACTGTTCTGACGGGTGCCTGGGTGGCTCAGGTGGTTAAGCATCTGCCTTCGGCTCAGGTCATGATCCTGAGGTCCTGGGATCGAGTCCCACATGGGGCTCCTTGCTCAGCAAGGAGCCTGCTTCTCTTTCTCCCTCCTCCCCCTCCCCCATGCTGTGCTCTCTCTCTCTCAAATAAATAAATAAAATCTTAAAAAAAAATAAAACTGTTCTATCCACAGTCTTCTCTCTCTCTCTTTTTAAGATTTTATTTATTTGAGAGAGAGTATGAGCCAGGGGGAGAGGGAGAAGCAGGCTCCCTGCTGATCAAAGAACCCGACATGAGGCTCGATCCCAAGACCCCAGGATCGTGACCTGAGCCAAAGGCAGATGCTTAATCGACTGAGCCACCCAGGAGCCCCTCTATAGTCTTCTCTATCACAAGTAATGGAAAGTCCATTTTTTCAGTTGCTAGGCTAAAATTTTTAGAGAAATTCCTGACTCCCTCCCATCCCTGTCATCTAATATCTAATCTGTTAATAGATTCCATAGGCTCCAGCTTTAAAATATATTTAGAATCAGAATACTTCTTACTCTGTGCTACCACTCTGGTCAAAATTATTTTAATTTTTCACATACCTTATTGTGATGGCCTCCCACTTGGTCTCTGCTTCCACCCTTGCCTCTCTTCACTCTACTCTCAACACAGAAGCCATTATAAAATTATACAAAATTTAAATATAAAATATAACATTATAGTCAAATGATGTCTGTTTAAAACCTTCTAGTAGTTTATCAGCTTGCTCACTCATCTTCAAGTATATATTTAAATATCACATACTTTGATCATTCAATGAAAATTGAAATTTCACCCCAACACAGTATGCCTTTGATGCCGTATTTTTTCCTCCATAGAATTTATCACCTTAGCACTCTTTATTTTGTTTGTTATCATTGTTCTCCTAGAGTATAAGCTTTATCCCTAGTCCCTAGAATGGAACCCAGGCACATAGTAGACATTCAGCAAATATTTGTTGAATGCATATAAACTTGGTGTGAAATCAGTCACTTCTCTTTCTAAGCACCACCTTTTTGAATGTGAATATTAAAATATACAAATACCTACAGAATTTCTCCTTCATTGTATGAGTAACCACCTACATCCCTCATTTCTTATTGAACTTTTTTTTTCACTTCTTTGTTCTTAACTGGAATGTACCTCTTTCCCCCAAGGACACTGCTTTTACCCCATAACCCTTTCAAGTAGAGGCTACTTGTTCTCTAATAGCCATAAACCATGAGGATCAGGAGGAAGCAACAGTAGCCTTCTCCGTCCACAGTACCTCTTTCTGATCACTACTTTCTCTTGGGGGTGGGAAGGGGTGAAACCTGCTGTACTGAGACTCCTGCTTCCCATCTAAAGGATTTTCACCTTTCTGATAGCTGTTATCTTCTACCCTCCTCATCATTCCTCGCATTAGTTGAAAAGTTGACCACCTGGCTCACTGTCTTACCACCTTCATCCTGCTTTTGTCCGGGATAGTGGTACGGCCACTACTGTTGGCACCTGCTGATGATTGAAGTCTGAAAATACACCTATCTTGTGCTAAACATTTTGAATACATTTCCTCATTTCTTTCTTTTTTTTTTTTTTAAAGATTTTATTTATTTATTTGACAGAGAGAGACGTGAGAGAGGGAACACAAGCAGGGGGAGTGGGAGAGGGAGAAGCAGGCTTCCCGTGGAGCAGGGAGCCTGATGCGGGGCTCGATCCCATGACCCTGGGACCATGACCTGAGCCGAAGGCAGACGCTTAATGACTGAGCCACCCAGGTGCCCCTCCTCATTTATTTCTAACAGATAACATACAAAGCATTATTTTTCACACTTTACAAATAAGAGACTGAGACTCAGACTAATGAACAGATTTGCCCACAGTAACCTAGCTAGTAAGTGGTAGAGCTGGGTTTTGACCCAGGGTTGTCTGACTCCAAGCCTGTGATTCTTTAGCTTTCACAGAGAAAGCTCCTCATACATTTCCTGGCCAGTTTGATCCTAATCACCATGACCCTTGATATTTTTATAGGTACCTCAAGCTCTTAGTCTTTAAGATGAAATTTGTTATTTTGCCCAAGATTGCACTTTTGCTTGTGATTATTACCATCATCCCTCTGGTTGCCTGAACTACAAACAAGGGAATCTCATATCTTATGTTTAGGCAATTTCCATGTTCTCTTGATTTTATTTCCTAAAAAACTATCGGATCTGCTAATTCTCTACATTTAGGTTATTGTCACCTTTTGCCTGGATTATTGCAGAAACTTTGTGTAACTGAGCTCTGTACCTTTCATTTTACCATTTTTAATCCATTCTTCACATTGTAGCGTCAGTTATCCTTTTAAAGTGTACGTTTCATTATCTCACTCTCCTTAAAGGGCTTCTTTTTTATTGTTCTTAGGGTGAATTCTGCATTTCCTTGTCTGACTTAGAAGGTCTTGCATCATCTGGTCTCGTTTTACTTTTCCAACTAAATTTTGTGTCATTTTTTATTTTGGACTCAGATTCAGTCATGTCTTGCTTATACTATGCTATTTTTCATCTCCAAGTCTAAGGTAGTGAGGTAATGGTATTCAAGGATATTTAGTTACTAATGGAACATAATGAGCATAAAAGCTCATTATAATGTTATATAAACTACATTTCATGATAGAGATACTAGGGAAAGTGTTATAGTAGAGGAAATATATAATTTGGAAGACAACAAAAAGAGTACTCTCAGAAAAAATAATGATTATTGGGTAGTTCCTTATACTCATATGCTTCCAATAAATAAGATTATACTTGGAAAGATATATGCATCCCTATGTTTATTGCAGCATTATTTACAATAGCCAAGATATGAAAACAACCCAAGTGTCCATTGATAGGTGATTGGATAAAAAAGATGCAGTGTGATCTTGCCATTGATGACAATGTGAATGGACTTAATAGGGTATTATGCTAAATGAAATAAGTCCAGTACAGAAAGAAAAATACCATATGATTTCACTTATATGTGGAATCTGAAAAACAGAACAAATGAACAAACAATAAAGAAAAAAACAGACTCTTAAAAACAAAGAACAAAATGGTGGTTGCCAGAGGGGAAGTGGGTGAGGGGATGGACAAAATAGGTGGAGGGACTAAGAAGTACAAATTTCTAGTTATATAAAATAAGTCACAGAGATGAAAAGTATAGAATAGGGAATATAGCCAGTAATAGTGTAATAATGTATGGTGACAGATGGTGACTATACTTACTGTGATGAACATTAAGTAACCTATAGAATTGTTGAATTAATATGTTATAAACCTGAAACTAATATAACATTGTACATCAATTATACTTCAATTAAGAAAAATAATATACTATATCAGCAGTTCAGTGTTCACTTTTGTGGATTATATTTTATGTCACTGATAGTAGGTAATGGCTACTCAGTAATGTTTGTTGGATAAATGAATTAATCTCTAAATAAATTAATCTCTAAAGGCCTACCTCAAGAAGCAAGAAAAATCTCAACCTACCCTTACCCCTAAAGGAGCTAGCAAAAGAAGAACAAACAAAACCCAAATCCAGCAGAAGGAAGGAAATAATAAAGAAATGGTATAGAAACTAAAAAAAACCCAATAGAACAGATCAATGAAACCAGGAGCTGTTTCTTTGAAAAGATCAACAAAATTGATAAACTTCTAGCCAGACTCATTTAAAAAAAAGAAAGAAAGAAAGAAAGCAAAAGAGAGAAGACTCAAACAAAATCAGGAATGAAAGAAGAGAAATAACCAATAGCAGAGAAATACAAAGGATTGTAAGAGAATATTATGAAAAATTTTATGCCAACAAACTGGACAATCTAGAAGAAATGGATAAATTCCTAGAATGCATAACCTACGAAAACTTAACAAGAAGAAATAGAAAATTTAAACAGATCAATTACCAGCAAAGAAATTGAATTAGTAATCAAAAACTCCTAATAAACAAAAGTCCAGGACCAAACAGCTTTACCAGCGAATTCTACCAAACATTTAAAGAAGAGTTAATACCTGTTCTTTTCAAATTATTCCAAAAAATAAAAGAGAAAGGAACACTTCCAGATTTATTCTATGAGGCCAGCATTACCCTGATTTCAAAACCACATAAAAACACAACAAAAAAGAGAGCTACAGGCCAATATTTCTGATGAACATAGATGCAGACATCTTCAACAAAATATTAGCAAACCAAATTTAACAATACATTAAAAAAATCATTCACCACGATCAAGTGGGATTTACTCCTGGGATGCAAGTTCAATATTTGCAAATCAGTCAATGTGATATATCACATCAATAAGAGAAAGGATAAAAACCATATGATCATTTCAGTAGATGCAGAGAAAGCATCATGTTTATTGGTGTAAAACAGCTTTCCCTTAAGGTACAAGACAAGTATGTCCACTCCCACCATTTAATTCAAAATGGTACTGAAAGTCATAACCACAGCAATCAGACAAGAGAAAGGAAGTAAAGGCATCCATATTGCTAAGGAAGAAGTAAAACTTTGACTATTTGCAGATGACATGATACCACATATAGAAAACCCTAGAGACTCTACCAAAAAACTATTAGAACTGATAAATGAGTTCAGTGAGATCGCAGGATACAAAATCTATATACAAAAATCTATTGCATTTCTATACACTAATAATGAGGCAGCAGAGAGAGAAATTAGGATAACAACCCTATTTACAGTTACACTAAAAATAATAAGATACCTAGGAATAATCTTAACCAAAGAGGTGAAAGACCTGTACTCTGAGAACTATTAAACATTGATGAAAGAAATTGAAGACAACACAAAGAAATGGAAAGGCACTCATGCTCATGGATTCGAAGACCAAATATTGTTAAAATGTCTATACTACATCTACAGTTTTAATGCAGTCCCTATCAAAATACCAACAGCATTTTTTACAGAAGTAGAACAACCACAAAAGACCTCGAATATCCAAAGGAATCTTGAAAAAGAACAAAACTGGAGGTATCACAATTCCAGACTTCAAATTATATTACAAATCTATAGTAATCAAAACAGTATGGTACTGGCACAAAAACAGACACATAGATCAATGGAAAAGAATAGAAAACACAGAAATAAACCCCCAATTATATCATCAATTAATCTTTGACAAAGGAGGCAATAACATGCAATGGGAAAAAGTCTCTTCAACAGATGGTGTTGGGAAAACTGGACAGCAACATGCAAAAGAATGAAACTGGACCACTTTCTTACACCATACACAAAAATAAACTCAAAATGGATTAAGGGCCTTAATGTGAGGTCTGAAGCTATTAAAATCCTAGAAGAGAACACAGGCAGTAATTTCTGTGACATTAGGTATAGCAACATTTTTATAGATATGTCTCCTGAGGAAAGGGAAACAAAAGCAAAAATAAACTATTGTGACTACATCAAAATAAAAAGCTTCTGCACAGCAAAGGAAATAGCAACCAAAAGACAATCTACTTGAATGGAAACAGATATTTGCAAATGACATATCTGATAAAGAGTATTGAAAATATATAAAGAACTTATACAATTCACCCATACCTGAGGGATACAGAAAGACCCCAAAAAAGTAATAATTCAGTTAAAAAATGGGCAGAAGACATGAACAGACATTTCTCCAAAGAAGACATACAGATGGCCAACAGACACATGAAAAGATGCTCAGCATCACTCATCATCAAGGAAATGCGAATCAAAACCACAAAACCTCACACCTGTCAAAATGGCTAAAATCAAAATCATAAACAACAAGAGTTGGCAAGAGCATGGAGAAATAGGAACCCTCTTGCACTGTTGGTAGGAATGCAAACTGGTGTTGCCAGTATGGAAGTTCCTCAAAAAATTAAAAATAGAATTACCCCATGATCCAGTAATCACACTACTGGGTATTTACCCAGAGGATACAAAAACGCTAATTTAATGGGAGTCATGCACCCCTATGTTTATTGTGGCATTATTTACAATAACCAAATTGTGGAAGCAACCTAAGTGCTCATTGGTAGATGAATGGATGAAGAGGTGGTATATATGTACAATGGAATATTATTCAGTGATAAAAAGGAATGATGTCCTGCTATTTGCAACAACATGGATGGATTTAGAAAATGTAATGCTAAGTGAAATAAGTCAGAGAAAGACAAATACCATAGGATTTCAATCATATGTGGTTTTTAAGAAACAGAGAGGGGGGAAGACAAACAAAAAAACAGACTCCTAACTATAGATAACAAAAACAGATGGTTATCAGAGGGGAGGAGTGTGGGGGGATGGGTGAAATAAGTACAGGGGATTAAGAGTAACTTATCTTGATGAGCACTGAGTAATATATGGAATTGTTGAATCACTGTTTTGTACATCTGAAATGAATAGAACATTGTATGTTAAGTACACTGGAATCAAAATTTTAAAAAATTGTCATTACATTTAGGATATCTTTATATTTTGTCGTCCTTTATATCATTATTATGTGAATATTATGACTTTTTCATGTGACTGTGGTTATGTTTCAAACAGCTTTCTCACTAAGTATTCATAAAGCAAATATTTCTTACATTTAGAACTTTTGATGAGGACCTCTTTTATCAGGCACATTTATATAGGATAAATTTAATTACGCATCTTTTCTTTTTCTTTCCTGACTGGATCTCATTAAGTATAGATCAAAGGGATGTAGATCAAGGGAGAATAAGGGGATGGAGGAGGAGTTTCTAGGAGAGTTATGATAGGGTGTCCAGTAGAGGGTGTGGGGGATACCTGGAATCAACTAACACTAACTTCCAGAACCAATAAATGGGTGAGATTGAACAGTGAATTAAATTGCCCAGAGTGAATGAGTAAAGTGAGAAGAGAAGGCCAGGGATAGTACCCTTGGAACACACCAGCATTTATCTGTAGAGTTGCTGGAAGGAAGCAGAAGGACTGGCTGTGTAGTGTGGTGGTTGAGAACATGAGCTCTGAAGACACTGTCTAGGATGAATTCTTGGATCTCCCACTTTCTAGCTATGTGATGGAGAGCAAGTTATTTAACATCTATAAAACTTAGTTATCAATAAATGAGAAGAATAATTATTTTTTACTCCATAGAGTTGATAGGGAGCTTTCTTTCAGTATGGTGCTTAGCACATAGCACTCATTAGTTGATGGTGATGATGACCATGTCCACCGTGACTATGATAGTGACAACTTTCTGCCAATAATTACTCGGCCCACAGATTTCTCTGCCCACTGATTGTTTGTATAGCACGTTATAATCTTTATTACATTTTTATTGCCTATGTTCTGCCCAAACTGCCTCTCCTTTCACCTTGTTTATGCCAGTAAATGGCATCAAGATCCGTCTGTGTGCTCAAGCCAAAAATCTATGACTTATCCTTGATTTCTCCCTGTTCCTCACTTCTCATATTCAGTTCATCAGCAGTTCCTTTGACTATGTCAGGATCATATCCTGATTCCAGCTGCTGTCGTATCTCACTGTAATTCCCAGGTCAAGTCCATTACCTATGTCCAGACCCCCAGCTTCCACTCTAGCCTTACTCATCCTCCTCTCTATTTCCTTTTCCACACAGCATTGTGAGTTACCTTTGTAAAAGGTATAGTAGATCAGAGCACAGTGCTTCCTGTGTAAACCTCATACTCCTTACTCTAGCCCTCAGAGTGCTATGTAATTTTGTCAGTGCTTACTTACCTCTTGAGCCTCATTCCTTACCATTGTCCCCCTTGACAGCCACACTGTACTTTTCACACCATCATTCTTGAGACATTTTCTCCAGCTGTTCTTTCTGCTGCTTCCTTTCCTTGTGGTCTTTTAATTACTGTGTAAATTGTAAGGTCATCCCTGAATTACCCAATCTAAAATAACCATCCACTCATTTTCCATTATATATTTCTCTGCATAGTACTTAAGTATGTGGAATAAATATTAGAACTATTATGTATATGTTTAGTTTCTTTTTTTTGTTTTTGTATTATGTATTCATTTGTTTATATCCCGTCCCCTGTTAATACTTGTGGAATAAATGAATAAACTTTAGAAAGCCTCTTCCCTCTATTTCTCCCTGTCTCTATCTCTGTGTTCTCTCAGTTAGAGACTTTTCCTTGCCATATTTAATTTTTCAAGGTATAGCTGGTGGTGCTCATGGGAGGAGTGGGAGAGATGGGAGTATCTTTGTCATTAATCAACTATTCTGCTTATGATAAGGTGGGAAAGATAGAATTTTTGGTTACATAATTTAGATAGAGTAATTATTATGCTAGGTAGTATAAATAATGATGATTAAATGATACAAATACTAGGGTCTTATAAATGTTTAACTAGATAATTAGTTATATTTGGTCACTCATTTTTCTTTTGCTATAATGAATTTCCCTCCTTTGATAAAAAGCCAGTTGTAATGATTAATGGCATATTGCTCAAACTGGTGCAAATCTCCAACACTTAGTATCTTTAGGAATTGGTTACCTTTGAAATAGTTCAAGAAATTTTAGGGAGATAATTGTTCAAACGTGAAAAAGCATGGATCATTAGACTTTGCTGGCACATGTGGTGTTTTTTTGTGTTGTTGTTCTGGTTTTTTCTGGTTTCTAGTGAGGTTTATAGGAAGTTTGTAGAAAATAATATTTGACAGAGCTGTGTTAAATATTGTTAAAAGGCTATTCTAGTTTTGAGTAATTTGGTGATGAGGAGTATCATTTTTGATACCAGAGCATGAATTTTATTGCTAAGTAAAATTGAAGGGCATTTTGGAGTTTGTTACTCTTAAATTTTGGAGAAATCCAGTAACATTAATATATAATATAAAGCAATTTACTAACTTGCATAATTGGTAATATGAAAACGACCAGTAAGAGATAAATTTGCAATAACAATGAAGACCTTATTAATGATGTTAAATATTGTAATTAATACTGGCTTGTATATTAGATCGTTGATAACAATACCACTAGGAATTATCAGGATATAATTTTCTCCCTGGGGAGTTTATTGAGTCCATGCTGTGACTCTTCTAATTTCCCGAGAGAGAATTGTCATCATAATGTTATCCTGAATTATCTTATTGCTCATTAAGTGTCCTTGCCTTCAAATTTAAAGCAAATTAAAGAAATTAATTTAGTCCTAGGAAATCATTGTTTAAAGAGTCTGCACTGTGAGAATAAGAACCACTGGTACAACAGAATGAATTTTATTTTAAAAAGAAAAATTTTATATGAAGGAAGCAGTAAACACAGACTGACATGTAGAAGTTAATCCCAATTAGTTAGCAAGATCTGGTGTTACATGATTAGAGTGCATTCAGATCAACAAGAGATGCATTAGTGAGAAACCAGAACATTTAAGGTGTTACATAAAGCTTGATTCACTCTAGGGTTGATTTCTTAGTTGTTATCTATAATTCTGAATACTTATTTTATGTTTTTGGTATTTCAGAATACTTTTATAATATAACCTGTTAGTATATAGATTCATAAATGTTATGAGGCTAAACATAATAATTTACCAGAAAAATGTAATATAAATGCTTCCAAGAACAGTTTTAATTATGCCCTTTAAGTCAAGAGTTACAGGTATCTTATGGTTAATAATTACGAGATGAAGTAACATTGAGAAACAACTTACATAGGCTTATACTTATGTTCTCCATGTTAATTAGTTATGTTTTAAAACTTCTTCCAAAAATTAATCTGTTTGAAAATACTTCTGTGGGGTATGTAGTCTTTATTTCAGTAATTCTAGAAGATGCTGTGTACTGAATTAGCCATGCCCTTTCTCAGTTTTCTTTTGTCATGAAGCCAGGCAGTTTCAAACTCATAGGGTTTATGGGCTTTGACCCAGTTTGTCTCCTCTTTACTGTGCCTGCAGTTTTAAACTTCATTTTAAGCATGTTCTAACCAGATGACCAAATTACAAACATGGTGGTTTTTTGTACTAAATGCTCTCCTCACAAAAATTATTAGAAGGACAGTGGGCAGAATAACTATAGTTAGATCCACTGTAGTGTCACCTAAGTAGCCTCATACCCAAGGGGTTAGGCTAGCTTCATTTGCGAATCAGGCAGATAATCCACATGATAAATGAGGTATCCCAGTTGGAAGGCAGAGCCCAGGGTTGGGTGATACTGAGAACTCCTAGTAAGTGTGCTCTTGGCATTGGGAAGTCTAGCAACAGATAGAGACAAACGAGAGGACATTAAAGGAGGCTTTTCAAACACAGGAGCCCTGTTACAAGAGTGAGTTGGTAGAACGTTGTCACTGCTGGTACTCTTGGGGAAGGGAAAGTCTTCTCTGATTCTGAGTACATGCTCTGTGCTTGGCTCTGTCCTAGGTACTTTATAATCGTAATCTCACTCAGACACAATTCTTTGGGTAGGCTTACACCTATTTTACAGAAGTAGGAAACAAGGTTTGGGTGGCTTGCCAGCTCACAAAGATACCGAGCATCAGAGCTGGGATTTGAGCCCATGTCTTACTGATTAACTCCAGAACCTCTGCCTTTTCTAAGGGGCTATTTGGGAACTCCGTGGATTCTTTTGTAATGCCATGCCTAGTCAGGCTTTGGAGCAAGATTGATTTGAAACACAGTGTTTAGTGCTTCTCGTATCACTCTAACCCAGACTGTGGATTATTACCGAAGTGTCCTTTAATAGTGAGGAGTAAGGGAATTCTCTAGTTCACCTGTTGGGAAACTGTTAGAGGCAGAGACAATTGTCTTGCTTTGTGGGACAGAAGTTTTTTTGCACTGCGCTGTACTGCTTCTCTACCTGATTCTACTCAGAGCCTCTCAATAGTTATAATCATGCAGTATGTATTTAAAGCCTTTTACATCAAGTTCTTTCAGTTACATTCACTTATTTAGTAAATAGTTATTATCTAGTTCACGTCAAACTGCCTTCATGGCATCTGGATACAAAGATAAAACTTGGTTTCTGCCTTTGAGAAACTCAGTTATGTGGAGGGAAAAATACATATATGCAAACAAATAATTAAATCCAGTGAGATCCAGAGCCTAGCTCAGTGCCTGAGTTTGCACAGCTGTGTATAGACTTGAATGCCTGCTGTCAGTTGCTACGGAAGCACAGAGGCATGAGCTGGTCGAGCTGCCCACAAGCCGAAGATGATTCCTTAGAAGGCTGGCAGTGGAATCTCAAAGATGAGTTGTGGTTTGCCAGGTGTGAAGAGCAAAGTTATTTAGAAGGCGTGGGGACAAGCACATGCTTTGCATGGAGAGGCCAAAGCTCATGGCGCACTTGGGGAACACTTGGTTTGGCTGGTGGATGAGGCCCAGGCTCGGTATAAAAATTACGTGGCCCTCTGTCTTAGGGAAGGCATGATTATCTTTATTTCAGTGGAAGAAACAGAGGAGGTTTTTTTGTTTTTATAAAAATTTAAGATCCTTTAAGTGACTCATATCAAATCCAAAAGCCATTTTGTGCAGCTCAGAAAAATATCCTGGTCATTAAGGGACTGTAGGAGACAGATGCAGTTTATACACCAAATTGCAACCAGGGAAAAAGCAATTTAAGTGATTTTATTTGGTCCATATTTCATACTGATTTGAATCTCATTATTTTGCTGGGTTATTTATTCCCAATATAATTCAAATGCTAAGCTAAAAAAAAATATGGGGAATTGGACATCATTCAAAAAAGAATATAGCTCTTTCCTAAAAATAGTTCTTTACTTGAGTGGGCACTCATTTGATGATATCATCTTTTTATTTAAAGCACCTAATACAGTGCTACCTACAATAGGATATAATTCATGAAAATGAGGTATGGCATTGAATACAATATAATAGAATCATTACTGAAGTATATGTATCACCTGTCTGATGATCTCCTAAAGGAGATCTCCTACTACACAAGCTTATTTTTATACAAATTGCAGTGTGGCAAAGAGACCCAGGGGTAGTTGGAGATGTGCAGCTATGCTCCTTCTCATGTCAGCTCTCCATGTCTACACTGGGTGACAGGACATGGGAGCAGATGAGACAAGCTGTCACTCACCCACACTGCCCTTTGAAGAAAGGCCATAGGGGGAAAAAGGTGCCGCAAATGGGCTGTGAAGTTTACATACACTGCCCACTGTTAAACAGATTACGTCTAATGAAGTGTCTAATGCTCAGGCCATATCAACCTAATCCTTGGTGGCAGTTCATCCCTCAACTGCCAGAAAACACCGCCCTCTGGCCCTCTCTCGCCACTCTGGCCGCCAAGCATAGGGAGGTGCCCAGTCTTAATAAACCAAGACGGTGTGTGATCTGACATGCAAATGTAGGTCATTGCATATGTAAATGTGTGATTACAAACCTGCATGCCAAAACACATTAGTGAGACTTTGCTCTCAGCATGCGGTTGTCACACTGTCTTAGCAGTTCACGCTAATATTTGTCAGTTATTGTGTAGACAGAAGATGGAATTCCCAGTCAAATTTAAAGTATATGGATTGTATGATAGTGTTCCTAATGATGAAGTTGTATTTTACTGTTGAGATTGGCAAATTTTCATCAGGAGAAAAAATGGTATGTACATCTATAGCAGAAGAAGGAGTTCTCTTTCTTTGATGTTGCAGACTATCCTAGTGTGTCAATATTTAAAGAAAAAATTTCTTAGGAAAGCATAGCAGTTAAAAAAAATCTCTCCTCTTTAAATGAAACTTTTATTTACAGTTAAAAAACTAAGAAAAGTTGCCTCTATCTATTGACTATATCTAAGAAGTGGTACTTTAAGTTTCCTTTCTTAAATAGGTACCATGTTGTCACAGTGGCACTTAATTACAAATTAATCTCAGTGACTACAAAAAGAAATCTTATAAATGAACAGCATGTCTGGTTGTCTCCCTGTATTTGGTAATTTAATTTTTCTTATTATGGTGTATATTTTTGTTTTAATTCTTAACATGTTTTTATTTCTGCTTTTTAAAATCAAAAGATCTGAAATTGAAAATATTTATGAATCATCATGTAGGATCCCATAATATTGGATCATATTGTAGATGATTTTGTTTAGTAAGCGTGGTAGGATAGCAAAGGCTATACTTGGGAATCAACTAGACATAGGTTTGGTTTGATGACATGTATAGGATTGGCATCAGAATTGAATTAGATGGCATATAAAGTCCTAATATATAGGAATTGTTAAGTTGTAGGTACGAAAATGGAACCTTCTATTATTATAGAAGGTAGTTGCTACTGTTATTCTATTATACCAGTTATTGTATTATATTTATGAAATGGATTTGTGAAATTTCTTATATTCTGGTTATTTTGCATGTATTAAAGGAAGAATGGTATTTTTCTGGACAATAATTTGGACTTCCAGAGAAAGAAAATCAGTGTACAGCAACAGAAGTCATTGCTACTTTTTTCTCTTTTTGTGAAACATTGTATTTGAATTACAGTGAAACTTTAGCAAGATTTTAGAGTTTTTGCTAGCATGATAGATGTAGTAAAATCAACAATATTGAAAATATTGGGGTTAATGTAGAGTACTACCCATATGTCAAAATAGCCTTCTGCATAAGTCATGGGGTCATCAGTCTTAACAGAGGTTTATTTGAAGGACTAAGAGTTCAAGTTCAATTTAGTGTGTTTACCAACTAGTGCTGTCTTTGACTGCATTAATAGGCATTTAATGTTCAGTCTCATTAGAGGGTGCACTAGTCAGACCCCACAAGAATGTCATGTGTACTCCAAGTTGGCTCAGAGAATAGAGGAGGTCCAGAAGGATGTGAAGAGAATGGTGAAGACTTGGAAGCGTATCCTTACCAATAATCCAGGCACCTCGAAAAGCCTATGCATATTTAGCCAAAAAAGAGAAGATATAAGGGCATTTGATAGCTAAACTAGACTCTTTTGTTATAGTTTGTTATATAGGTGGAGGTGCTGGAATAGATCGTGAGTGTCCTCAGGAGCTTAAAAGGCAGTGTTTCTTGGGTACATGTTGTAACTTCAGCAACAGACAGTGGCTGACTGTAGTGGGTATTCAGTTAATGTTTACCATGTGACTGACTTAATGACTGAAAGAGTCCGTGAATAAACAAATAAACAAAAGGACTAGTAAATGGATAAAATGTATAAGGAGTTGGGCTTTGTCTCAAAATAGGAATGACAATTGTGCTCCCTTCCCAATACCCTGTAATTATTTCTCTCATAGCAGTTAAGAGCCTCTTCCATATATTTGGGTAAGCTCTTTCAGAGCAGACAACATTTCTGGTTCATCTCTATTTTCTTAGCAGCTAGTACACAGTAAGTACTAAAAAGTGTTAGTTAAAAGAAGTGACTTTTTTTTTCATGAGTAACAGCAAAGTATTGTTTAAAAATGTAATTATGGGGGTGCCTGGGTGGCTGAGTCCATTAAGTGTCTGCCTTTGGCTCAGGTCATGATCCCAGGGTCCTGGGATCGAGTCCCACATCGGGCTTCTTCCTCAGCGGGGAGCCTGCTTCTCCCTCTGCCTGCTGCTCCCCCCCTCTTGTGTGATCTCTTTCTGTCAAGTAAATAAATAAAATCTTTTAAATTAAAAAAAATGTAAGTATGTACTAAGTGAAAGAAGCTAATCTGAAAAGGCCACAGACTGAATGACTTCCACTATATGACATTCTGGAAAAAGCAAAGCTATGGAGACTGTAAAAAAAGATCAGTTGCTGCCCGGAAGGTGGGGGGTGGGGGGTGTTAACTTGGGGAGGGAGGGATGAATAGAAGATGCAGAGAGTATTTTAGGGCCCTGAATATACACTGTATGATCCTATAATGATGGATATATGTCATTTATACATTTGTCCAAAGCCATAGAATGTACAACACCAAGGGTGAACCCTAATGTAAAACTAGGAACTTTGGGTAATAATGATGTGTCAGTGTAGGTTCATGAATTGTAACAAAAGTACCATTATGGTGGGGGATGGGGCAAGCCATGCATATATGGGGGCAAGGGCTTCCTCACAGTTTTGCTGTGAACCCAGCACTGCTCTAAAAAAATGTCTTTAAAAAAAAATAACGATGTGGTGGTGTATTCCCTGCCACTGGAAATGTTCTTTGTAGAAGTTCAATAACTCTCAAGAAGTTCAGAAGATTTTCATACATTAGTTGGCAGGTTGGACTGTGTGTGTGTGTGTGTGTGTGTGTTTACACACATTCTATTTCAAGTTAAAGATTCTTTGAAAAAGAAAACAAATATCAAAGGAGTACTAGATTGAGTGGGAGAAGTTTATATTCTATGAAGATAGTTTTATAGAGTTCCTATCTAAAATTTCAAAATCTTCCTCATTCCCTGATATTTCATGTCCTTCTTCCTTGATTTATTTTATTTTTAGCCCTTCCTATCTCACATACTGTATATATATTTTTCATGTTTACCCTGTTTGTTATTTTTCTTCCCTGCCAGAATTTTTCTTTTGAGGGTAGGGATTATCATCTGTTTAGTTTGCTACTGTATTCCCAGTATATAGAACAGTGCCTAGCATGAATGGCTCAATATAATATTTGTTGAATAGAATAGATGTCTGCAGGCTTACCATAGGTATCACCTACTTATGTGAAAACAATCAATGATTGTGTGAATATTGTGTGATTGAAAACTTATTCTGACTTTTTTAATTACAGAAGGCTTTACGACCGGATATGGGCTATAATACATTAGCCAACTTTCGAATAGAAAAGAAAATTGGTCGCGGGCAATTTAGTGAAGTTTATAGAGCAGCCTGTCTCTTGGATGGAGTACCAGTAGCTTTAAAAAAAGTGCAGGTAAGATGATTTTACTTATGTAAATCAATGTAAAATTATACTATATGAATAATAGAGGAAAGTATGTCCTGAATGATTAGATAATGACAGTCTTAAGTTGAGAATGAATAAAAATTAGAAAGAAAGAAATAATAGAAAGGAATAAAAATTATACTTTAAAAGCTTGAATTGAGTGTAGTACACAGTGGAAATTAGTTTTTAGTTTTAGTATTACTTCTAGGCTTTAAAAATTTAGCTGGTTTTGCTCACCTAGATTTAGTAGTGACTGGAATGATCCTAGAAAAGCTTTTACAACTCTATATTTTAAGAGGCAGATTTGAGTTCTCACCACTTGCTCCTCACTGGACAGGTAACTCTCAGCTGCAGCTATAGGCCTCACAACAGGAAAATAGACTTTACAAAATGTATTGCCTAGAGTTAGTAAGTGGCAGTCAAGGTTAGGATGGGTAAATTAATGTGGAGAACCACACTGGCAATAAATGAAGGAACAATGAAGTTAACTTTATTTATTGGAAAATTAAAAAAAGAATGAAGTCGATTGATTAAATCAGAGGATTGATGACCTGTTTGAAATTTCCATCTTGTATCTGTATCATTCTAGAATCAGCTTTACTCTCCAATCCTGACTTTTCTTTTGTTTCCCTCAGATTCATTTATCTTGTTCTGGCTCCTCTTACCAAGTCCTACCCTAACCCTAGTGGACTAGTCCCACTGAGCTACCCTGCAGTGTACTTGTAACAGCCCTGAAAGTTTCATTTGCCCTAGTGAGTCTAGAAAGTCTAATTTCACTTGCCCTCTGGTCTAGAAAGTACTTGTTTTTCTGTCTCAGAGTATGTTTGACATCACACAGTATTGCTTCCCGTTTTTCAGATAAGGTAGTTATTGTTCACACCTGCCCACAGACTTCCTATTATAGTCTGCAACCTGATACCATTTCTCTGTAGTGACCTGTGAGACCAAAGTTCCCTCAATTTTTTTTGTGTGTGTGTGACTTCTTAAAGGATCAGTGTACTTGCAATAACCATTACAGAGATGAACAGTTTTCACTCACCTTTTTAAGGAAATATTAAGTGTTTATAAAAGACATTATGCCCTTGTATCCACCCCCCCAGCTTAAGAAATAAAACATTAAAAATTTTTTTATTTATATCTACCACTCCCTTCCGTCAGAGGGAACCATGTCTGGAATTCTGTGTTTAACATTCCCACATCTGTGTAAATTTCTAAATAAATCTGTTGTTTCCTTTGCATTTTGGGAGCTTTACGTCAGTGTCATCACGTGTTGGTGGATGTGGCTGTACATTAACCTTTTCACTGCTGTATCGTATTCAGTTGCTCTTGTTACGTGTTGCTTGCTGTTTGGATTGTTTATAAGTTGTTTACTATTGTAAGCGGTATTGCTGTGCTAGTCTTATGTGTCTTGCAAGCATCTCATGTGACATGCAAGCATTTCTCTTTTGTCTGGGCCTAAGAATGGAAATGATGAACCACGGGGGATGTGCATGGTTGGTTCAACAAGTTTAAGAGCAAGTTATTTTCCATAGTTGCACCGGTTGACTTTCTCACCAGCAGCATATAAGAGTAGCAGTCTTCTCTCATTTAATATGCCACTTACAGCTTAAGAAAATATAATATAGAATGCAGATATTAATGTTCATGAAGCAGATGACTTTTGGAAGGATGATTCCCTTACAAAAGAACTCTGCTCCATTTTTCAAATGTATTTATGAAATTTCTACTCTGCATTACTAGGCACTGAGGGGAATAAAAAGGAAGCTAGTCATATTATTCCTGCATTCGAGAGGAAAAAGAGTCTTTGTAGAACAATTAAATGTTAAGCCTTGTGGCATGGATTCCTGATTTAAATAGGAGTTTACAGAATGTAGATGTCATTTTGAGCCGTTGGTGGAATCGGAACATAGGCTAGGCAATCAGTGTGAGACCAGATTCTGGAGAGCATTGAAACCAGGAACAGGAATTTGAAGAATAGGAAAGTAAGGATTCACTATGGATCCTCGAGTAGAGTAATAATCCTCAAAATTCATTCTTTTAAAAGTAAAATTACAAACCAAGCACACAGAACGGACTAGAAAGAAGTCAGCTGCTTACTGGCCGCAGGTGGCGAATGCCAGAGGATAGATGGATTGAGAAATTACTTGGAGGTCTGCAGGCTTCTCAGCTTCCTTCTCCACCTTCCAACTGATTCTGAGTGTAGAGAAAGAGACAGGGCTCCGTTCCATCTGAATTTTTCTTCCTTTTGATTGGAAATTTGAAAGGATGTGAGTTAATTTGGGCAATCCTATTTCCATTCAGTATTAGATGCCCTTCTAACTGCTCCCATTTTGCACTGTGATAAGCCTCAGATAACCATCTCCTGCTGTGTGGAGTCAGTTTGTCCTCATGGATTAGACCGTTCTTCTCTGCTTTATAAAGTTTAATATTGTGGCATCTTCCAGTTTAAATGTAGCTTCTTTATAGAAGAGAGAGATGTTGTAAAGATATTCATAGCTTATTTAATTAGGGAATGGTGTCTTAAACCTTCGTGAGGAGAAATGTGTTTGCATTTCAGATATGTTATTGATTTTTGTGATGTATTACACTTGTGCTGAACAATGAATCCTGTGCTTCTTCCTTAAAAAAAAAAAACAAAACTCTGTAGCTTAAAATGAAAATGTTTAAAAATATTGTTAACCAGACTGTCTTCCTTTCTGAAGAACCTTAGCCCTTCTTCAAAAAATTCATAAAGAATCAAAATACTGGATTTCCTCATGCATCTTGTTTCCTGTCTGAAGATCTGTATTACTGTTCCCGGCTCTTCTGGAATCTTTCCTGAATACTGTGCTTGGGTTCATCGGTTGAAGTGCTGCTTTTACAGTTCATTTGTCTGCTTACATATCATTAAGGAGATACCTTAGAATTACCATCCAGATTCCTCAGCTTAGTTTTCAAGGCATTTCTTGACTTTGTCCCACACCATCAAATTTCATTTTTTCAAGACCTTTAAAAAAAAAAAAAGTGTCCTAAGTTCTAGTGACTTTCCTATAGGTTTGCCTGTTAGCTGTGTGTGGAAAGAAGAGTGTGTGTCCTGAATGCATGATCTCATAAAGAGATCTGAGAGCCTACAGTATATAGCAACATTAACCAATCTTTTCGAAAATGTACCCACATCTCGTCATGATTCGTTTTCCAAAATTAAGATGGTGCTTTAACTGATGTGACATTTTTGAAATCCCCTGAACCACTTTTGCTTCTGTCTCTCCCTGTTTCCCTTCTTTGACACTTCCCTTCTTACTGCTCATTCACTCATTCCACCTCGTGTTAATAATATGGATCACCTTATGTTCAGTGGTCAGTGTGGAAGGCTCTGGGAATACTAAGGTAAACAACAGGACTCATGGGATTCCAATAGAAGTGCAACAGAGACACGTCTGAAATCACAAGATAGGCACTGTAATGAGAGCAGTCTCCAGGAACATGGGTGAGAGGGAGATTGGGATAAGTCTTCACAAAGGATGTGATCTGGGTCTCAGAAGCTCAATTCTTTGTGTTGGAAGACTGTCAAAGAATTGTTTTGATCTGGTACATGTAATCGCTATTTTATTATGCTTAGTTCATTGATTAGAGCTATGTAATTAGAATTGATTTTTATTTTATCAGTCTTATGACATGGTACTATAATATGAATTTTGGGTCTCACTATGTCTCAGTTCTTTGATCTTTGTTACCCTAATTTTCTGGTAGTAGGTGAAATATTTTGATCTTTAGTTTTCTTTGCCTAGTCTTAAATTATATGTCCAGATAATACTGTTTTCCTATGGGACATTCATTATCAGAGACATTTATTAGAATGGAAAAAAGTACTTTTGTATAGTACTAACAAAGATAAGGTGGTAATGTATTTTGTTCAAATTCACCCTTTTGATACACAGGTTATCTCAAAACAACTTTCTGAAGGGACAAATATTCTTTGATGTTTATTCCTTTACTTCTTTTTGATTATTGTAATAAAACATTCATCAAGAAAATCACTTTTTAAAGTATATTGAGTTTAACTTGCTTTTTTTAACATATGTTGATTTTAGTTTCTAGATTCTGCATGTATTCCTGTATTAGAAATTGGGATTGCATGCATTTAGAAATTTGTGAGCAATGATAGCTTCTTCCATAATACATACAGATTAGAATACATTCATAATCTCTACAACTGTATATCCAGTCTCTATTTCAGTGTTCACTGTGATTACTGAATTCATCCTGCAGTTTTTATCAGCTTCATTATTTAATCTTTATAGATTTCCTTTCCTTAGACCTTCCTATAGTTATTTGGACAAATGAAAAGTAGGAAGCACTTGTAAGAATAATCTATACATTATGTATATATTTTTTAATTGGAGAATAATTTAGTAATTGATGTTAGTTTGTTAAGGAGACATAGGCTTTTATCTTTAAAATGAAAGCTTCTTAATTTTATTTATTGTACTTGCAATTTTATTTTAGGCATTTCTTAGGCATATAAGAAATGGAGAAAATTTTTAGTTTTATTGAAGGTCTAGAGAATAGGACATTTTAGTTAACAACATTTTAGGGTTATAATGAATTACCACACATGGCATAAATAGATTATCAACATTAAAATATTTAAGTGAGACAAAGGACATCGATGAAATAATTTAGTCCTTTTTCCTTTTTTGATGTTTCACATTGTTTTTTTCTTTAGCATCTTATGGTGCCTCAGGGTTGTTATTATGCTAATACAAGTTTTGATTATGTGGGTTTATCTTAAAAATTTTAAATGGTGAACTCTTCTAGTGGCCAAGCTCAGTGAATAAATATAGTTGAAGTAACTTTTTATTTATGCTGTTGAAGATTTTTGATATGCTCATTTAATATTTACTGAGGACCTACTGTGTGGCAGACAGTGTACTGGACACTGAGATACAACAATTGAATTCAACATTTTTGGTGGGGGGAATAGACAATAAGTCCAATAATTATAGCCAAGAAGGAAGTGACTATCATGTGACAAGAGAGACAGATTGGGTGGGGTGGGGGGAGGACTTTTTAGATATAGTATTTAAAAATAGCAAAGGCTTCTCTGCAGATGTGAAATTTAAGCTGAAGTGGAGGAAAAGGAGTCAGCCGTCTCAACAGCAGGAAGAAGAGGATTCCAGGTATAGAGAACAGCCTTGAACAATAGGATTGACATAGAATTTACTAAAAACACATTGTTGTGACCCCCATAAATGGAGTGAGGAAGAGAAGTAACATGGGGTTACCCAGAATTTGAGAGTTTTGCTTGTAGGCCATGAGGAGAGGTCTATATACTATTTATGTGTTATACGTTGATCTAAGGGTAATGAATAGCTATTGGAGGAGCTTAAGCAGGTGATGATAAAGTCTGATGTATTTTTTAAAGACTGCACAGACTGTTTTGTAGAACATGGATTCACCCTCTTCAGTACACAGCAGTAATAAGACCAAACATTATTAATTGAAAAATGTTTAGCTATTAAATAAATAATATTATTGTCAATATAAACAAAAATTACAAAATAAGAGATTTCTAAAACTTTGTAAACATTAAAGCTAAAAGAATGTATAAAAGCAAATAGAGTCATATGATAGCTTTCACATAGGAGGCAAGTTTTAAGAGGTAGTACGTTTGACCTTTTTTCCACAAATAGTTCTTTAGTTCTTGTTCTTTAAATGAATCTTGCTTTTCCTTCGACATTTACTCTTTCCTCACAACCCTCTCCAATGTCATATGCTTCTCCTTCCTGACTTGCAATACAGTGGAATCGTCTTCATTAGGGCTTGCTTTCCCTGCCACTTCAGACCACATTCTACACCCAACCATCTGTCATTCCTCCATCTTTGAAACTAGTGTCATCAAGTTAAATGCTTTCTTCCCATCTTGGTCCATTGTCTGCCTGTCTAAAGTACTTTTTCTTTCTTTCTTTTTTAATGTTTTTAGCCCCTTGCTTTCAATTTTCCTTCGCCCATTGCTTGGTACCATGTTGACTCTCTTGAGACCAGGCCTCATAGTTTCTCACATGCCTCACTCCATGGTACTCAGTCAGCTCTCTCAGTCCATCATCAGGACATACCCTACACCCTACACTTTACTGATTCTACCTCAAACTCTCAAAATTCCCTCTCTGATTAAATTCCCAATTCTCTCCTATTCCCTCTTTCTTTCTTTTTTTTTTTCTCCTATTCCCTCTTTCTAGCGAAACTTGTTCTTTGACCTCATCTTGATTACCAGGGACACACTATTCCATATTCTCTAGACCTCTTATTTAAGGTCTGATTTCAAAAGTTGTTCACTTTGTTGGACCTTTGTCAGTGATTTGAGCAATGCAGATGCCTCTACTTTAGAATCTCTCCCTGTGTTGCTAATCCCCAGTCATGGTTAATCTCCACTGTGTATTTCTTCATTTCTGTATTCAAATGTAATCGTTCCGTGTCCAGTAGCACAGAAGGGTTCAGGGTATGTCTTGGAGTTCTTGTTGTAGTTTGCTTGGACGTGCACTCTCTTACACTTCCCACTTGCATATATTTTAACAACAGTATAAAAAGAACCCCAAATCAGCAGATATGTGGTTATAATGTCCACAGTGGAAGTTAAAAACTACTACCTGGAAGCCTCAGCCTCTACCAGAATGCATTCATGTTCAAAGGAGAAGGCCATCTCCTCTTTGACAGAAACAGTCTTTGTGTCCATTGTGTTTTCACAATCACATAACTGTTCTGATTCTTCTTCTCTTAACTCTACCTGTGCTCTGGAAGGAGTATTCCTTTTCTGTTTTCCTTTGAGACATTTTCGCCATTTGCCCGTTTCTCCCACAGCAGCCTCCCATCTCTGCTTGTGATGTCATCATCTGACTTTCTCACAGACGCCACTATACAACCTATTGCTTCAGCACCTGCCTGCAGCTTCTGAAGGCTTGCCTCTTGTGTTTTCTGGGATTCCATGTGCTTGATTCTCCTCCCTCGCTGGTATCCCTCTTCTGTGGCCTTCAATCGCTTCTCTTTTCCGTCCCCTTGAATCACTCCTCTTTTCCTTACTCTTTTTGGGTTATGTCTCACAGTTTTAATTTTGGATCTTTTGCTTCTCTCCAGCCACATTCTCACTCACAGCTTCCAATATACCTCTGTAGGGTGGCTTCTTAATCGGTAGAAGCCCTGACTAAGCTTTGCTGAGCTTTAAGCGCTCATAAAATCTAAACGAAAGTGCATTTCCTATGATAATTTTTAGAGATTTTTTTCCTTTTTTCTTTTTTTTAATTACAGGGAAGCCTATTGAACAGGGCTCCCTGATGTACTTGAAGTCAGATTACCTCTAGCCTGTTGAGTTAAAAGGCATTTCCTTGGAAACAAAAGTTTTTTAAAAGTTAAAGAATAATGAATGCCACACACTGATACCTGGCTCCAAACCATCATTTGCCAGGACCTTAAGGAATCCACAAGAAAGAAATCGAGGCCTGTCTTGTCATTTGCAGTTCAGACATGATCTATTAAGAGAGGAAGGCGGACAGAAGCTAGATTGCAGGCCTTGGCGTTGTAAAGGGAGCAAGGTTTCTGGCACTCATGTAGAACTTTCTTGTACTCACCTTGCTTAAGTTCTGCCCCCCAGCCCACTCCAGCCCAGTCTTTCCACCCTTTAGAGTGCCTCTGGATTTAGTCAGTAGAAGTGCTGGTGGTAGAGACTTTAGTTATTTGGACGTAACTCTTTCAGTGATTGTGATTTATATCTAGAAGATATCACAGCCCTTCTGCTATGGATTTTCCACCCCCCTCACCCATCCTCTATCCCTTCAAATAAAAGAGAGAGGCTCTGTAAGGGAAAGTCTGCCTACCAGTCAGCAAGTAGGAGAACCAGAAATTTGCAGGCTGATAGCAAAAACATTTTTTAAAGCTCCTCCCCCTCACTCCAACAATGGTTAGGGGACCGTCTCTCCAGGCATTGGTCAGTTGGAATAAAGGGATGAAAGCATCATTTGGGCACCGGGTCAAGAGGGGCAAGAACACTGGGATGAAGAATGGCATAATCCAGGGGGGACTGAGGTTTGTCACATGGAATACAGGGACTCAATTTAGGGACAAGTTGCTCAGTTCATTTATTCAGGCTCTATAAAGCTGGGGAGGCCCAGGAGATAATTTGGTTAAGATTTTCATTTCAAACTTTCTAGTATACATTTTTAAGTGCTATCATTTCTACATTTTAAGTGTTTTTTTCTTCTAACAGACTGACCTATGCCTTTTCAAGGACATTTCCTTAAAGGCCTCTTTTTCCTCTTAAAGATATCCTTTCAGTTTCATTAGTCATGAGTAATTTTTTGGAAGAATTTAGAGATGACAAAAGAAAACTTTTAAAATGATTCAGAAAGTACCAAGAACTTATTAGCCAACACTTGCCTAAATGCTGTTATTAACTTTGCTCTTACCAAGTATACAGTAAGGTTAAAAACCCAAAGAAACTTTGGTAGAGCCCAGAAAGATGCCTTCTGAAGATAAGCTTGTAAATATTCTAAGAAAAATATTTTTACAAAATCCAAATTTTTTTTTCCTTATGTGTTGTCTTTTCTTGCTCATGAAATCAGTCTTGAATCTGTGTCTGGGAATGATTTAATCTAAAGATCCAGTTTTTATTTTGTCTTAACTTGCTCGCTAAGAACAAAAGATAAGGTACTGCTGAATTCCAAATTAAATGTATTTATAAATGTATTTGGTTCAGAATTTAGTTTTGCCTCAAATGTGCCAGCAGTACTTATCTCTCAGTAACAAAGGAGAGATTTTGCTATTACTGAGAATTCAGTTAAAAATAAAAGTTAATTTGTAATACTAAATTACTTAAGTTGAGTTAGATTTTTTAAAAAAGATTTATTTATTCGAGAGAGAAAGCACGAGCAAAAGAGTGAGAGTATGAGCACGGGGAGCAGAGGGAGAAGCAGAAGCTGACTCCCTGCTGAGCAAGGGACCTAATGCAGGGCTTGGTCCCAGGACCCTGGGATCGTGACCTGAGCTGAAGGCAGACACTTAACCAACTGAGCCACCTGGGCACCCCGGAAATTCATGATTTCTATGGAGCACACTTCTATCTTAGTATTTTGTGTCTAGTTAGGGTTTCCTAAAGCTCTTGTACACATCTTTTTCTCATCTCATTCACTAGCTTTTGCTTTTTAAATATTTTTCCCATCATAGAGACATTGATTATTGGGAGATTAAATTTATACATGTCTCCAAGTTTGTGATTTTCTTCATTTTAGTCACTAGTACCAGAATTATCCTTTCTTTTTCTCCTTAAAAAGTTTTCAGGAATTCCTTCAAGATGAAAGACATGTAAAATTTTGTACTTCCCTGCATTTCTTTGAATTATCTCAAGTCCATTGTGACTAGTAGGTCCTGAGAATAGCATCAACATTCATGAGTTGGAGGGAATCTGTTATTTCTCTTGCCACTTTGATTTTTAAGCATAAATTGTGTGTGTGTGTATTTCAAAATTGTAACTAATATCAAGCTCAAAATTTTGTTTACATTAATATTTGTTATTATTTAACACATTACATTAGTAATGTCAATTTTTCCAGCATCATTTGGCAATTTGGGGAATGAGTGGCTTTTCTATATGAAATTGCTAGGTGTAAGACTTACTCCTTTAAAGTAATGATCTTTTGATTTTACTTATTTCTGTAAGAAATCTTTCTGAAGTGTATTATACTTTCCTGCATATATAAAGTCTGCATATATAATCCCTGACAGCCATACTCCACCTTGTTGAGGTTCTAACATCACTTTGTACAAGCAGTACTTATTAGATTGTGTGTTCGTGTCCTGTGTTCCAGTCTTCATTCTGCATCTGACAGCATGCAAGCTTGTTTTCTTATTTGTATCTACAATAAAATCTAATAACAAGTTGACAGCGTGGTTTTATGAATAAAAGAAAGCAAGAACATGGACAAGTTATGTTATTTATGTTAATCATCTCCTTATAGAATAAAACTATGATGCTCTTGAAGAGGTTTGTGTTTACATGAGGTTTTTCCTTCAGTAGATAGTGTTACACTGTTTGTGCTTTAGTGCTGGTCATTGCTGTTCTTTTTTTTACCCCTACAATTAGTATCCATTTGTAGCTAATATATTACCAAAGTTTGATATATATGAGGGCTTGCTGTTTGCAAAAAATTTCTTAGTAGATATTTTATGTAACATTTGTGATAGTGATTTGTCACTCATAGCCCTTTCTTTCTTTCTTCCTTTCTTTCCTTCTTTCCTTCCTTCCTCATTCTGTTCTGAAATCATAGTAGTCAATGCAAGTTGATTATGGTCAAATTGGTTAGAAGTACTACTAATGGGGAAAAGTGAAGCCACGCTCTCTAATACATGTACTAGCACACACATTTCCTTTTCTAGTATTTGAATGAAGTGGGAGGAAATTTGATGCCACCTTGTTTATCTCACTTTCTTTGTAAACCAGTAAAGGGAGGGGCGCCTGGGTGGCTTAGTTGAGTGTGGGTCCAACTCTTGGTTTCGGCTTAGGTTGTGATCTCGGGGTCTTGGGATCGAGCCCTGCATCAGGTTCCATGTTCAGCTGGGAGTCTGCTTGAGATTCTCTCTCTCCTTCTGCCCCTCCCCCCTTTCGCACATACCCATGTACTCTCTCTCTCTCAAATAAATAAATAAATAAATAAATAAATCTTTTTTTTTTTAAGCCCGTTAAATAGGATAGGATTCTGTATTTTTTTTCAAATCTTAACATTAAGCAGTTCTCAGCTGTTTCACATTAAAACTTGAAAAACAAATGATACTCAAAATTTTCATTAGAAAATTAAATAAATAAATAAAATAAAGTTGAAGACTGCATAGAAATAGGAGGAGTATTTTGCTGTAGTGTTAGGTGAAAACGCATATACCATATTGCACCCTGCTGCTATTTTCACTTTCTGACACACATAGATTTGTACAAGAAATGGAAGGGAGTGAGCAAACGCTAAAATTCTTTTTTTTTTTTTTAAGCTAGAGTTCTTTAAGGAAGTGAGTTAGTGGATTTTTTTTGTTTAAAAATTTTATTTATACTTTTCTTATTTTTTTTAATAAGGGGAAGATTAGAATTACATCTATGTTTGGATATTAAGAATGTTATTGAGCAAAAGTTGCATATTACAGATTGTAATTATATCCCCATGTTCTGTATTTCCTTTTATGCCTTAGGTATCTGTTGTTTCTGGCTAGAAGATTTTACAATTTCTTCAAAGTTCAGCTTTACCCACTCCTCACATGGGGATTCCTTCTTTAGATTTCTCATACTGCACTTTGTGCATACATGTATCTTAGTACTTATTAGCTAGTTGTATATGTGTTAGACTTCACAACAGCCTGGGACATTGAAGAAAATGCAGACTCTGGAGCTAGAATGATCTGGATCCAAGTCTTTGTTCTGTCACTTACTAATTTTATGACCATAAGCATATGTTTAGCTTCTCTGAGCCTGAGTCCTCATTCTAAATTGGAGCCAGTACTACCTACTTTATAAGAATATGGGGAAGATTATAGCAACATCTGTATGTAAAGAGGCTACACCCTCTGGTGGGTGTTCAGTAATTTCTTCTCGAGTCAAAAAGACTTGGATCATGCCCTCCTTTCAAGTTACACAGCTACTTTTCCTGGAACATATTGGCTGTCTGAATCAGAAAGACTTGGTGAATTGATGACTATAAATGTCATTAAAGTTGTTGTGTGACTAGGGTTTTAATCAGTTCATAGTAGTGACTTATCTAGATATTTTCTATAATATTTAGCATATTGATTTTTTATTTATTGTTTATTTTCTATACATTGAATTGTTTTCAGAGACATCCTAAATATCCTTTTGATTAAATTATCTTTTTTTTTTAAATATTTTTCACATTAGACCAATATTTCTCAACCTTTTCTTCATTATCACCCTAAGGAACCTTCTTAGATATTTTTTTCCTAATTACCCCGCTCCCTTATGAAATTTTAATTCCACAGATAAGACTATATCTGTTATATGTTGTATGTGTATCTGTGCTTTATCCTTAATAAAGGTGAGACTCTCTCTCTCCTCTTTCCAAAGAACCAGTTTTTATCTCCTTGAAGTGCTATCATCCCTGTCAAGGTGTACATTAGACCTTTTAGACATGATTTGATTGTATAGATAATGGTTCAGAGCTTGGGATATAGTTGGATAACTCTGAGAGTGAATTCTGGCTGCTCCATTAATTAGCTGTGTGAACTTTTGTCAGTTTCTTAAGCTTTCTAAACCTGCTTTGTCTCATCTGTAAAATGGGAATACTAATGTTGTTGTCTTCCTAAGGATTAAATGCCAATTAAATGAGGTAGTTAATGCAATATGTTTAGCACATATTAATTGTTAAATATGTTTTAACTCTCATTTTATTATATTATGACCACAGTATCCATTCTGTTTCATTTGAACCTAAGACTTGAAATATCTAGCAGTTCTTTTTTCTCATTTTTTAAAAAGATTTTATTTATTTATTTGAGAGAGAAAAAGCAGGAGTAGGGGTAGGGGCAGAGGGAGAGGGAGAAGTAGGCTTCTCATTGAGCAGGGAGCCCAACCCAGAGCTCGATCCCAGGACCTCTAGATCATGACCTGAGCTGAAGGCAGACATTTAACTTACTGAGCCACCCAGGAGTCCCTCTTTTCTCATTTTTAATACTGACTGCCTTTGGAAGGAAAAATGTAAACTCTAGAGGTAAGATGAGATAAAATACCTATAGTTCTTCATAGCTCCTAAAAAGCTAATTGAGAAGAAAATTTCTTAGTATGTGTATAACTATTTGTAAACTATTATAATGCATTTACATGGTGTCTTGAACCATAGATTATTATTTTATTAAATAATTCTGGATTCTCTTTTTAGATATTTGATTTAATGGATGCCAAAGCACGTGCTGATTGTATCAAAGAAATAGATCTCCTTAAGGTAAATAAATGAACTATTGACTATTTTGAATATAGATGAGCATGTTGATAAAAGTGATTTATGAAAATATTACACTTACAAGCAAAAAGATTTTTAAAACTTATGTCACACTGTTTTTTTTTTTTCTTTTAAAGATTTTTATTTATTTTTTGACAGACAGAGACACAGCGAGAGAGGGAACACAAGCAGGGGGAGTGGGAGAGGGAGAAGCAGGCCTCCCGCCGAGCAGGGAGCCCGATGCGGGGCTCGATCCCAGGACCCTGGGATCATGACCTGAGCCGAAGGCAGACGCTTAACGACTGAGCCACCCAGGCGCCCCTGTCAGACTGGTTTTAAGCAACATTATACAAATATGTATCTCAGTATATGGAAGAATGTAGTTATTTTTTGAATTCATTGTAAAATAATTTAATCAGGTCATTTGGCAGGATTAGCTCCCCTCCCCTGCCTTTCAAACTAGGAAATAGATAAAATTGGCAAAGAACATTGAAGAAATTTTTTCTTGACTGTCCCAATTAGACATATTCTAAAGCTTAAGTAACATAAATGAATATTAGTATTATCTCAAGATGTAATATATTGAGAATGTGGACTGATCCAAATGGGCACATGCTTTTTATATTATTTCTGTATCTTTTTTCCAGATTTAGAAAGGCTGATGTAAAGAGTATGTCAGAATTAGCTTTTCAGTTTTTCATCCACTCAAAGAATATGACTGAAATTTCAGTTATCTCTGCACTGCTTTTATTCTAGTAAAATTTCCTTTGAGGAGTGTTGTAGCCTATGTTATATTTTTAACTGTTAGATAAGACTTAGATGTTTTATATGCCGTACATTTTTGTTTGTGCCTAAAATGAATCCAATTTATCAAAAAAAGATAAGAGTAAGATCAAAGTGAACCATGTTTTCCATCTGTTCTGTTAGTTGTAGTTATTTCCTGGGCCATGAAGTAACTACTTTAAAAATATATATAAATAGCTATTAGAAAAATAATATATTATCATAGAAGATGTAGAAGAAAAACCTGTAAGTAGAAAGAAAAGAAGAAAATCATGTATATACCCTCTGGGAGAATTCTTGAATAATTTTCTTTGAGAAACTATTTGTCTTATGTTAACTTGTTTAAAGATTGAACAGAAAGCAAATTGTACAAAAGGATTGTCAGTGTGTAGAGACTGATGCATATATTTCTATAAGGTGAAATTTTTCTTAGGATCACTTAACGCATCAACCCCATAGGTAAACTCAGTATGTTTTATAATATTTGATGTAAAAGCTGTGTTTAGGTAGAATATATGTTTAGGTAGAATATGTCCTTTCATTTTGTTTTGTTTTAAACCACTGGCTGCAGTTATATGAGGATCAGGCCACCTTCAAAATAGGAGTAAAAGGAATACTTTATTTACCATTGAGTGCCCTTAATGACAGTTCCCATTTTGAAGGATATAATTTTTAGCAATTGGTGCTGTAATTCTGCCATTCATTTATGTTAATATATTTATTGGACATAGCAATACATACTTTAAAAAAATTTAACTGTAATTTACTCTATTTCTAATAGAGAGTATTAAAATAAAATTAATTTGTATCTGGTATTTCAATACTTGTTTTAAAATTCACTAAAGAAAAATACACTGTCATGTTAAGATTTCTGTAACTTAAAAATGAAATGCAGTAACTAAGTTTATTTTTAAGTTAAGAAACTGTAAGTGATTCCTGGGAATTTACAATAAGAAAACTTTCTGGTGTCTGTTTTTGTGTGTGTGTGTGTGTGTTTTTCCATCAGCAACTCAACCATCCAAATGTAATTAAATATTATGCATCATTCATTGAAGATAATGAACTTAACATAGTTTTGGAATTAGCTGATGCTGGTGATCTGTCCAGAATGATAAAGGTAAGGTTTTGTTTTGCTTTTTTTAAACTAAGTATTTATTTTTTTCTGATAGAATTGCTCTTTAAACATATAGGTATATTAGATATTTTAAAGACCTCGGTGAAATGCTTTAAAATATGGTAGATATGTAATGAATGATAGACAGTAGTGATAATTATGATTATGAAACTGGTTTACCTGGTAAAGCTCACTCTGTTCAGCGGAGATGTGTGGACACTCTGAAACCAACTTGGAAATAGACCAACAGATTTGTCTTCTATAAGCTGAAGGTCAAATTTTGCAACTTGATTTTTCTGAGCAGACCACCCTTGATCCTGTATCTCTGGACATCAGGCAGAGGGGGACAGAAAGAGATTCTAGAGAATCCTGACCTGTTCCTGGGAGGGATTCATCAAAGAATAAAGTGGGCTTTGCATTCAGACCTTGCACATCAAACCCTAATTCAACCACTTTGAAGTTTATTTAACTTTCTTTTCCAACAGCATATTAATTGGGTTTAAGTTCAGCTACAAGTTATAGAAACCCCCAAATTAGAGTGTTCTAAAAACTGCTTGTCCTTAGGTTACTTCTGTGTATGACAGTTTCTCAAAAACAAAATAATAATAGAACCTACTTCATAGGATTGTTGTAAATGATTAATTATTTGACATTTATTAAGACCTAAGACCTGTCTCACACATAATAAGGCTATGCAAATGGAAGCTACTGATATATTATTATTGTTACTAATTATATTTCTCTGTTACATAAAATTCTGGAGCTGATATGCCAGCTCTGATCTATCAAATTCTCAGAAACCAAGCCTATTTGCAGCTGATCAAGTCACCTCTCTGAGGCAGGAAGGGACAGAGGGCACTTGGTGGCTGTATCTTGAGGCACGTTCCTGGATACAGCCACACAACATTCTTAGCTTCATCACTTCGGCCAGAATTTAGTCTTATGAACATGTGTAGCTGCAAGGGAGGCTGGAATATATAGTCTTCATTTGGCTGGTCATGTGCCATCTGAACTTCTGTTACTCAGGAAGACATGTTGAACAGGGTGGAAATCAGTGAAGACCAACTAAATAAGAAAAGCAAGGCTCTTTACTCTGAGCTTCCTATAGCAAGGGAGTCAAGCATTGTCATTAACATTTTGACAGAGATTCACAGGCAGGCAGAGGAATAGGAAATCTTTATAATGGGAAAAATAAGCCTTTAGGTATTTAGGTATGACCTGATTAGAGGCTGTTGGCACGAAGAAGCTTTACATGAGCTGCTTAGAAGTGGGGCATCTCACCTGGCTTTTTCTGATTGGTCCTAAGTTGGACCAATTAGGGAAGCTGTCGGGTATTCATCAAGTCCTGGGCATTTGGGGCTGATTGATACAGAGTTATTGCTTAGCTTCTTAGATTGTTGCTAGAGATGGCAGTCTGGCTTCCTGCACACCAGACATGGTGGGCTGGCATCCTGGGTCGTTTGTTATGGATAAAAGTTTGGTTTTCTGGTCAGGTTGCTGAAGGTTGTGGATCAAATTTCTGTTTTTATATGATCTGGGCATTGTCTGTAAATTCAGTCTCTCAACAGATACAGGAGCACAACTAGTAATCTCTGCTACATGGAGTTATTGTAAGGCGTTCTTAAAAACAACATTACATGCTATATGCATTACCATATTTACTGTTTAAAAGGATTCTGGGGCTAAATTTGACAGAGAAGATAACCATCATTACTAGTAAATAGAAGAACTGATGTTTGAAATTAGGGTTTATCTGATGCAAAATTTCATGTGTTTTCCTTTAGTGGCACTTAAAGATTTTTATATCACAGAACTCCTTTGAAAAGTCAGATGAAAACCCTTGACCTTCTGCCGAGAGAGATGTTGGTGCATACACACTTTGTCTTCCATCACTAAGCCTTCACAGATTTTCTGATCAAGGTGCTCACTGGTTCTCTGGCAGTAGCTAGGAACCCTGCTCTCTGGTGCGAGCGTGGTGTCAGCGGGTCAGCTCTCTTGCCACTTAACTTCTCTTAGTCTTAGTAGCCTCATCCATAAGACGGAGGCAGTTTTAAGATTGCTTGCTAAATTATAAAAATACTACATGACAGGGAGGTAATATTTTTATTATCACAGAATGCTATCGAGCTGACTCTGTTTAAAGTCCCATGGTGAGAGTGACTCACTTCTAATCCGTTATCTGATTGCTTGTTTTAGGGACTTCTCAACACTAGTACTGTCTTTGCAAATTAATGAACACTAAAAAATAAAAATAAAAAATAATAATAAATAAAAAATTTGTGGTTTTAATTTTAAAAAGAAATGCAAACACACAAATGCAAAATTTATAAAATAACCATCAAGATGAGACATATAAAAGCCAATGTAAATAGTCCTTATAAGAGAGACAGCTAATATACAATTCTTGGCTTAAACTTTAAGTGCAAGAGTTGTTTAAATACTTATAGTAGGAAGCAAAGAAAGCAAATCTTCATTGGGCAAATACCAGCTGAAGGCAGATAAAAAACAGTTTCAGTTATCAAGTCTTGCCCCTGATTGAGAGGTTGATGATTTGGGGTTTTGATTCTCTTCTAGAGTTTTTTGCTCTTTTCCAGTCTAGTTTTCTTTCTTTGCTACTGTTCCTCCACACCTAGACGTTGCTGTCCCTAGCCCATTGCCAAGGCATGCCTGAGCCCATAACATTTGCCTTGGAAGAATACTCCTGTCCTTTCACCACTTGAGAAAACTAGGGCAAGATCAGAGTGCTTTATAGAAGAAGCCCTGTGATCTGCATCTTTAGCAGATTCGGATTTCTTAGACCAGTGGGGGAGGAAAAATTTGTCTGTGTTTTTATATTTATTGTGGTGATGAACTCAGTTCCCTTATTTAAATGGCTCTTCCCATCAGTTGACATTTTCAAGGAATTTTTTTTATCAACTGACCCAGTAGATATAGTAAGATCCATTCAGAACAACAGATTCTGTTTGGTAATGAATAGTAATGTGCTGTTATAGATTGATAACTATACTCTCAAAGTATCCTTAGGGCTTCTGACTAAAATTTGAAGGTATCTATCATGTAAAAGATTACTTAGGAAACTTTCTAAAAGTTTTTAAAAGTGATTGCTAGTAAATTATGTTTATAGAGCAATTTATTGTACTTAGATAGAACTGAAGTAGTTCTTTAGAGAATTGGTAATATCATTCTTCCTTCCTATCTAGTAGACATTATTGTATAAGCCTTTAATGATCCTATCCTTTATTGTAGGTACCCTTAGTCAACCTCATCAAGATATACAAGATTCTGGGTCAGATTTCCCAGATCCTCTTGGAGCCCTCCTAAAGGTGGAAAGTTATATTGTCAAACTTATAGATCTTAGAATAGTCTCAGCATAATGGCCATAACAGAAAGTTATTCTAGTGTCCATAAAAGAAAGTTTGACTAAGAAGTTTCACATGAGTAGACTATTTTTATATCTGGTTACATTTATGTATGTCTTTATAATAAATAAAGAAGGACAATGAGGAGAGAGGGGTGTTGCTGTTTTAGGTAAGGGGATGAAAGAAGACCCTCCTGACTTAAGTCTTGCACCCCCACCTGCCTTTTCCTTCTTACTGTCCCGGTTCTGTTTTTTCTTTGCAGACACTCACTCACTCCTGACCCTGTTCCCAACATCACAAGAAATGGCTCTTGAATGACCTCTATCATTAAATCCAGGGGGCTTCATCCAGTGCTCACTCCACTTGATCTCTCGGCTGCATTTGGCTCTGCTTTTCATACCCTCCTCCTTAAAATACTCCTCCACTGGTTTGTTGAGTCCCATCGTGCCTGTTTCCTTCCTGTCTCCCCGGACGCTCTGATTCTTCTTAACTGGGTCATTCTTTTGTCTTAACCCTTCATGATGGATTTTAAAAGTTGTGGTCTGGCTTTTTTTTTTTTCCTTTTTGCTTTATACTCTCTTTGTAGTTGATGTCATTCATGCCCGTGGATTCAGTTACTTTCAGTGTGCTTGTTTTCTAATGTTTTATCTTTAGTCTGGAGCTGTCTTCTAATTCTGAATTCAGATTAGCTCAACACCCCTGTAAAGAAATTCATTATCTTCCCCAGACTACCTTCCTCCCACAATTCCTAACTGAGTTCAGCACCTGTCTGCCCAGTCGTGCACGCTGGAGCCCAGGACTCTTCTTTGACACTTCTCTCTCCTTACCTCCCACTTCAGTCTGTCACCAAGTTCAGTTTATTTTTCTCTTAAATGACTTTCAAATATTCCACTCAGCTCTGTTTCCATTTCTCTCCCTGTAGTGTGAAGTACCATCATCTCTCACCTAGAGAACGGGAGCTTTTAAACTAACCTTCCAGCACCTGTTTCTCCATCAGTCTTTTCAAGAGAGGTGAGAAAGGAGGAAAAAAAAAAAGAAAGACCTCTTTTTAAATCCTTCTTGAGTTTCCTGTTGATGGTAAAGATGTTTGCCAAAATTTACTAAACCTGTGTGATCCAGAATATAAGCTCTCAGAGGGAGAAATCTTAGTTTGTTTTGTCACCTCACAAATCCCTAGTGCTTAGGACAGTGGGCCGCACAGAGTAGATGCTCAATAGATATCTGCTGTAGAAGGTGTAGACACCTTCAGTTTCTAGGGAGGTGCCTGGCTCATAGTAGTAGCTCTATTAATAAACATGTGGTCAATGAGTGCATAAAAGGTGATTATCTCCTTTCTTCCTCCCTCCCTTCCTTCCTTCCTTCCTTCCTTCCTTCCTTCCTTCCTTCCTTCCTTCCTTCCTTCCTTCTTTCCTTCCTTCCTTTCTTCCTTCCTTCAATTCCAGGTTGATTCTTTTTACCTCTGCTATGGTTCTCTGTTCCAGGGACCAGTAGGTGAATATGGGTGGTTGTTTCTTGCAGTTTCATTCTGGTCTTACAGGGAGTTGCTAAGATATTGAGTGGTATGCTGGCGAGACAGAAGATGGTGTTCTGAGCTGATACAGGAAGGGTATTTTTTTCCCCAAGAAATTCAAAAATTCTTGTCTAAACATTCTTATTTGTGCTATAAGCTGTTCTTTATAAAAGAGACTACTTTAAGAAAAAAGTCATAGGAACTTCTTTTATGAAGGAACATGACGGTGACTTAATGCTTTATAAAGGACAGCAGTAGATACTTGAATTGTAAGAAAATGATTCATTTCTTTATAGTGAGTAATATTGTAAATCATAGTGCATCACAACAGTATATTTCACTGTCTCAAGTCTTCAGCTTAATTGGGGTAGAAGAGAAAATATAGCTCCTGGTCTGTATTCCAGAAATGAACCTCTGGATAGCATTGCATCAAAGATTTTTACAAGTAAATAATTAATTGGTTTAGAGCAAGCTGACAAATATAATTAAGCAATTTATAGTTGAAATATTCAGTATTTCTCTAATTAGTGACAAAGGAATACCTGAGGCTGTGGTCAGATGAAATACTTCCCAGATGAGTTTTAGGATAAAAGGAAATCTAGAATTTTTCATCATCTACTTCTTTATCATCAGAAATCAGAATTTTAAAGGAAAATAGACTCTTAAAGATTTCAGTTTATCAAGTTGTGATTTGTATACTTCGTATTTTCTTTATCATACCCCAGATTGGACCAATAGATGCTCCATTTTGCAGTATGCCTTATTAATACTGTTTATTTCACTCTTTGAACATCAAGAAGCAAATTTGGTGATAGAGACTTAGACTTAGTGTAGAAAAGACGAGAGACAAATCTCAGAAAGGTATAAACAAAAGCTTTGTTTTCTTTTTTTTAGGTATCAATAGAAATATTGCTAAAATGTATTTAAAATTTTCATAGCCCATTTTTCTTTTTTATTTTATTTTATTTTTTAATTTATATTCTTTTTTTTATTATGTTATGTTAGTCACTATACATTACATCATTAGTTTTTTTTTTTTTTTAAAGATTTTATTTATGTATTTGACAGAGAGAGACACAGCGAGAGAGGGAACATAAGCAGGGGGAGTGGGAGAGGGAGAAG
>NC_138374.1:110203738-110221253 GCF_054177405.1 Leptonychotes weddellii
CAACCCTCACTTTGTTTCCTGAGATTAAGAATTCCTCATATCAGTGAGGTCATATGATATATGTCTTTCTCTGATTGACTTATTTCGCTCAGCATAATACCCTCCAGTTCCACCCACGTCGTTGCAAATGGCAAGATCTCATTTCTTCTCTATCCATTCATCTGTCGATGGACATCTTGGCTCTTTCCGCAGTTTGGCTATTGTGGACATTGCTGCTATAAACATCGGGGTGCATGTACCCCTTCAGATTCCTACATTTGTATCTTTGGGGTAAATACCCAGTAGTGCAGTTGCTGGATCATATGGTAGCTCTATTTTCAACTTTTTGAGGAACCTCCATACTGTTTTCCAGAGTGGCTGCACCAGCTTGCATTCTCACCAACAGTGTAGGAGGGTTCCCCTTTCTCCGCATCCCTGCCAACATCTGTCGTTCATAGCCCATTTTTCTAATGTATAGTTTATTCATTGAACTATTTACAATTTCTTATATTTATAATTACCTCTTAAAAAGTCAGTTTGAGACAAAAGAAAAAAGTGCATATCTTTAACATTATATTTGTAAAAACTTTTATTCTGCTAAAATGTCAATAAAATACAATATAACCCAATGTAATAAATCTCTTAGGGGGAAACGTAGAAGTTTGCTATCTGCCAAAAGATTTTCATACCACAGCACACTGGCTAAAAAGTAGGTCAACATTATACTTGGAAACTTTTTTTAGTGAAATATGGATTACTGATTTAAATGGATATCTATTTTGTGTCAAGAGTTTGGCACAATTCCAAATAATAAGTTAAGGCTCTTTTTTCCCCCTAGTTTTATTGAGATATAATTAACATACATTACTGTAAGTGTAAGGTGAACAGTATTATGGTTATATTGTGAAATGATTACCACAATAAGTTTAGTGTCTGTCATCTCAAAGATACAATAAAAAGTCTTATGATGACAACTCTTAGGATTTACTCTTATAACAACTTTCCATTCAGTAGTATTATTTGGAGTCATCATGTTGTACATTCCATCCTAGTACTTATTTATGTTGTAACCTCTGACCACCTTCCTCCAATCCCCCCTCTGCCCACCCTCTGTCTCTGGAGACCACAAATCTGACCTTTTTTTATGAGTCTGTATGTGTGTGTTAAATTCCACATATAAGTAAAATTATACAGCACAACGTTTGCCTTTCTCTGTCTAGCTTATAATGCCCTCAAGATTTATCCCTGTTATTGCAAATGATAGGTTTTCCTTGTTTTTTTTTAATGGCTGAATAATGTTCTATTGTATGTGTGTGTGTGTATATATATATATACATGACAACTTCTTTTTTTCATTCATCTGTCAGTGGTCATTTATGTGGTTTCCATGTCTTGGGTATTGTAAATAATGCTGCTGTGAACATAGGGGTGCCAGATATCTTTTTGAGCTAGTGTTTTCATTTCTTGTGGATATATTCCTGGAAGTGAAATTGCTGGATCATATGGTAGTCCCATTTTTAATTTTTTAGGGATCCTCCTTACTGTTTTCCATAGTGGTTGTACCAGTTTACAGTCCCACTGACACTGTACAAGAGTTCCATGCCAGCATTTGTTATCTTTTGTTTTTTTGATGATGGCCATTCTGACAGGCATGAGGCAATATCTCATTGTGATTTTGATTTGCATTTCTCTAATGACTAGTGTTGTTGAGCATCTTTTCATGTACCTGTTGGCCATTCATGTATTTTCTTTGGCAAATGTCTATTTAGGTCTTTGCCCATTTTTTACTTGCATCATTATTATTATTGTTATTATTATTACTATTTGCTATTGAGATATATTCTTTATATATTTTGGATATTAATGCCTTCTCAGGTGTATGGTTTGCAGTTTTTTTTTTCCCATTCCATAGGTTGCCTTTTTGCTTTGTTGATGATTTCTTCTGAAGCTTTTTAGTTTAATATGGTGACCCTTGTTTATTTTGTTGTTGCTGCTTACGCTTTAGGTGTCAAAACAATTGCTGTCAAGACCCATGTCAAGGTTTGTTCCTATTTTTTTTCTTTTTAAGGAGTTTCATGGTTTTAATGGTTTCATTCTAGTTTCATTCTTTTACATGTGAATATCCACTTTTCTCAGCACCATTTATTGAGGAGACTGACTATTTTTTCTCCATTGAGTATTTTTAGCTCCCTTGTCCAGTATTTAGTTGACTGTACATGCTTGGGTTTATTTCTGGGCTGTCAATTCTGCTTCATTGATCTGTTTGTTTTTATGACAGTACCATACTGTTTTGGAAGGCTGCTATGCTCACCACTATACCACCAACGCAGGTTACCATACTGTTTTGATTACTATAGCTTTATAGTATAGCTTGAAGTCAAGAAGTATGATGCCTCTGCCACTTTGTTATTCTTTCTTAGGATTGCTTTGGCTTTTGCTATTTGGGGTCTTTTGTGGTTCTATACAAGTTTTAGAATTATTTTTTCTTTCCATAAAAAAAAAAATGCCATTGGAATCCTGATAGGGATTGCCTTGAATCTCTAGATGGCTTATGGTAGTATTGACATTTTAACAATTTAAAATTCTTCCCACTCTGAACACAGGATACTTTTCCATTTGTTTTAGTGCCTCCTTTGATTTCTTTCATCAATGTCTTACCATTTTTAGAGTAGAAAACTCCTTGATTAAGTTTGTTCCTAAGTACTTTATTGGTTTTGGTGCTATAGGATCATTTTCTTTATTTCTTTTTCAGATAACTTATTGTCAGTATATAGAAACACTATTGATTTTTGTACATTAATTTTGTTTCCTGTAACTTTACTGAATTCATTGATTAGAATTAATGTTTTTTTGGTTGTGTCTTTAGGATTTTCTGTGTATATAAAATCATATCATCTACAAATAGAGACAATTTTACTTCTTCCTTCCTTTCCAATTCTGATACCTTTTATTTCTTTCTCTTGTCTGATTGCTCTGGCCAGGATTTCTACGATGTTGAATAGGAGTGGTGAGAGTGGGCATCTTTGTCTTGTTCCTGATCTAGGCTATCTTTTCTTAATATATTTAGATATATGCTGTCTTCTTTAATATGCAACTTGTATTTTCTGCATTGTTACCCCTTGTATGGCATTCCCTTTAAATTTGGAGAAACCTTAAGACTCCTTTCCTTTACACATAAAGTTAATTTTATATGTTGATTTTTTATTGTGTTTAGAAATGCACATTGTATTTTTCTTTTATTGCTAATTATCACAAAGTTCACAACTTAAAACAACACGAATTTATTATCTCACCGTTTGTATGGGTCAGTGAGTTCACATACTAGTTAGTGGGTTCTCTGCTCAAGTTCTTAGAAGACTGAAATGAAGGTGCCAGCTGGGGCTGTGATTTCATCTGAGGATACGATTTTCTTCCTTGTTTGCTGGTTGGCTAGAAGCATTCAGGTCCTTGCAGTTACATGAGTTAAGTCCCTACTGTCTTTGTGGTTATCAGCTGGGGACAGTCCTTGGGTCCTAGAGGTCTCCTGCTGTTCCCTGCCACATGGCCCTCTCCATAGCCTTGCAGTTTGTTACCTTGAGGCCAGCAGTCAAGTCTCTCTGGCTTTGAATCTCTTAACTTTTTTGAAGGGCTTACCAGGTTAGGCCACGCCTACCCTGGATAGTCTCCTTTTTGGTTAACCCAAAAGCAGCTGATTTGGAGCCTTAATTACATCAGCAAAATCCTTCCTGCCATATAAGACAACATGATAGAGGAATGATAATTCATCATATTCACAACCCAACTTACACATAAAGGGAGGGAATTATATATAGAACTTGGGGATTTTGGGGGGTGAAGTTTGTCCTACAGTTCTGCATACCACAGGCTTTGATATATTAACTAAAATATTAACAGTGTTTTAAAGATAATTATTATCTCCAAATATTAGAACTTATAAATCTTGTTCACCTTTTTGATGTGGTTGTATTTTACATTTGCAGACACATTTTTATTTTTACTTACCCAAATTTAGAGGCTAGACTGGAAATAAAATCATTTTGAAATGTCTTTTACACTTTTGACCTTTGAATCCTTAAAGCAATAAAATCTTCCCAGTAGTACCATCTATCTTGGATAACTCTGATTTATAGTTTACAAGGACACCTACACTTTCCATTTCAGCATCTGGCATAAAATGTATCATCCAAGCCAGGCAACTATGAGAATTGCCAGTGATTCCAAATGTGGGCTGTTTCCCTCTGAGTCTTTTGTATAAGATTGTTGTCTATGTTATGACCTTAGAATTATTTGGAAGTTTAAGGTTACAAATCAGTGGCACTATCTGACAAAAATCCATACAGAATTGAATATTATATACATATGTATATGTACATAGTTACCTACTCATATTGCATGAACAACCATATGTTTGTGTATCCATATAGATTTATGTCTATATTGGTATATATGCGTAGGTGTGTTATACAGAATTATTTGTATAAAAGCAGTGTTACTGATAAAATATCACCTGGGTTTTCTTTGATACTTAAGTAGCTTAATAGTAAAGTAGTATAGAACTTAGGGATTTTAGTAAATTAAAAATTATATATCCTAATGGCCATTATGTAATTCTGTGAGCATAACTAAAGGTGATGTATAACTTTTGAACTTGGGATAATTAGAAGATAATTTTCAAAGGATGTCTTGCTCTTTACATTTTAAGGTAATACTGATCTAAAGCTGCCTTTAAAAATCCTATAATATCACGAGCAGTAGTACTGGGAGAGCTGTAACAGTTAAGTAAAAATGAGATACACAGACTCCTGTCCTTTTTTTTTTTTCCCCTAAATGGATTTCTGCCAAGAGACTTTTACTGTCTCATTATTGTTCTGCTGTGTTTCCCTTGTCCATTAAGAATATTGAAATATCTTTCCAACTATCTTACCAATGTCTCGTAAAACAGAACCAGAAAGAATGTATTAAAGCGGCAAATGTTTCCGTTTATCTTTGTGACCTTGTGTCTTCCTGAAGATTAACTTTCTGCTTTTGTGTCTCACTCTTTCTGTCTCTAGTACTCTGATGCAGCAGAGAAGACATCTTAAAGATTTCCAAGTATCTTCTCTATTAGTTTTAATAACATGGAAGCTTCTCTTAAAAATTATCCATGTGACAGCAATGCAGGAATTATTCCTTGTAGTAATTCTGATGCATTCATCTATTTTTTATTGATTTTTTTAATGTCCTAAGTTTCCTCAATATCAATGTGCTAATGTTCTGAAGGCAACTTCTCTGGGGGAAAAACATTGTGACTTTATATGAGCTTATTTTTCTTGTTTGCTAAATAACTTAAGGGTTTTTTTCCCCAAGGCTTAATTGCTCAGAGAAAAATCTTTACCCTTCTTACCCTAAGATGAAACATATTTCAGCTTCCTCAATAACCCATATAATTTTGATATGGGGGAATGAATAGATTATATTGATATTCTATTAAATTATAATCCAGAAACAGCTGAATACTCTTAGTGGGTTATCCAACATTACATGAAAGGAAAAAGACAAGTGAAGCTTGCATGGGAAATATTTTATCAAAGTGGATAAACTCAGATGCCAGTGATAAGTATTTTCAGTGGTCTCATGGCTGCCAGTCCCATTCCACATCACACCTTCTAGAGTGACTTCAGGTTGCTGAATTTTATTCAGAGTGCCAAGAGTGAAAATATTCACATCCTGCAAATTAGTATTACAAAACCAAAATTCTAATTGAGACATAACTATTTTGCACATTTATATATTCTCAAAATTGTGTATAGCAAGTATTTGTGAGATTTAGTCTGTTGAGACCTCCTTATACCTTCAGAAGAAAAATGTTTCTGCAGAAAGATTAATATATAATACAAATCGCACTTAGAACCATCAGTTACACTTTCAGAAGCATCCCATCCTTTCCATCACCCAGTCTCTGTGCATTGAATTTCTCTGAAACAACCACTGCAAAATGTAGTCTTATGAAAATGCATTATAATTACAGAGATATGTTTGGGAACATAACATCCCTTCTGATGATAAATGTTTGACCTATTGCAAGTTTCTCTAACTACCTGTCATCTCATGTGAAGATCATTTATAGTATTAACTGGACCTATGGGGATCTCTGAGGTATTACTATTATTATTCGCTTTGTTTTTACTAACTGGGGATTTAAAGGATAGGACATACCAGTAAAGTAGCATTATCTTTATGTGTGAAAATGTGCCAAGTAGGCATTTCTTAAGTTGTAAGTTTTATTTGTACTTGAGATTGTAGAACCATAGATTCTATTTTGGAGGCACTGGGGACCTTATAGCTCATCTCCAAACTCTGTTCAATATAGAGAGGAAACTGCGGTCTACCAAGGTTAAGTGACATGCTCAAGGTAACACAACCAGTTATGTCAAGGCTCATAATCAGGTCTTTATAAAAGGTGATAAACTAGATTGTGTTAGTGGCACATTAAACATCTGACAACATTCCTAAGCAGGAAATATGCCCTTATATTTAACATAAATTATTTACTTCCTCTTGTTAGATACTTGGAAGAGATGGAGCGGGTGCTTTTAATTCTAGTTCTCTTATTACTTCGTAATTTCTCATTATTTAATTATCTTTTTTCCTAATCTTCTTCAGGAATGCCTTGCATACTGGGGATCACATTTGCTGCTTTTTGTCTTTGTTTTAACTACAGCAGTACATTTCTAAAAGATTCTGTGTATATTGTTCCCAGGACCAGCTACATAACTGTGGGTCCTTCATTGTAAAATTGTTGAGAATTTCAGGATGGCAACAACAGAGCATTAAGCTAAACATAGTGCCCTGTGTGACCACGCAGGCTGCATGCTTATGAAGCCAGCCCTGCTTGTTCTAGGTGTTTGGTCTGAATAACATACCAAAAAATATTTTGAAACACCATGGAAATTAATTTTTTTAAATAAAACAGTAATACAATTTTTTGTTTTTTTCTCTGTGGATGAGTTTATTATAGGCAATATCATTGAAGCTTTTCCCAAAATTTCTTGAGGAGGAATGTTAGAATTGCAAAACTTAGAAATAAGAAATGTGTATGTTACTTAGAAGTAAGAAATAAGTAATATATATGTTCCATTTGGAGTGATGATCTAGAGTGCAGGAACCAAGTGATCTAGTTCAGTCCAAAAACTGGTCCTTAAATACTGAGTTGTCCACTATATAATTGGATTTGGTCTTGGGTATTTAATTTGGAGGAGGAGGTTAGATGATTTTTTTTTTTAAAAGGTATGACTGTTTTCCGGCATCTTCAAATGGAAGCAACTTGCCTTAGCTGTCCTCTTTTATATTAATACATACGTATATACATCGCTTAAGTGACAGTGTGGCTGTATTTTACCAGGTATGCTGAATTTCACCTTACACTTAAGTGAGAATATAATACATTCTGATGTTTTATATGTACATTGACTAGCTATTTGATACATCTGTTTCTTGAATTTGAATAATGTTCAGTGTTTACTTGAATGATGTTGATGTAGATAGTAAATAGGTTTTTAAGTAAACAGTATTTGAAGCTTTGTGTAGTGAAAAGACTAGCCTATTTTTTAAAAAAGACTAAATAAAAGTTAATTCTAAGTGATCAGGTATACCTGAGTACCAATTTCTGCCTCTTTGTAAATTTTTAGATATTTTATTTTCAGGTTAAAAAAACTTGAAGTTCTATTTTATAACATAAATATAGTAAAGTGCCATATTGTACAATCTTCCTTTTCACATAAATGTTTATTGATACTAACCTTTAAAAAATTTGCCTACATTATTTCTTGCTTTATTAAAAACTTACCACATGACAAATATATGTGCATTTTTTATTTATGTTGGCATTAGATTTTTTTCCTAATCTAGTGCTAAATAGTTATATAGGGCTGTCTTTTTTAGAGAAAAGTAGGATTTTTGAACGGTAATGCTATTTGACTAAAGAATTAACAGATATGTGTATATTACAATAAATTTCAAGAAAAGATTTTTTTTTTAATACTTTGGCATTATGGAAGTTTCTGCCCTGTAATGCTAATATAAATTTTACCAGTAGTAGAGAGGATTCAAATTTTCATTGCCTTTTTTCTGTTCATCCTCTTTTTAAGAGATGGCCAACAGTGCCACCATCAGAACAGACAGGCTTTTCTCATCATAAGTATTGGTTTTGATAAAAAAAAAAAAAACAAAAAAAACCCTACACATAAGAAGTGGTGGAAAACTGCATGTGGTGAAATAGATAAAACATATTGTGAGATACCAGTGACATAATGAAACTGCCTCTGATTTCTTTTATGAGCAAATCAAATTCATGAAATAATTCTTCAGAAACCTGTTACTAATTTGGACACACATTTTTGCCAGGTCATTCTGTCTAGGTAGCATTATATTGATGTCAATTTATTGTCTTCATCTTCAATTTGTTGTTCAAAGAGACAGTCTCAAAGAATATAAAAACGTGAAAATGATCAGACCATCTTGGTCTGATAACATTTTCCCTAATGTGCATTTTGAGGGCCATTTTTTTCATTTGCCTTTTTCCTATATATGTGATTTATTTTTTAAATAATGAGACTTTAAAAAGTAAGCTGCCAAATTAATTATGATTATGATGATTCCAGAATCTATATTAAAGCATAAAATTTTCCTTTCATGGTCTGATGCTTACATGATGCAGTGTATTTATTTTTGAATGAAAAGAAACCTGGTCCCCATCTTCCTGTTGACATCAAACAGTCTTCTGATATGCTAATCCAGCGTCAGGGAGAGCACATAGACAGGCTTTATTTGGACTCATTCCAAATCTGTAAGAAAATTATGTGTATAGAACTGATTTTGCAGCATGGCCCCCTTAGAATGAAAAGTGATGTTGACACAGTCTGCAATTAAAAATACTTAATATTAAAACATGATATGGGAGGTTTTCAGCATTTGTGTAATACCCTTTTTTGCTTTTTAATTACCTGGTCATCTAATTGTTATTTGCTTTTTGCTACTGATGTTAATAGCCATTGAAATTACTAAGTTCATTTCTATAGTATGTGTTATAATAAACATTAACCTAAAGTTATTGGCTTTTCCTTAAAGATTTATCCTTTTGGTATATTGAGTACATATGAGACAGTGGATATAATCTTTTGCTAAGTATGAAGTAGGGATATCATCAGATTTCCCTGTGTTGTTTTTCCTTTCAGCCTGCCCTCAACTGGTCACAAGGGTAAAAAATTGACAGAGAAACTTGTTTTGGAGTTACCCGAATTACAGTTTCTCCATTTGCAATAACAAATCGAATCAGTTGAACTTCCAAAAACATTTCCAGAAAAAAATGCACCACAGTACCCATTTAAATGTTGATATCTGTTAATAACTATTTGTATATTTAAAAAGTTAAAATTATCAGAAAATGTCATAAAAACTTGTTTAAATGTAGTATTTCATGTTGGTCATTTATAAATATTGTTAAATAGGAAACCAATTGCAGTTTTAGAAAAATAATTTTTATGTAATCTTTACAAATTTTAGGAAACTAAGAACTTTGTTCTTGAAGGAAGTATATTCTCCTAGCAAATGTAATATAGGAAAATGGGCATAAATATATACCTCTGGTTTTGCAGTTCCTTTGGTGATTGCGGTCTTATGCATGATGGCCCACTCTTTCCCAACTCGTTTGTTGGTGCTCAGCTCTTTGCCCAGACCTTCCTATAATGTTTTTCTTCCATGAAGTTTGGATTCATCCATTCAAAGTACAGATTTCTTATAATGTGCAATAGAAATATTCATGAAAACTTTTTACATAAATCTCTTTTTTTAAATTTTTAATAAATTAACTGATATTTCAAATCACCAGGGTGGTTCAATATTTAAAAGGAATTCTATAGTGAAACCTTCTGTCAGGAGAAGAATTGTCTTTTAATGAACATAATTACCTTCAGGTTTCCAGACTATTTTATCCTGGGTTTCCTTAAAATGAAATTTGACATCATTCTTTTAGGATAGGATATTATTTTACGTAGATGTTAATTTTTTGAAATATTGGACATCACAAAGATGTAGAATTATATGGCGTGTGCTAACTTCAGATATAATAGTGAGAAATTTAAGCTAATATGTCAGGTAAAATTCTTGGAATCATTCACTGTGGGAAATCATATGCTTTTTAGTTGGCAATAGATAGATAAAAGGAAATGTTTTTCTGACTTAAGGCATTTTGCATGTCAGAATCTAGTCTTAAGATATTTTAATTCCTAATAATTCCTATTTTTAATTTTTTAAAAAGCATTTTAAGAAACAAAAGAGGCTAATTCCTGAAAGGACTGTTTGGAAGTACTTTGTTCAACTCTGCAGTGCTTTGGAACACATGCATTCTCGACGAGTCATGCATAGAGGTAGGATAAAAATCACAAATAATTTCTAATGTTGTTTTAATGATGCAGGTTATTAGGCAATTTAAGAATAAATACTTTCCAGTCATGGCATATATCATGCATTCTCAGCTAATTTATTTCCAAATTATCGTTTACTAGAATGAAAACCTTTAACTAAAGCCCTACTTGTTTTAAATAAGAATGAGAATTATTGTTCTGCTTGCCTCTTCTGAGCATCTTACTGATTATGTTGGTAGCTTAAAAAAAGAAAAGGGGCAGGAAGGCAATTGAATGTGCGTAAGGAAGATTCCTTTTTCAAACGAACAGCGTATATTAGGGCCACTTTGTTTCTTAATTTTTAACATTAGCTCTTAATATATTCTTGATTGTCAATCAAAGAATTGGGCATAGCATGCAGAGATGACATCACTTAGGAATTGATCCTCCGATTTTGGGGTCTGAAAAATTTCAATACAGTTTATTTAAGCAATTATGATTTCTAAGGTCATCTAAATAAATAATTATGTTCATAATAGAGTTATGATTTTATATTTTATATAAATGTATCAATAAATTAATGTTGAATAAGATATTTAATGTTGATATAAACGGGCATAAATTTATTTTGTGCTTTGAATTTCACAAAAGTTTATTTGAAAATGCATTTTAAATGAAAATTAGTAGCAATCTCCATCATGCTGCATTGATTATTTCTCTAGCAGAGGACTGAGAACTCAGAAATAATGAGGATAATATATCAAAATTATTCAAAATAAAACAATTGGGTCAAAATTCAAACTGACTTTCTTTCATTTTTAAGATAGATTTTAAATTCTGTCATGAAAAGTATTTTAATCCCTTGAAAATACCTAAGCTGACATCATCTTTCACCTGATTCCTTTATCTGTTCACAGATATAAAACCAGCTAATGTGTTCATTACAGCCACTGGAGTGGTCAAACTTGGGGATCTTGGGCTTGGTCGGTTTTTCAGCTCCAAAACCACAGCTGCACATTCTTTAGGTAAGAGACACAGTATAATTTCACTCAGTTATTGTGTGCGTGCGTGTGTGCGTGCATGTGTGCATGTGTGTATGTGTGTGGTGAAAAACAGCATAAAGGATGTACTAATTATATGCCAGCTCTTAATTCTAAAGACAACTATTTTTAAAATCATCAGATCCTGAGTCGATCCCTATCGCTCTCTAGTAGACATAATGTGTCCATTCACCTGACAGTTGGCTCCTTCTCTTAATTTGACCGCAGGTAGACATTTGGGGAAAAAAAAATGCTAATCTTCATTTAACAATATTGAGATAATATGGAGATATGATGATGATTAAACCATATCTTGAAAGAGGACTTCATCTGACTATTTAAAAATACCATAGAAATTTGTAAATGTTTATTTATTAAAACAACACATATAGTTGTGATTACTGCAGAGGGGAAAACCTAAAGATGGTCTACAACTAATGAGGAAAATATTCCCCTAAATTATATAGAAGATATCTGCAGTTTATTCATTCTAGAACTAATAATATGGCAGTGTCCCTTATATCTAAAATAGAACTGAGGGGCACCTGGGTGGCTCAGTCGTTGAGCGTCTGCCTTCGGCTCAGGTCATGATCCCAGGGTCCTGGGATCGAGCCCTGCATCAGGCTCCCTGCTCAGTGGGAAGCCTGCTTCTCCCTCTCCCACTCCTCCTGCTTGTGTTCCCTCTCTCGCTGTCTCTCACTCTGTCAAATAAATAAACAAAATCTTAAAAAAATAAAAAAATAAGATAGAACTGAATGTAGCTATTACAACATTATATTAACGATGGAAAGTTGTCCACTTCAAACAATAGAAATTACTAGGAAGAAATAATTTTTAAATCAAATAACCTAAGGAGAGTGACAGAGCTTCTCTTAATACTCTTGAAATCACATTTCTTGTAAATATAAAACAGATGAAACGGTAACAACCAAAATAAAATAAGAATTAAGATAAAAATAAGTTGACTTTAATGGTGCCCCATCTTTGGTGTCATAATTTCATTGAAAACCATTAATTTTTTTTTTTTATAAAATTGTGTTTAAATGTGAAATAAAAAACTTTAAAATGGCCTGGTGAAGAATAAGTGAGTTACACTAAATAGTACAGTAGTGAAATGAGCCTCTGAATTGCTTGACTAGACTTTTTTAAGTTTTTCTGGCTTTGTTAAGTAAGACTCTGTGTGACCTTGAACCTGTCATTTAATTTTTTTTGTCTAGAACAGTATCTGGCACATTATGTAGGCACCTGATCACTATTTGCTGAATGACAAAATATTGGATCCTGGGTTAAAGAGTGATAGAAAGACAATACTTTACCCTTTTTGCAGAGTTTTAATTTTGTCAACTATTTTAAGAAAATAAAGTTACAACTGATGTTGAGTAGTAATACTGTCTTGTTACCCTTTCACTTTACATTTATTTTTAGAAAGCATTACAAATTTTTCTGGTTAAGAAGATTTGATAGGAAGTTCTCTAAGAAATGCATAAATTTTAGTAGCACTTTCACAAGCTTTATTTGGAAGTTACAACTCTTACAATGCGAATAATAGATTTCTATGAAGAAAACGTAGACTATTCCATGTCATTGTCATTTCTCACAGTAAAAGTAACATGTTTTCACTTTGTTACTCACCTGAATGTCTTAACAGCATTCTGTCACTTGTTTACCTAGAAATGCTGTCACACTGACAGACACACACACACACACACATCTGTACATACCCATGCTCATGCACACACGTGTATTTTTTTAAATGCTGCTTTGCAGACTGTCACTCTGAGCATATTGTAGTCACCTGAATTATCCAGCAAATGAAACTAAGATTGTAACGGTTTTGGAAATGGACTTCTTTAGCTTGCCTGCCACTGCCCTGTACAAAAGTTCTAAACAGGGTTGACAAACATGCGTCCTCAAGTTTAGGTAATGTGTTAGTCCAAATTATGTGATATGGAGAGTAAATTCATTAAGAAATTCTGTAATATCAGGTTTTATCTAAATCAGTTTATTTAGGGTCATGTGGGTTTTATGTTATGTATGTAAGTATATATGTGTGTGGGTACATAAAATAAACGGGGATGCACATAATTACAGAACATTCTGAGACACTCCCTGTAGCGCAGCCAGTGAGGAAGTGGCAACGAGACACTTTCTGTGATGGATGAATCGGTAGAGAAATAATTTCTTTCACAAGTATTTTTTCCCATATTATTTTGAAAAAAAAAATTCTTAAAATAAGAAAATTTCTTTTATTCCTGCTTGTCTTTTCTGCGAAGTGTAGATTTTGATGGTCTGAAACTGAAGTTCAGTAAGCAAACTGTAGTGAACATCAAGAATTAAAGATTGAACTCTGGCCTACCATGGCTAGGTGGACCCAATAGAAAACCTATTGAGAAGGATTGGGAAAAATTGTCTGCCAATCAAGAATATGTATAAAATAACAAGGATATAAAACCTGACATAGACTATGTTTGTTGACTTATGTTACTTTTAAAGAATTATTACCCTCATACGTTATTGTCATGTATTTTTAAGAGCAAATTGTAAGATTACTTCTAAGAGTTGGTTACAAAAAGCAATTGAAAATGTGGCACCTATACAAATTTATTTTGCTTATAGAAAATATGATAAAATTATAGATTTTATTCTGTGTTGATTTGTTTTCTGATTTTACTAAGAATAATATCTTAGGGCATGAATTATCTATCCTCAGAGAAGGTCTAAATTTTAATGAAACTACAAATAAGTGAGATCTGTATGTAGTTCAGTTTACATTAAATGAAGTTGATCTTGGAGCCCAATTTCATTTAACTTTGTAAAGAAGATGTTTTTAGGAATTTAGTTCAAAAAGGTAAAAATTAATAGGATTTTAAAAACACCTTGCTACAATTTTACACTTACATTTTCGTTTTTCCAAAATATATATTACTATTCAGAAATGAAGTAAAGGATACTGTTTTTACTTATTTTGATTCACTAATAGGAACCCATACTCCAAAATTTTTGTATTTTTAACAATCCTTAAAAGATTGGCAAGCCTTTGAATTTTTCAATTGTCTATTCATTTTGCATTACTTATTTGTATTATTTCATTTCATGATAACAAATCAACATGCAATAGAATCTGTAGTTCTCACATTTTCTGTAGTGAATAAAGTTGTACAGGTGGTCACATTTGTAGTGTTTTCAGAACTATTTTTCTTAATTAAAAGTATGTCAACAAGGAATAGGCTTAAAAATTACAAATATAAAATCTGATGTTGCTGGATGTTCAAACAATGTTTAAATCCTCAGCATAGAAAAAAAATTCTCAGAGGCCTTCACTTTTCCTTCTACTCCCTCCCTGCTCCCACCACATACTTTGAATCACAGTCTCTCTCTTTTCTGTTCCCTCTTCCTTAATCCATAGTGACTTTATGTTTAAACTGGGAAAATATTCTCCCTTGTTTCTAGTATTTTTAAAAAATCAACTGTATATATTCCCAGCAGAGTTATCTTCCTAAAAGAGAGCATCTGATTATGTCACTTTCCCCCAAATCCTTGATGGTTCCCTGTTGCCTAAAGAATATCATGCAAAGTCCTTAGCTGAGTAGTCAGGGTCCTCTAGAGTTTGAGGTCTTCTACTTTCCATTTTTGCCATTGACTACACAGCCCTCCCTCATGTGCCAGCCATGTTTTTCCTCTTGCTTTGTTCTGAATGTGAGAAATAGCATGATGTTTTGGAGAAAATGGAAGACATCTGGATTTACATGTCCTTTGTACTGTAGGACTTTGATCAAGCCATTTATTAACTTTTCTGACTTTTCAGTTGCCAATTTATAAAAATAGAATGTGGATAATAACTATTCTATGTTGTGTCCTAATCTCTAATAATACAATTATCTCTAATAATACATGAACATAAGGGTGTTTTTGTTCACCGTAATGTGCTGTTAATTTGCTTAGGTGAACATGAAGGTGGTGTTGGATGTAGAAAAAGGAAGAGGGGAAGAAGGAGAAGGAATTTATGTACTGTTTATTGTTCTGTTAGTTTTAGTACCTTTCTTATGCATGTGCTATTCTAGGGACCAGGAACAAGCCCAAACAAGACCAGCCATCTTCATAGATCTTACCTTGTTGGGGGAGGGAATAGATAATCATCTTATGTCTTCGTTTTTTTATTTGTTAGCCATGTGACAGAACGTGACTAGGAGGAGAATTATGTTAGAAGGGGCAATGGTCAGATAAGACCTCGGTGAGGAGGTGATGTTTGAACTGAGGTCAGGATGCGGAAGAACCAGCTACACAGGACCTAGGGAACAGTGTCTCAGGCTGACTGAAGGGCAGTTTACACAAAGGGGCACACACAGGATCAGCTCTGTCTGTAGAAAGTTTGCTGGAGCGGGGTGAAGGAAGGGTCTTAGGCAGATGTGGGAAAAGTTCACATCTCATTCCAAGTGCCGTGGCGAGCTTCTGCAAGGCTGTAGTTGGAGAGCAACACGATATGCTGTGAAGACTGCAGCCATGAGCCTCTTTCGTCTCCTTCAGGATAATCATGCCCAGTATTGTCTGCTGTTTTCAGGTTCTTCTGTGTCCGGTGGTTGCCTTCCTTTGTCTCTGAGAGCCTCTTACTTAGGATGTGCTACCCAAAACTGAGCAGAGATACCGCATGAACTCATTAGCCCGTAGAACAGAAAGTTTGTCACTGCCTGTAATCTATGATCTAGACAGTTCCTTTGTTTTTGTCCCCCTCCTCCTTTTTTTTTTGGTACATGAATTTATGTTAAGTCAGATCTTCATTTAGTCCTTTTGTATTGATTTGGACAGAGGGTGTTACTAGGGAGACTAATTGGAAGATTATGTATATCCCTGTGAATCTTGCCATTTTTTTTTTATATTGTCAACCTTAAAAATGTTATAGGTGTCTTAGAAAATCCTATATATATATATATATATGTATATATATGTCTCTCTCTCTATATATGTCTATATATATATATGTCAATATCTTAAAATTTAATTCAGGACACATCTGTCTCCCTTGGCTCAAACTTCTTTACAGTCTAGGTAAGTGGCTTTTACACTTCTTGACAATGACCCAGCAGCATTGTGACCCCACAGGAACATAACCATATATAATTGAAGCAAAAGTTTCATGTAACAGTGCTTTTACATTATGACTATATTGTCTGTTCTATTTTATTTTACTGAAAATAATGCTAGTTGCAACCCACTAAATTATTTTACAGCTCATTAATTGGTAATGACCTGCAGTTTGGAAAACACTGTGTTTACAATGCTTTCTTTTTTTTTTTTATGATTTTATTTATTTATTTTGAGAGAGAGAGTGCATGAGCATAAGCTGGGGAGAGGAGCAGAGGGAGAGGAAGAAGCAGACTCCCTGCTGAGCAGGGAGCCCGCCGTGGGCTTGATCCCAAGACCCTGAGATCATGACCTGAGCCGAAGGCAGATGCTTAACTGACTGAGCTACCCAGGCACCCCTACAGTGTTTTCATGCTGTTCCATTTACTTAAAGACAGATTCCCCTTTTTCTACCTACTTTTAGACATTCTCCTGACTTGCTGTTTGGTTATTAGGTCAGTTGATCTATCATAAATTAGTCATTTACAGTGTTCTCTGTGTTTCTGGAGGTGGGTAGTAACATGCATGGTGGTTCTGTACAATTTGCAAATCCTTCCATTCCCTAAGACCCTTCCAGAGATATGTGAGCTGTGGGTATGGATTATTCCCATTCTAGAGTCCTAAGAACTAAGGCACAGAGAGGTAAATGGACTGTACCTAGGAGATAGTGAGTGGGTCTGTGGCTTCCTACTCTGGGCTTACTTTCCCAACAAAACTGATTTTTTCACCATATCAGTACCTTGTGGCATGTTCTCCTACTCTATTAATGTTTTATTTGTTGTTTTTATTTCCGTCTACAATTACCTTGTTCTGTTCTGTACATTGTCTAGGAATTCACATATGAGAGCAGAGTTTGCCCTCTCTCCTGGACTTGACTGCTCTTGATGCTCCAAGATTCAGAAATAAACAGGAAATAGACCTCTAGAATATTGAGGTCTTTCTTTACAGCCATTCTGTCTACCGGCAACTTTGGCTAATATTTCTAAGGAAGTGGCTTTT
>NC_138374.1:110221753-110238735 GCF_054177405.1 Leptonychotes weddellii
TGAGTATATTAGTAATAGTGTGGGTTAGATTATGCTGCAGTAAGGAACAATACCAAAATCTCAGTTGCTTGGCACTAAAGTGTATTCTGTCTGGTCACCCGAAGTCCATTGTGGGCCTCGTGTGGCTCTCTAGGGTAGCTACCCTCTCTCCATGTGGCAACTTGGCATTTCAGGCAGCTTCAGTCTTGAGTTATCTTCATATCAACATAAGTTTTTGTGATCTTATGAGGGTAAGAGAACATGGCCAATCACTTACTGGCTCTGAATTAAACCCATTCTACTTCTTTGTAACACAGATTATGCCCATTCATGTTTTATTGTCCAAAACAAGTCTCACGACCTTACCTATCTCAAGGGGTAGCATAACTTCCATGTGTTAAGGAAGAGGAGAACCAGAAATAATAAATGTGAGCATTGTCCATGGCCATGAGATGAAGCAAAAATTACCTGATTTATTTTTTCTATTGTTTGTTTTGTATTTTTTCCCTACTTGTTTATTTTTGTGATATATTTGTTGCTGTTGCAACTAAAGCATAATTAACTCTCTCAATGGGAATGTGTGGTAGTGGTGAATGAAGAAGTAGCCGTAGATAGCCTTAGGGAATTTTAATCATCCTAAAAGGAAATTCTGAACAGAGATTATTATTAGGATTGGGATTAGGATTATTTTTCTTTTAGAGAAATTATTTTTAAAATCAGAATAATTCATGAGGTTTACCAGAGTATTGATCCCTAGTGATGTTTCTCTTGATCAGTAACTCTGTAGTTAATCCCTGCTGGATGTATTTGTGACAGGGACCTTATTTTGGTCAATTTAAAAAATTTATAATAACAACTATTACTTAATCAAGGTTCAAATACCAACTATGGGTTAAGTGCCATGTAGCACATGAACTGTTTTCTATTGTTATATCTCTAATTCAACATTAAGGTAGTTTGGTTACCTAGATTAGTGTCATATCAATTAATGAACAAGCCAGAATTCATTTAAATTACAAAAGACCACAGTTTATTCTTTTACTCTTCTTATGGTAAATGTATTGGCTTCTCCTACTTCCCTCCCCCTCTAAAAAACTCCCCAAAACATAACTCATCCCATCCCAAAATAATCCAGTAAGCTTTTAGGGGTCAAACATTTTTCAAACCATATATGCTTCTCTCTTTAGCCCCCCATTGCCTAGTGTAGTTCTTGGTACATAACTGGTTCTCAGCACATTGAATTGAATGTTCCACTCTCCCATGCAATGCATGAATCATTAACACATTTGTATTTGTTTTCTATTACTGTCCTAATAAACTACTATAAATTTAGTGGCTTAAACCCTTTTTTCCCATCTCTACAGCCAACAATGGTGGGTAGAATTCCTCTCACACTTCAAATCTCTCCTACCCCTTCCCTCTGATAATCTAGGATAATCTCTATTTTAAAACCCGTAATCTTACATCTGCAAAGTCACTTTCTCCAGGTAACATAGCATATACAGGTATGGCACCAGAGGGCAAAGGTTATGGGGGACAGAATTTTGCTTACCACTATTTAAGTAGACTTTATGGAGAGTTTGTTCTGTCCTCCTTTAAAGACTTCATAAGGTGAAGTTGTTTAAAAGTCAGGTTTAATGAAAGTTTGCATTAAACTAAGCACTTTCTTATTTGGACAGATACTTTGACATTAAAATTTCACATTTTTATTATAAACTTCATAGGTGTTTTATTGCATTGTGATATACATTTGCTTTTTAGGGAAGAATATACCATACTTGGCATAATACAAATTTTGCAGACAAGTTCTCTCTGTCGTTATTGTTAGTTTATTGGCACTTTTTTGTTTTGTTTTATGTGTGTGTGTGTGTGTGTGTGTGTGTTTTAACAGAAGTTTATTTAATTCTCAAGGGACTTCTCTCCTCAGTTCCAGTCCTGCTTCTTGAGTGGTTTACTCCTTCACGGACTAGAATATAGGAGATAAAAAGTAATCTTAACAGTACTTAATTAGAAAAGCTAATCTTCTATAAAATCTAAACACATTATATACTCCAAAGGTGTATATAAGTAATTGGGGGTAGTTAGCTGCTATTTAAGCAAATCTGTTTGCATCAGAGTTGCATTTATTATACACAATGAAGTGTTTCCTGTCTGACTGCTGGAAAGGAGAAAAATGAGAATAGTTAGATTAATAATGTTTCAATTTCCATTTTGTTTTCATAATGTCCCCCCGAAGAGGAAAGATGGAGAATTTTCTTTTTGCATGTACGTGTGTGACTTTAGCTATTACGTGTGTTTGTTGTACATCCTGAAAATGGCATAGATTAAAAAAAACCCAAAAAACAAAACTAGGACTCTCTGATACTGATCCTTGTGCTAGATAATATTTGAAACCCCTTGGGGGGAAATTGTTGTTTTTGTTGTTGTTATAAGATTGTTTGAACCCTCTTTACCTTCCACAATGAGACAAATGGTTCTCAGATTTTGTGATGCGTGGCCATCACTCAAACCAGATATCAGCATTTTCACACTGGAGTCTCTTGAGTGTACAATTCATGTTCCCCACACTATTTCCAAGTGTGATATAGCTTCTGATTTCAACTTGGGAAATTAGTGTTCCTGAACCAGGCATTAAAACAGTTTCATTTTTGGTGCCAAGTGCCACCTGTGGTCACATACTGGTTTTCCCCACACCTTTCCCTAGCACCTCTCTGTGGAGCTTTCTTTGGCTTATTCCCCGTCATAGTCCAAGGTGGGTTGGGGCCGGAAAGGCAGCATATGTTCAGTCAGTGCTATAGGCTACTTGCACTGATTTATTTTTAACTTTCAGCCCTTTCTAGACTTAAGTAATGGCTCCAGGAAGAAGCTATTATCTAATTTTAAACCGTGCACATTTAACCTCTCTGTCAACTGTAACGAGTATGTATTTAAAACAATCAGAGTAGCTGCAAAGAGCATAATTTCCACATGGAGCCCATTGAGCCCAGGCCCTTATTCCTGGCTTTTCATATGTACATCCTGACTTTTAGAAGATTTCTCTGTTTCTTAATTTGGAAGGATACAGAATTTTGTTATTGTTGTTGTTATTGTTTAGTTATATTTCACAGTAGAGAGTTTTAATGGAATAACCGTCTATTTAAATGCAAGGGACAGAACTACCTGGTTTGAATTCTAAGTCCACAATTTACCCATTTTGTGATCTCTGGCACATTAGCTGAACTCCCAAAGCCTCTTCTCTAAAACAAGGGAACAGTAGAGGGGCGCCTGGCTGGCTCAGTTGTTAAGCGTCTGCCTTCGGCTCAGGTCATGATCCCAGAGTCCTGGGATCGAGCCCCGCAAAGGGCTCCCTGCTCTGTGGGAAGCCTGCTTCTCCCTCTCCACTCCCCCTGCTTGTGTTCCCTCTCTCACTGTGTCTCGCTCTGTCAAATACATAAATAAAATCTTTAAAAAAAAAAAGATTTGGACACTAAAACAAGGTAACAGTAGTAACATCTCCTGAGGCTACATAGTAGTCCTCATTTCACTAGTGCATGAGCCCCATGAGGTCAGGACTTAATCTGTTTACTTCTATCTTCCCAGCACCTAGAACAGTGTGTGCCCTGTAGTAGGGACCCGCTAAACATTTGTTAAAAGTTCAGCCAGATAATATATGCAATGCATTTAACACAGTGCCTAGAGCCGACTAACAATAACAATACAATTTCCTGGGTTTTTCTCCCTCCGCATTATTAAAGCTCTTAAATGTCATCAGGTACATTTAAAATATGACAAATTTTATTTTAGAATTGTCTTTTGCAGAAAAAATATTAGTCTACCGCTCAGCCATTCTGTATTAACCTCCTTAAAATTAAATACATTGGGCTTCTCTCTTTGAAGTCTGCCAACATAATTTCTGGACTGAAGAGTGTGAAGGAGAGAATGAAAATTAATTCTTATTCCCCGAAGTTGTGTGTATCTGTATTTTTTTTTTTAAATCAAACTGAGGTATAAGGTGACTCATGTCCTTTTAAAGTTCCCAACAAGGCAGGTTCAAAGCTTCTTTTCTGCAGTTTGCTTTAATTCTAAGAGAGAAAAAGCAACATTTCTAAACTGAATTTGCTTGTTTGTACTCTCTGGCTTAAAACACTTCACTCAGCTGTCTTATGTAATAGTTTTAAAAAGGAATATATTACTTCTTTCCATATGGATTTTTGTAGGGTTTTTATGAGTGCTGCAGAATTTAGAGCAAAATGATGTCAGAAATCATCTCTTTCTCATCCCTGCATCTTAGAGGTGAGGAAAGTGAACAAAAAGAGAAGTTAAGTGGTCTTAGTTAGTGAGGTAAGTTGTGAAACAGAGTGTTTGACCTTTGACTGGTTTTGCTCTGCCTTCCTTGTTTAAAACAAAATGAAACAAAAAAAACCAGTAACCCACTCTAACCATATAAACAGATGCCTCGGTAGTGCTATTGTTTTTCTCAATTCAAGTCTTTGCAGAAATTGTGCTACTGAATGTTGAAAAAAGTCTGCATATGACTTGTTCTGATAAAAGGGAAGTTATTAATTAATTTAGTCATATATTCCTTAATAGCATGTTAGCAGAATTTTTTGACTCTCTTAAACATAATGTAGAACTTCTGAAAATCAATCTTCTTTTTGTTCAGGATAAATTTTAGAATGTATTTGTTGTTAATAGAGTATACACAGTGTAAAACTTTTCTCATATAGCTAGAATAAGTCGATTAATGCAATTAAAATTTGTTTATATTTGAATGATTGTCAGTAAATTTTAAAGAAAGGTCAGATAGCATTTTCAGTTGTTAGCAGTTTTCCCCTGATATCATTCTTTCTCTGTTTTTTTATGATGTTATCATCCATTTCTTACTCACTTTCATGCATATCAGGAGGTTAAAATGGCATAAATATCTGCTATAGTAAAATACATTCCCATTTTAGCTACAGCCATAAATTCTCGAAAGATTAGTGAAATTACACAACCTGCCGTCTCCATGTCCCTCAGTACATAGTAATTTGCATGATTGTTTTAATGTCTAATCATATCACTCTACAACTCTCCCTTGTACAGCTGTTAAAAGAAGTCACAACATTCTTGAGGCAGTAGTAATAATAGACACAGCTGTCATGGGTTTAAAAAAAAAAACTTTTAGGAAATAATAAATAATGGAAATAATAATATCCATTAAGTTTGAAATGTGGCAGACCTATCACTGCATTTAAATGTATTTCAGATTTTCCTGAGCAATTTAAACTTTTCGACCTCTCTACTAGGTAGAGAGGAAGGACGAGCCCATTTATGTGATGGGGCTCAACCTCTCTGCTCTGTGTCAGTCAGCCGAAGAGCCCATGTCCACAGCGGAGGCGCACTTTAGGGATCATGTAAGAGGGAGCAAGTGGAAACTCCCTCTTACGCCATGCTCAGCAGTTAATTATGCATCGATCCAATTAATAATTGTAGTGCAGGATACAAACTTTCTCCTTTTCCTACATAATGACTCTTTTGGAAATGTGTCAGTCAAAAAGGTGAGTAGCATCCTTAGATTTATATTTTAATATACATTCAAGATTTGTATAATTTAAATATTAAAATAAAATATGCATATTTAGCATAAGGAAGTTTGTTATTTATAATATGAAGAAGAATCAGTGTCTGAGTTTACAGTAGCAGCGTTAACCCCTCTTTGTAATGACCTCTAGCAGCTCACTAGAAAAGGCTTTTCTTCACATTAAAATTTTTTACGTTATAAGTTTAGCTTAGTGGAATTTCTGATCATTCTTTTCCTCTGCTTCCTTCAGTTGCGGGTCATCCATGAGTTCAGTTGTGTTGCAGTTAAGGTGTTATGCTGGGGCTAATCTCTGTAAAATGCTAGCATTTGTTCTTCTTTTTCCCTATCATCAATCTTTCACACTCATATCAAACCCCTAATGTATCAGCAGGTTTCCCAGAGCTACTGGTTAAAATTACCTTTGCTTTTGGTAAACTCTGAACCTTCAAGCCTCAGTGTTTTCAGTTGCCCCCTGTGGATTCCGTGAAGCCTCTCTCTGCACATTCCTCACTGCCAGTCACTTGCTTTATGTCCTGAAACCAAGAGCCTGTGCAGAGCCCCCTGACTATTCCAGCTGTACCCACCACCCTTCCTTAAATGGAGAAAGGGTGTAAATACCTCCAGTAATCGGTGTCGTGTACGCAAACTACAAGGGAAGTGGTTGGAACTCCCAAAGCTAGAGAGCTTGTGTTTATTTTACCAAGTAACAGTTCAGATTGTTTAAAATCCTAGCTATTTCTGAAAGTTTCTTGGCTTTTCTGACCCTGACAGGGAATGGCAGATTTACCCGTCTTCAAAGTAAATGCTACACCGAAATAATTTGTTTCTTAAGGTTTGTCTTACTAATTGCCTACGTGAATAGTTCATATTTTATTTAAATTTATTTTATCCTCCTGTGTGCCTGTTCTTTCTTCACTTCTTCACTTCCATAAATACTTCTCTTTTGTACATTCTGACTAGGACTGTCCCCGTTATTAGTAAAAGTGGATCCCAGTATAGATGGGATATCTTGTGAATACACGGTTCGTGATGTTTTCACCTTCAGCACAGTCTAGCTGTCATACACAACTATTAGGTTACAACCTTATTCTTTTGGAAAACTGAGTCCTGCCGTTGAGGATAATGCTTTGATTATTGGTGTGACTCTTCCTGTTCGCAGTTCAGTACTGAGAGTTACAGTCTCATTAAGATTTACACTAAATATCTGGGGAGTTCTTGAAAATTAATAGAAAAAGGAGAACGCCCTTCTCTCTGTGAGTAGCAGCATAGTCTTGGTAGGTTTTGCCTCAGGCAAGTAAAATTCCAAAATATTGTTCTCAAACTTTGTCTATTTGGCAAAAAGTCTTAGGCTAATAATGGTGGTGAAGTAGCCATCTAAATTTGAAATTTTAAGATATTCACTTTGAAAGCCACTTAAGTGTTTTTACCCTTCAAAATATAACATACATGCTTTGCCTATTTTAAAATATTTAATAAATATTAATTTATTACATTATCATTTATTATGTTAGCTTTTTCTAAAATGGCCATAAAAAAGGGAAACAAGTATAAGCACATCAAAAGAAACAAAAATAAAAATTATCTAGAGTATCTTGTCTTTAAAAGAGTCTCAGTAGTATTACTCAGACATTTTTCCAGAATGTCACTGACCTTTAACATATGTTATTATATAACCCTTTGATGTACAAAACTCTGTTGTATTCTTTCTAAAATGGTAGTAAGTAGGATATGGAAGGTTAATGATTATATCACTCTTAATTTTAAGAGCTACGACTGTGTTCTAAGGAATGCTTCTGTTAAAGCTAATGAGCATGGTTTATTTATACACACTACCGAATTGTTATAAATTAATGTTTATATTTAAGTAAATGATTATATGATCATGCTTAATTGCTTGGGATATGCAAGTCATATTTTTTCAAATAAAGAAATGAAGCCAATGTGAACCACTTAAGTAGATTTTCATGTTAGAATTCCTTGTTTTTCCTTTAGTTAAGCTCCCGAGATTCTCCCTGAATCGATCAAAAGTTTAACTCACCACAAACTCACCACACCCTTTTTAATATAGGATGGATGTCGATGTGCTGCTTAAGGGTCAGGGAATAGAAGAAATGAAATAGTTTTAAGTATTCACAAAAACAATTTCCTGATTCTAATGAATGATTTTGGTGACATATTTTAATCTAGAATATTGTGTGTAAAATTTCTTACCACAGCTGCATCTTCATTTTTATACTCCTCTTGTTTTGTTTGGTTTGTTTTTTGCAGTGGGTACACCTTATTACATGTCTCCAGAGAGAATACATGAAAATGGATACAACTTCAAATCTGACATCTGGTCTCTTGGTTGTCTACTATATGAGGTAGGTAATGTTGATAAAGTCCACATATTGATGTATTTTTAGTTACTGTAATATATTTCCTCTGTCCTTATAGTATACACTTATTTTTTTCTGGATGGTGTTTAAGAATTAGCTTTTTAATTAGGAAGGGTTAATTTCTTGACTTAGTAACTGCTTTTGTAATGGTAACTATACATTCCTGCATATTTACTTCTTCTAAATATTTTTAAATTGTTTCCTTTTAGTGAGAATTTTATTTTTAAAAATGTTTTTAATATTAATATGATGTTATCCTGCATATCTTATTTATAAAAATGTACATTTGAACATTTGTAAAATAACTTGCTTATCCATGCATAGCAGGAGAGGTATAATGGAATGGATTTAAAACATGAAAGCATGGTAAATATCTTTTTCAATATTTCTTTTGCTCTTACATAGAGTAATTTAGCTTTAAGGATAGTAGGTAAATAGATAATTTTTCTAGGTTACCACTTAATTTCACTTCCATGAGTAACAGTTGTATTGGTAAAGCTTAGTGAAATTCTCTCTCTCCTGTTTTATGGTGATAATTTATCAAAGGAAAATGGAATCATCTAGGTATATCCTCTAACAAATATTTCAGTGCGGTAATTTGGATGGGTAGAAAAAAAGGCATATTATATAAAAGCACATTTTACATCCATGTTATAGAGTAATGGTATCAAAAAGCACACACAACTAGTGACTTATGTAAATTTATTTTTTAATCCAATGGTAATTTTCCTGGTGATACAGGCTTTAAGTCAGAGCTGCTAATTAAAGGTTAGTCTACATCTAAGTAACTATAAAATAAAATGAAGGAAAATAATACATGGAATCATTTTCATGTTTTAATGTATACAAAAGAAATCTAAAGTGGATAGATAGAAACCAATGTATTTCTTAACTCTCTATTTTGTGTTTCCTGTCCTCCTGACTTAAATGAAATATATCATGAGATCAGCTATTTTAATTCCCCAACCATTACTTGGAAGTAGAGCATTAGAAGGGTTTTTTTTTTTTTAATGTGTATCATGATCTTTAATTATTATATTATGGTTTACAGATTTCCTTAATTTAAGGAACCTGAGATTATTTATTTTGTTCTTGCTAGTAAAGTCACTAATGGCCACTTTAAAAGAACAGATTTTTAAATGTTCTTAAATAACACCTGTAGGATAATTTTTATGAATTAGTGATATGACAAAACATGTTTTTAGGTATGCACATGAGATTAAAAGAGATTATGCTCCCTATATTACATTCTGTTACTAATTTGATACAATGCTGAAAAGAATTGATTTGATTATATTAAATTACTATAATGTTTAAAAGTCCCTTTGTACATTTTTAAATATTTCATATTTATTTAGGTAACATTAGGTTCCTCAGGCCATAGTCTAATATTATCAAAGTGGCATTTTCCTTTAAACACCTGAAAGTAAACAGCAAATTGATTTGCACTAACAAGATGAAATTTAGCAATGAAAAAGAAAAAGTTCAGTTAAGGTAATAAATGTTTTTTGAGAAGTTTGCAAATTCTTTTAGGGCTACTGGATTCTTATGTCTAAACTGAAATAATTCTTCACATTCTGGATTTGCCTTTGAGAGGCAGTGTCCCATTTTTATGTGTATTTAAAATGATCACCAAAATAGAAATTATTTCCTTGGACACTCCTACATCCATGAGTTTTATGTGTTATGGATGATTTTGAGTTAAAGTATTTATCATGATAACATTAGTTTTCATCTCAGTGAATTTTCTCAGTTCCTCTATGCAAGTCATGTGGAAGAACTAAAATTTTTCGAAAGATTTAATTTGTCTTTATGTTCTATCTCCTTCCAGTTATGTTTCAATATAGTGCTAATAGAAATACCCAGCAACTTAGCCTTAAAAAATTGGCCACAACCTCTCGTGGACATTTTATATTATATCCCTCCAAGAATTTACTATTAACAATGAAGGAGTAGGAAGCTTTTTTGAAAATGTATTTTAAACTCAGAAAATTAGACTTTCAAATATTCCTGAAACCTCAAAAAAAAAAAAAAACTAGCAGTACAGTTTTAATTGATATGCAACAAAGTAGACTTTACTAATTAAAATCAAGATGCTGTGCTTTTGCTACACGGACCTTTACATGGAAAAGTAGGTTTTACACATTTCCTTTATTGTTCAGCGCAGCAATTGCATCCTTACAGGGTTGTAGGTTGGTGGCTTACAGTTCAAAAAAAAAGAGAGCTGCCACCAGCCCCGAAGACAGACAGTGGGCTTTCGTCCCTCCGACACCCCCAGAATACTAATCAGGAAAGTCAGACCCTGGAGGTCAGGGAGCAAGTCAATCATTCTAGTGATCGTCTCAGTGTGGAGGATCAAATTAGCCTGAAAAATTCAGCTGCTGGGAGGAGAGGGCGAGCAGCTGTCAGGGGCAGCATCGAGATGCACTAATGAACCAGATGAATAGTGCAAAAGCTTGAAAATAAAAACAGGACAGTTGACATTTTTCATCTGTCAAAGCAGGAGATGCATGAAAATATACTATTCCTGTTTTAACTCCTTAGGGGACATTCAGATTTTTTTTTTTTTTTAACACTCTGCAGTATTGAGACAAAAGTACTATAATGAACTCCTAGCATATGATAATGAATATATGTACATTTACGTAGGGTTTTTGCAAATATGGAAAGACTATAGTTTATATATACAGTGTATTTTTTAAAGTGGCCTTTATAATATTCTGTCATAAAGTGTACTTGCATTTTAAACAAAACAAAACAAAAATGTTTTATTACTGATAGCTCCTCTTCTAGAAATTTCCTCTCGGATGGAGGGTTTTACATGTTTAGGGCCATTTATATTGTTTTTACTTTTCTCTCCTCATGTGGAACAGCCATTCCTGAGGTTGTTTCATATAGGTTTATATAGGTTTCATATAAAATGTAGGCTAAATAAAACTATGCCAAGCTACTTCGCAGGTTTGATTTCCAATGCCGTCCCCTCCTCGTTTAAGGCTCTGAAGGAGTTAAAGCTCTGTCTGGAGCACCAGAAGACAGATGAGAGCCATTTTCAGCTTGTCCTGTCCCCACTGACGCTCACTGAGTAGCACAGCATGGACTAGCGTGTTTCACACACACTCTGCCTGTCTGGGGAATGTACACATTGTCCTTCCAAAATCAAACTTATTAGCACATGTAGAAAAGGGTGACTGACTTTGGGGCAGCCTCGCACTCCGTGTTGTATTCTTGCCGCTGCGGTTCAAAGATTTAGAAGGTTTTGAACAGGATGCGAACATTTTAAATTGAATTTTTTAGTTTGTAACCCTGCTTACCACAGTACTTGCTTGCACTTTAAATGTCAAGTTAGAACCTTGTCTTAAAATAAATTTAAATTCAATAATGTCTTTTTTAAAGTTGATCATTCTTTGAGTCTTTTTTTTTTTCTGCATAGAAATCTCATTCGGATGCCTTGAAATAGCGGCTATGACTCAGAGAGCTTTTGAACATATTCAGTGTTTTTGAGGCATTATCAAAAGAAAAGAAGTTCTAGTTCATTGTAAACCACTTGAGGGTCAGTTATAACATTCCGACTGAGAAGACTTTTTTAATCTCAAAATAACCCTTCCCTACAGAAACGGTCATGTTGTATAAAACGCTATACATTCTACTCCCTAAACCATGGCTTAGATTATAATTCATTTTCAATTTCTGTTTCATTTTAGTGATATTTTGACCATTGCATGGTTGATGTATACCAGCGATGTCTGTTTAGTCATGAGATATATTACTTGTTTTTATGGCATTATATTCACAAAGAGTTTTACGTCACTCTGTGTTCTTTTTCTTAATGTTACTTTATGTCATATACATATACATATATATATATGTATATGTAAATATGTGCTAACCATTTCTCCCTTTTAGGGAATTTTAAATACTGAAAAAAAACCCCAAAAATTGAAGTAAGATTTTTAGAACTTACTGAATAATTCTCAGAAAGGAATACTCATAACAATCAAAATGCCCAGATAACTTTATTTAAAGTATTTGTAATTATTTTCTACCCGAGTGTAATATACTTGATGAAATCACCTTTAAAAGTTACCATGTAACTATATCAGTTTCATTGGGAGCATTTTACAGATGGCTGCGTTACAGAGTCCTTTCTATGGTGACAAAATGAATTTGTACTCGCTGTGTAAGAAGATAGAACAGTGTGACTACCCACCTCTTCCTTCAGATCACTATTCAGAGGAAGTAAGTCATTTTTCAGTCCATGCGTTTGTCTGTTGTTCATTTTGCTAACGTTTGCATTTTATTAAGAATTTTTTTTTTCTATCCAGAAGCACAAATGATGGGTATGGTGGCAGAAATAGCACTTTTCATTCTGTTTCCCTTCTCTTGGAGACTTACTGTTTAAAGAGTTGACTCTGCAGTTCCTAATGTGGAGCGGAGCACAGCACAGCATGTGGTGTGAAATTGGTCACTTCCTAGGTGTGAGGAGGAGGAGAGCTGACTTTGCAGCCTCCTGAACACGGCAAAGGGCAAAATTGATGCTCAGACCCCAGCTCGAGTTGACCAGCATGTCTTGGTGCCCTTCTTAATAAGGCCACTCCTCATTCTCCCAGCCTCAGAACAACCATTATAACTTTCTGCTTTGCAGAACGTCCCTCTCATCCGTGTTTTCCAAAGTGTGAAACTTCCATCTCTTAGCTGTGTGTCTCTCAACCTCGTTCTTTCAGCTTTATCCTCCCTCCCTTGACCACGCCTGCCCCGTCACCACCTCACTGTTGTAATCCGACTCCTGTGGGAAATGTTTTGAGGTTATCATTAGCAGACATGTTAAAACATATATTGGATGGGATTGAAAATTTTAGAAGACTCTCCTGTATTAAAATCTGAGTCTGAATCCTTGCTTGCTTTGGTAACCCATTGAAATGAGTTGTTTTGGCTCTACCCAACATACGGTTTTTTATTGAACAAAACATCTCTCATTTTAGCCCAGTATTTAATTTTGCCAGTATTAAGGTGGAGGTAGGCAGAACAACAGCAGTATCTTGGGTTAACTAAATGTGTTCACATAACTCTTTTTGGAAAGCTTACTGGGGAATCTACCCAGAGAAAACACTGTCTCGAGTTAGGACATCTCACCCTCTCACGAGCAACAGATTTTTTGCCCAAGGGAGATGGCAAGGAGCAAAGGAAAAATATAAAACAATTATAACATTCAGTTATTAGGTAGTCTTGTCACTCTTTCTATCTTGAAATGAATAGCAATCGGTTTGAGTCTTCTATAAGGAAAATTGAGTCTGTAACTTGAATAATAAATATCTCTAAAGAATTTTTACCATATGTAGAGCACTTGAGGCCCTAGAATGTTATAAGTACCTTTTTCTCCTGTGGTTTTGATACTAATAATCAGTGGTGCCTGGGTTTTTGTTGTTGTTGTTGTTGTTTGTTTCATAGCCTTTGTATTCAGGTAATTAAAATAAACTCTCATAAGGCAGTGACGATAATTTAGAAGTATTATCTTTATTTGATGTTAATGCTATTATGTTAGCCATTTTTAATTACTATTTTGGGTATAGAATATAAATATGGCATTTCACAAAACCAACTTCAGAACTCCAGGCCTGGAAATACAGTAGGGTGTGAACAATAATGCAAAATGATGGCAAGAATGTCAGGGGCCGCTCTTTGTTGTGTCATTCATGCTGTCTTCTTTTTTCCATGAAGCGCATGAATATTTCACATATCTGCATCCTCATCCCCTATTCTTCTTGACTAATTTTCAGACTGTCTGAATTTGCATTTCACATGGTAGCTGATTAGGAGATGCCGAGTGCAGCAGCGAAGCCTCAGCAGGCGGTTACCATGGTGACCTTCAGCAGGATTTTAATGATGATACCAGTAGTGGTTCGTTGAAGTCGGCCTGCCTGCAGGGCTACTTCACTGCAGCTAAGTGTGAAGTTGGATATGCGGATTCGCAGCCAAGGGGCAAATATCAAAGTCTGGCCCAGATAGAAGGTCTTAGAGTTGGGAGAGGAAAGTAAGATTCCACTTTTTACTTCACTCTATACAGTTACCAGTTTCGAAAACAGATACAAAGCAAAACGTGTTCTGTGGCGTACTCTCCAAAAAAGACAGGATTTTTACCAATATGAGGAGCAGCTCCTCATATTGGTAAAAATCTGTCCTTGTGCTGTGGGGAAATCGAAGGCTATACAACTAGGTAAACATGGAAACTAAATCTTATGAAAGAAACGAGGTATGAAAAATACAGACTAATGTAACTTTAATCTGTTCAGTTATGTAGAAAAGTTCTCAGAACAAGAGCTTTGAAATGCAGATGTGCTAATAAATATTTTCTCTCCTTAAGCAGGAACTCTGTTTGTAAAATAATTATTCAGAATTTATGGAAGCAAAAACCTGAACAGATTTGATGCTGCCATACTTTAAGGATATCTTAAATATTTCCTTACATAGTAAGCTTTTTCAGTCTTTTCAAAGTTCAAATTGCCATTTGATTTTTTAGCATGGCAGAAGACAGGAAACAATGAAAAGTGAAGTATAAAGTTTTTAAATAGCAAACTTTCACTAAGTGTCGATTTCACAGCAAAAATGGTAGCAATCTCTGTAACTGTTTGAAGAATGAAAAAATTTAAGCAAATTAATGTTCCACTAAATATCTATTTGAAAGCTTATCAAATTGAGTTAGCTACTGCTAAATTTTTAAGGCTGCTGCCCAAAGAGGTTTGGAAGGGAACATTTCATGAACATAGTGGCTATGCCCCCAACCAGCCTTGATCAATAGGAATAAGGAACTCTATAAGATTTATTTCTAGGTATAGTCATTCCAGTTAGAAGAACTCAGAGTTTAAAAGCTTGGGAGTTTTTTTTATTTCTTATATCCTAAAAAACATAGATACACTTAAGCATTACAGACCAAAAATGAGAAATAGTGTCCTTTGGAGAAATAACCCTGTATGTCAAATCTTTCCTTTTGAATTATGCTATTATTGTTATTATGTACAAATGATTAGGATTCTAGATTGAAATATATCAGCTGTACAGGAATGATACTAAGATACGTATATTTTGTAGTTTAGTAAAATATTTTTGTTTATGACAGTATCTTTGGGTGTTCAGTATTCTTTCTTTTTCCAGTAATGATGTCCTCCATATATCAGTGGGGAACTACTGTACTTAACCCTAAATATCTTGAGTTGAAAAGATAGGTATTTTTCCTTAGATATCTCTTAAGTTTAATTAAAATTGGTATCATTAGTGATTGTGAAATTAACATCTGTGAAGCCGACATTTATTGAACATTTACTATGTACAAGGAATTATGACTCAAAAGGCCCCTTGTAATCTGATCCAAGCTTATCTCTCCAGACTTATGGATCTCAGGAGACCCTCTTCTTTCCCTCATTCTACCAGTATACGTTCTACTAAAATTTCCGTGAATTTCTGTGATTTTATGGATGCTGTTTCCTCTCTCTGAAACATCCCTTCCCCTGTTCTTTACCAGGCAAACTTCTCTCTTCGAAGAAAAGCTTGGGCATCATCTTCTGCATGAAGTTATCCTGCTCCCCCTTTCTTCTCTCCCCATATCCCCCCGACCCCACACCTTGGCAGTACACTGCATGGCACTTGTTTCTTTACACACACACACACACACACACACACACACACACACACCCCACACACACACCTCTCTCACCCCTGTCTAGCTCCTGCCCCTGAGGAACAGTAACTGCTTTTTATCTGTGTATCTCTAGGGCCTGGCATATTAAAAAAGTTCAGTGATTGATTGAGGGAATGAGGAAGTGAAAGAGTGAGATTAAAGTAATAAATGAAAAAAACAAATAAATGCACCAATTATTTGGCAATTGAATGAATGAGGGAAACTTCTCCAAAGAACTCTCCATTCAGGAAAGGTAGAAAATTACCCAAAAAGGCAGAAGCTATGATAATTTTATTTTAATGATATTACCCACTATATGACTTTCCATTCTGATCAGCAAGCCGTGTCATTTCCGGAATGCCCAGGGTCCATTTACTGGAAAATAAGACAAACAGATTTTTTCCTTCAGTTTCAGTATTTAATTTCCTTGAGAGTCACAGGAGTAGTCATCAAAAGTATGCATTTTCAGGGCGCCTGGGTGGCTCAGTTAAGCGTCTGCCTTCGGCTCAGGTCATGATCCCGGGGTCCTGGGATCGAGCCCTGCATCGGGCTCCCTGCTCATTGAGGAGCCTCCTTCTCCCTCTCTCTCTGCCTGCCGCCCTCCCCCCGCTTGTGCTCTCTCTCTCTGTCAAATAAATAAAATCTTTTAAAAAAAAAAGTATGCATTTTCACTGTTGTTCACTAAATTATCTCATGACTCTTAAGTTGAAAAAAAAACCCAGTATATAGTTATATTGACAATTATTTAGAAAGTACAGAATGCAACTTTATACTGGGTCTTTTTTAGTCAACATATTTTTTGAAAATCTGAGCATTAACATCCTGCAGAATATAGATTCTCTTTCAGTACTTTTTATTTATTGTAAAAAATTCCTAATTTAAATAGAGAAGACATGAGAAAGATTGAGCAGAACTGTACCTTGGTGGTTGTTTTTGGCAGATTTGTCTTCATTTTAGATTTGAACAGAGAAGTTTGAATGGAAACTGAAAAGTTGAGTCAAGGGTTTGTAGATGGAAGTGAAAAATGGAAATAAGTAGGGGAGAATAGGGTGATCTTGGTTTGAGAAAATAAGGAGAAATTAAACTGAGGATTTGAAAAAACAATGATTTGTGTGAAAAAGAAATTCAGCACCTATAGCGCATTAGTGAGAGGGTTAAAAGCTCTTCAATGAAGTCAGCTTTATTATAGCAGTGCTTGTTGATCTGAACTGGTTGCCATAGCAGATACTTACCTGTTTAGGGGTCATTTTAAGTTCATTGTAAATAAGAAAAACTTTTGTAGGACACAATATCTGTGGATGTCTTCTAATTATATTTTTGAGAACTTGCTAATTCAGTAGGTCATCTTCATTTTATTTCTGGAGAAACCAAAATGTAATTTGGGAAATAGAATTATTGTGCCAGTAATCAATTT
>NC_138374.1:110239235-110326007 GCF_054177405.1 Leptonychotes weddellii
GTACTGAATGGAGCACTGGGTGTTACAAGCAAACAATGAATCATGGAACACTACATCAAAAACTAATGATGTAATGTATGGTGATTAACATAACATAATAAAAAAAAAAGAAAGGGGACTTCTAAATGAACAGTTTAGAAATTATAACTGAATTTTTTACCTAACATTTTTTTTTAAAGATTTTAGTTTTTTATTAGAGAGCAAGGGCATGAGCGGGGGAAGAGCAGAGGGAGAGGGACAAAAAGATGTCGGGCTGGATCCCAGGATCCTGAGATCATGACCCGAACTGAAATCAAGAGTCAGACTGAATCACCCAGGCAGCTACCTAACATTTATAAATAATTTTTTTTTAAGATTTTATTTATTTTTTGACAGAGAGAGACACAGCGAGAGAGGGAACACAAGCAGGGGGAGTGGGAGAGGGAGAAGCAGGCTTCCCGCTGAGCAGGGAGCCCGATGCGGGGCTTGATCCCAGGACCCTGGGATCATGACCTGAGCCAAAGGCAGACGCTTAATGACTGAGCCACCCAGGCGCCCTAATAATTTTTGTTTATATTTAAATTCAGAGTATGTTTGGGGCACCTGGGTGACTCAGTTAAGTGTCTGCCTTAGGATCAGGTCTGGCTCCCTGCTCAGAGGGGAGCCTGCTTCTCCCTCTGCCGCTGCCCCTCCCCCTGCCTCATGCGCTCTATCACTCTCTCTCTCTCAAATAAATAAAAATAAAATCTTTAAAAGAAAAATAAATTCAGAATATGTTTAAAGAAGCTTATCATGAAATTTGAGTCAGTAACAAAAACATGACCTTTGTTTTAGTCATAAAAGAACTACTTTGTGTATATAAGGGAAAAACTGAAAGTGTCAGGTACAGATTATTTTTGCATATTTTGAAGTTAAACTAAGCTTTAGTAAGCTTTTTTATTTGAGCAGTCTAAATAGTTCTATTTTATAGTTGCTAGATTCACAAATTTTAATAGAACTATATAAATTCCTGGAGTTGTTAGTTGAAATTAACCAATGTTATTTAAATTGGTACTGGAAGATTCTTCCTAATACACTATCCCAAGAATATTTAAATGAGAGATGTTAAATTAAATGACACAATTAATGTTTGGCGCTAAATCTGTTTTCACAAATATTTCTGTACTCCTTATAATCATGTAATCCAATGCTAAGTGAGATGAGACTGTTTATAATAATAAATATGTAACTGTGCCATTATTTATTAAGATTAACTTAACATTGGATGTTATCTCAAACACTTAATAATATTTGATTTTCCTTCTTAAAAATGGGTTTAGTAAGTTAGATATTCATATCACTTATAATGTCAATTGACCACCTTACTTAGAGTTGCCATATAAGATTAGATCTTTAAGCTTTGAATGTTCCATTTTTGTTTAAAAAATATATTTAAGTAGGCCCTTTGTTCACTTATGCTTCTGAAGTGACACTGGGGACTTGCTCCTTGAAGACATGAATCCAAAACGGTGCCCTATATTTCACATATCCTGTGGGATCCTATAAAACCATGTAACTTTCTGTAAGACTTTCACAGTTTTCAAAAGACACACTGAATGATCTTCAGTTGTGAAATATAGACATTACATTACCTTATATCTGTGTAAGACTGCTTTTTTTTCCCCTTTTCCCTCTTACCCCCAAGTCAATCACTAGTGACGCTTTGGTGTACAAGTTGGATACGCCTAATCATTTTGTATAAATATCTAAAGCTCCAAAATATAGTGTACTTTAATGTATTAGACCCACTTTGGGGTGCTAAAATGTGTCCTTGGGTAGATGGAAATTGGGTATATCTGGGAGGCTGATATAACGTAATTGGTCTCAGAGGGATTAAGATGGGGGTGAAAAGAAACAGTACCAATAGCACCAGTCTTTATTATTCTGTTGAGAATTGTGTTAGTGACCTAAAGCTATAATGCACAAAGAGCCCTATTGTTATTACCTGTACGTGACTGAACTTGATACGTAATTGGGTTATTGCCCTGACAACAATGACTGTTCACACTCTCTTCTTTTTAATATTTCTGGTACTAACCCATATGCTTTGATATTTCTTTGGAAATATATAGATCAGTCTATATTAGTATATTATTATTTTCTCTACTTCATTGAAAACAAATATTAATTTCCATATGACTGTGATTTCATAATCCTTTAGAAAGGTTATAGAGAATTCATTTTATTTTTACTGTATGCTTTTTCTCATTTAAATGTTTCTGTATTGCTTTTTAAATTTCCCTTAAGCGTCTGAATTAAGCAGTTTTTTTCTTCTCTGATTTTGTAAAGACTTTTGCATATTCAGACCTCTGTTTTGCCTATTTTTATCTTGTTATATAAAACAATTTAAAAAAAACAAAGTACGTATTTTTATAAACATGTGTTAAGTAATGCAAACTAAATTTTTTGACATAATGTAAACCATGAAATGTTTCTATTTATTTTTTATCAAAGGTGTAATATCTACTGATTTTGGCATTATTTCTCTAATTTGAAGGAATAAATGAAAAACAAATGCCTGCAATTCAAACACAAAGATTTTTTTTGAGCAAGTTGCCTAATGATGTTATTAGAATTAAAGCCTGGCATACAGGAATGTATAGGAAATTCTTAAAGTGATTGTATGAACATGTTTTCCTCGAACATGGTTAATAATATAGTACTTAGAATTTTTGCAGACTATTAGTTAAATGTTAAAGGTTTTTAACTTTTTTTCTTCCGGAGGCTTATAGGAACTTTTTTTAAAATATAAAGACTAACATTGAGGGAAATTGCTAAGATAATTACCACATTCTGATTATTTAATGTCTGACTTTCTGATAGAAAAATTAGAGACATTTTTTATAATTCATCAAGTCACTATGTAAGTTTATAATCTGGCATAAAGAAACCATTCCATGTTAAAATTCAACTACATTTTATTTGTTTGGAGGGAGTTACTGTCACTTTAATCAATGAGTCAGATTAGAAGTAACATTAAAATTGTCACTCGAACCATAATACTAATCTTAATATTTTTGTGTTATCATTTAAATGTATCTCTTACGGATAACGTAGGCCTATATCTCATTATGAGTTTTGTAGAACGCTAGAGAAAATGTTTGGGTTTGCTTTTTGATCAAAGTTGGCCTATGAAATATGAGGGCAGATTGATTAATTTAGAAACTAGATGAACCAATGTTAGAGCTAGCATTCTTTTGAGAATTAAGTAGTCTAAAACTGTCTTTGTCTATCTGGAAGGTCTCCCACTTTTGTGCAGAGGTGGCCATGAGGGAACCTGCAGACCACATTAGGATTTTTCTCAGGCAGTATAACACAGTAACTTTAAAAGCCCAGACTCTGAAGCTAGACTACTTCAGTTCAAATCCAGGCTGTCCTCTTTACTGCCTTTGTGACCTTGGGAATGTTACTCCTCTGTAAAATGTCATAGTAGTAGTGCTTACTCTTACCCCAAAGAGTTGTTATTAAGACTGAATCGTTAAGCCATGTGCAAATGTATAGAATTGTGCCTGATTCATGATAAGAACTCAATAAATACCAGCTTTTAGGAAATGGTTTTCTCTCTGCTCTGGTACTAGAAATAACATATAGTCAAAGCCCCAGAGTTATCTTATAGAGCATAAAGATCTTACCATATAGAACATGAAAATGTTCAGGGGACTGTATTCCAGTTTTTCACTGGAAACCTAAGAAAACTAACTACTGATTGTATCGAGCATCTCCATCTAAGTAACGTGGCCTCTAGACGTGTCTCCTGGCTGTGAAAAATGAAACTATGAGTAACCAAATGAACCTGTTATGGGTAGTTATTTAAAAACTTAAAATTTGGAAACTGTCTGGCAAAGGTAAGAGTTTTTCCTCTTCCTCTGCTTAATGACTTTTAAACTCTTTATTCTGTCTCTTAATGTTTCTGGTTTCTGATATGTAGGTGACAGTTTTATCCTCCTATTCATGATAGCAGGAGCACAAATAACTCTACCATGTAAAGTGAAACTGTACTTTTGTATACATTCAAAGAAGACAGGGTGAGATGTGACCTTATTTATATAATGTGAATTGTTGTTATCTGGTATGACAAGAGACCATCCATAGATCCATATAAATTTGCAATTTTAAACCAAATTATTAAAGACATCAAACTTAGTTCATGGCTGTTTGTAACATGAAAGTAAGTTTTATGTTCTGATTTTTTTCCCTTTACATTGCCAAAGACTGTGGTAGCTGATTTTTCCTCCACTACGTTAACACGTCTGTTTAGATATATCTTTAGAACAACCAGTAGTTATCTCATATATATCAAGGAAAACTGCATCCATTTAAGAATGCAGGTCTATATGTAAATCTCCCATTTTGTGTTCCAATCTGCCTTTTTTTCAAAAAGGATTTGAGATAACTTACAGTAAAAGACATGACTTGGGGCACCTGGGTGGCTTAGTCAGTTAAGCGTCTGCCTTTGGTTCAGGTCATGATCCCAGGACATCCTGGGATCGAGCCCCATGTCAGGCTCTCTGCTGAGCAGGGAGTCTGCTTCTCCCTCTCCCTCTGCCCCTCCGTCCACTTGTGCTCGCTCTCTCTCTCAAATAAGATCTTTAAAAAAAAATTAAAAAGTAAAATAAAAAAAAAGACATGACTTAACAAGTTATTAAAATGGTAATGGAAGTACAAATTCAGAACCAAGGATTAAAGAGAATGTAGGCACACCCTTCTTACTGGCCAGCAGAGTTGCCATGGTTGAGCTGTTCATCTAGTTATTGCTTCCTTTCTGTTGGGGCTCAAAGGGCTATTTCTGTTTTTAGGGAGGAAATATACCAGTTCCTCAGAGAAGACAAAGTTTTCTCCCACTAAATTGTAATAGAAATATCTCCTATAAGGATCTGTGAGTAATGTACCAGGCAGTATCTTTAGTAGCAACTATACAGAAAATACCTACGTGATATTTGATAAAAGTCAAAAGCAAGCATTAAAGCATGGTCTTGGAAAGGCAATTTGGCAGCTGAATAAACCCTTGTGCTCCCATGATGTAGCTTCTCGTGGCCTAATTTGATTAAAGGGTAGAGCTAAGATTATCCAAAGTTACAAAGATGAATCTTACCCTATACAGGGTCTTCCCTAAATTTTCATTCTTTTAGCAGGAGTTTGATAGGAGCTATGTAGCACACCTTTCAGTACTCTTTGAACATTCAGATTTTTCAGTCTTCAATACACTGTTAAATATTCTTTGACAAGGACTTAGAATGATGGATTCTATTCTGATTTGCTTAAGAGAAAACAAACAGCAAATCAGCTTTGACACCGTTGATTAAAGCCGAGGCATCTCACCACTGTGTTCATTGGATGGAAGTCAGACCAACCTCTTGAGTATTTGAATAAAGTACCTAAGACGCTAGCTTCTCTACTCCGTGATGGCCACCACATAACTAGTATTTTCTATCGATACCTAGTAACTCATCTCTCTTGATGGGAACTCAGATAATACCTCAGACTAAGTGATATCCCTCTATAGTGGTAATGATTTGAAATTCAACCAGTTAGAAATCATTATGCTTGCAGATCTGTATTAGTCGTAATGAGGAATTCAACCCAAAAGGCCAAGTTAGATAAAAGTAGGCAAGCTCTCAACAATGGGAAATGGAAAAGGCCTGCATTAAAAATCAAATGACTTGGGTCCAGTTCAGATTTCACTATTAATTTTTTAATAGGTTCTTAGGTTTGTTTGTTTTTTTTCCTCTCTAAATTGAGATTGTTAGGAGAGATTACAATACTTAAAAATAAAAGGATATGGAAGATTTTGTAAAATATTAAATCCTATATAAATACAGGATTTTTTTTTTTAAAGATTTTATTTATTTATTTGAGAGAGAGAGAGTGAGAGACAGAGAGCATGAGAGGGAGGAGGGCCAGAGGGAGAAGCAGACTCCCTGCCGAGCAGGGAGCCCGATGCGGGACTCGATCCCGGGACTCCAGGATCATGACCTGAGCCGAAGGCAGTCGCTTAACCAATTGAGCCACCCAGGCGCCCATAAATACAGGATTTTTTAAAATCCAGAATGATACCTGCCTTTAAGTAAGACTAAATTAACATATGAATATTTAAGAGAACCGTACGGTGCAAAATTATGTTCGGTATAGGTAATAACGTTTCACTAAAGCTGTCTCCTTTATCTTCATGATCTTGATATAGGAAGAATCACAAAAATTGTTTAATATATAGAATTCAGTTATTTAGATATAGATACAGAATTAAACCCCAAATTCAGGAATTCACAGTTCCACCCAAATTGTGCTATGTTCATACCTCAAATGTGGTACCTTCAAAACTTAGTGGCCCTGTTGCCCCTGCAAAGTCACTCTTCCTTCTTTGTCACCTACTTCTGTTAGTGGACACAGTATTCTTTCACATTCCCTGGTGAAAACTTCCGATGAACAATATTTCTTGCCTGAAATCATACAGGAACATTATTGAGTGTTCTGCTGGTATTGCTCTCTTTTTGCTCTATTCCAAGAAAATACGAACTGAAGTGCACCTTTAATGACCTCTCCCTCGTGGCTTAAGTACTGACTTCCTGTGGCCTATAGCAATAGATTCTAAACTCCTTAAGCCTTTCCTTTACTTAGCCTCAGTTTATCATTCATCCCTGTTGCTTGCTCCCCAGTCATGCAGAAGTACTAGCCATTGCTTCACACATCTCACACTTTCTTTAGCTCAGCACCTTTGTTCAGTCTTTTACCTCTGCTTAGATTCTTCCCTGCCCTTTTATATATCAAAACTGTGTTCATGCTTTGGACCTTCGCTCAGCTGCCACAACCACAAAACCATTCCATTTTCCCTCACTCAGAAGTTACCCATTCATTCTTTCATTTAACGTGTCAGTGAGCACTTACTGTTCATATAATATCCATCCTCCAGGTCTTTCAGTTTAATAGGAGAACACAGGTATTAAATGAAGTACAATAAAGTGTTATAAAGGCTTTAATTAAAGCACATGAACACCTGAAACTAATATAATGTTAATGTCAGCTATACCTAAAAAAAAAAAGAAATAGTATGTGAAGGGTATGATGGAGGGCAAATAGAAAATATTGAGTTCTGAGAGCACCTGGATGGCTCAGTTGATTAAGCATCTGTCTCATGATCTCAGCTCAGGCTTGATCTCAGGGTCAGGAGTTCAAGCCGAGGTTGGACTCCACACTGGGCATGGAGCCTACTTTATATATATATATTTAATATATATATATATTTAAGTTCTGCATGGCGACAGAGTTGTTAAGAAAGGCTTTAGAGAATGAGTAGGTGACAGGCAAGAGAGTAGGGGATTTTGAGGCAGGCTTTATAAGCAGAGAAGCAACATACACAAAGATTCAGGGCATAAAACAGTTCAGTGAGCACAGAACTGAACACTTTGTTATGGTTAGAGTGTAGAGTGGGGCTGGAGGGAGGAGGGGTTTGGGGCTAAATATGAGGCTGGAAAGGTAAGCAAGAGCCAGATGTTAGAAGCCCATAATAAACCATGCTAATGGTTAGACTTTGTAGAGGGCAGTGGGGAGGCATTGAAATGTTTAATGTTGAAGTGTGGTCAGCTTGGTGTTTACAGGCAGTGCTAGGGAGATTAGAAGAAACTGGAGGTAAAACTGTCAGTGGGAAGATTATCCCTTGAGTGTAAGCAGTGGAGCCTAAGGCAAGAAGAAATACAGTCAGGAAACAGTAAGTCTTGGTTGGTGATTGTTGGGCCAGGGGGAGGAAGTATGAGGAAGTGTCTCCTATGAATTTCAGATTTCTGACTTGAGAAATTGGAGGCACTGCCAAGATAGAACTGGTTTGGGGAGGAAAATAATAAGATCTCAGTTCCGAACATGTTTAATATGAGGTATTCTTAGATAGATACGCTCAGAAGCCAGGCAGAAATACGTGATTAGAGCCCATGAAGAGGTCTGGCCTGAAGATACATATGTGTGTTCCTCAGCATGTTGTGTTGGTGGTTATTAAAACCATGGGAGTAAGTAAAGTTGTGTAGGATAGAAAGGTATAGAGAGAGAAGATAAAAGAGGTAAGGAAAGAAATGAACCTCGGAGCACACTGACAATAGAGGGACTGCCAGAGGAAGCTAAACCTACAAAGGAAGGAAAAGTCAGAGAAATGAGAGGAGAACCAATATGGAGTCTTGGAGCCAGAGGAGGAGGCAACTCCCAGCAAGGCTGTGATCAGAAGCATCAGCCAGGCAGAAAGGGTGAGTAAGCGGTAGACAGAAAAGAGTTTGTTAGATTTAGCAAATTGGAAATGCTGCTAACCTTTGCCGGAGTGATTTCAGTGAAGTACTCTTGGGGGTGGAGGAGATGAAAAAGTGATTATAGTTGGCTTAAATAAGTAGATTAAGGAAGTTGATATAGTAAGGATAGTGGGTTGTTTTTTTTTTCCACCCCGAAGACATTTGGCTGTAGAGCAAATACATTAGATGGGGCAGTGGTGAGGAAGAGAAACTTGACTATACTTATAGACTATGATGAAGAAATCAGCAAATGAGGAGAGGTTGAAAATATGGAAGAGTAATAATAGAATTATTATTACTGTACTCATTAAATATTCATAGCAAACTATATTTCAGGTACTGATGTATAATGGTGTATAATGTATAATTTCTTGGAAGAGATCCCAGTGATAGAATTGAGAGTAGTAGGAAAACAATATTCTTCTGATGCTAGAACAGAGATGATATGGATCAGGTATTGATAGGTTAGGTTGAGATACTGAGGAAAGCTTAAACCTAACTATTGATTTTTCTCTATGAAGTAGGAGGTGAAAAAGAATTGAGGGCGTGACTACAGATTAGTGAAGGTTGAAATTAGCCATTGTGGGAAATGGAGTTTATCAGGCAAAACATTTGGATTACAGAACAGCTTTTACAGTCTAACTGCAGTTGGAACCATGAATCTGGTGACTCCAGACAATATGGAGTCTGCAATTTTCTCCAGCAGTCCTTCACATCCTGGTAGAGAAGCAAACAAGCAAAACAATTGTCAGGGTTGATATTGTGAAAAGACAAAGGATTATTAATGGTGCTGCCAAAGAAGTGGTTAAAGGATTGTGCTATGAGGTCTAGCCTGGAAATGAATGACGTAAATCCAGAGGCAGATGATTGACGAGGAGGAAAGGTATTGGAAATGGTCTCAAATCAAAGCACAACCATACTGGGAGACAGGTGTGAGCCCTGGAAGGACAGGAGCTTGTGCCCACATTTCTTACATGACATAGGACATTGTAAGACTTAGGCTGTGCCCCTGGGAGGCAGAGACTAAAATGGAATGAAAGTGAAGATTAAGGCCAGGTCATCAAGAAGTTTGTTTCGGATAGAGGATCCACATGAGCGTCACAGTGACCAAAGATGTGGTTGTTGTACTTGGGATGAAGAATGCTGTTAGCTGGATGTCCTCAGTGAATAAGATGGAACAACTCGGAGTTAGGTAGATGGAAGGAAAAAGAGGAAAGTAATGATTGTCTCTTCTGGGCGGCCATCTACAGTCTTTTTGCCTCTAACTCACAAATACCTCTTGAGATACCTATCACTTTGTGGTTTATAATAGAATTAGTTATATGATTTCCTCAGTCTCCCTCAGTCTCACATTTGCTTCTTTGCCAGTCCTTCTCCCCCCACTAGATTGTAAGCTGTCCAAAGGCAGGTGCCATGTAGATTTCATTTACTGCTTTATCCTTACTACCATTATAATAAAGTGTCTAGCACATAATAAATGCTCAATAAGATTTTATTGAATGAATGAATGAATGAATGAATGGAGAAGGGAGAGGTAGAAAGGAAATAGGGTCAGATTGTCAGGAAGGAAAATGAGTCATTCTCTCACATCCCATCCTGGACAATAGTCCTTCCTTTCTGGGCTGGTTCTTTACCCTGATTTACCCTCAGTGTCCTCAGATGCCAGCATAGTGCTCTACTCTAGATGAGTGAGAATCGCTACTCAAGCATATTTTAATTTTAAAGGATCTTATTTTCATAGCTTATTAATTTGCTTATTAGATAATTTAGGAAAAAATTTATCAACAGATTCACAAATATACTGAGGTATGCATATTTTATATCGTATATGATTTTATACTACGTGACTTGTTAGAAACTTCTCTGGAAAAGATAAATCTTTATGACACAATGAACTACACTTCGGTTGGAGATCGAACCGCATAAGAAAGAGGAAAAGCAAAGGCGGTATTGCTCTGGCTCTGTCTACTGTAGCGTTTCTGACTCTCCTGTCAGTCCTTAGGAAGGCTGTCCTGAAGGAGGGGTAATAAAGCAGAGGCTCAGGTGCCATCCCCACTCCCTCCCCATTTACTGTATTCTTTACTACACCTGGTTCTCATCTTCCACTTTGGAGAACCAGAGAATCTTTGTCCTCTTCAACTAAATTTATATCCAGCTATCTTTAATCTTGGGCACTTTCTTTTTTTTTTAAATTTTATTTATTTTATTCTTTTTAAGAGTTTATTTATTTATTTGACAGAGACACAGCGAGAGAGGGAACACAAGCAGGGGGGGTGGGGGAGGGAGAAGCAGGCTTCCCGCTGAGCAGGGAACCCGATGCGGGGCTCGATGCGGGGCTCGATGCGGGGCTCGATGCGGGGCTCGATCCCAGGACCCAGGGACCATAACCTGAGCTGAAGGCAGACGCTTAACTACTGAGCCACCCAGGCGCCCCTCTTGGGCACTTTCTTTTCTGGGCAGGAGAACTTGAGGACCCTTTGCTACAGTAGGTTGGAAGTTTCACCCAATTCTGACCTAGTAGGCTGGAAAGATGAGGCTTCTGGACCTGTTTGAAGGATGTGGTAGTTCTATTCAGTCAAAAATTGCCATTACATCTATGTGTATTCTGGTTAAATAGAATGAATTTTTGTACCACAGTTATCTTTTTCTGTCATCTTTTCTGCTGCTTTTGTCATTTTTATCTCTAAACAAAATATCTGACAACTAGGTGACCTGTTAGAATACATTATCTTTTTAAATACAAGTATCATTATAAATGCTTTTCCTCCTGTTTTCTGTATTGTGTATAATTGAATGTATTTGTTTTTATTTTAATGGGTAAAATGCCAACCTCTTTCTGATTTAAATTTCTCTTAGATCGCCATAATAAAATGCCTTGTGTATTGTTGTACCCCTTAAGGATGTTTAATGCTGTTGTCTGCTGCATTGCAAGGAATATAAATTGAAATCCTCAGACCCTCTCAGTGGGTATAATATTACCATTAACATTTACTACATGCTAATAACTGGCCAGAAAGAATTAATGCAAGTTTTCAAAATATCTAAATTATTCCTCAAGACATGCATACAAAGCCAAAGAATCTGGCTCTTCCTCTTTATTTGGCTTATCATCTGTGAAAGACCACATACAGTGTTACGAAGACACATAGTGTCATAAACTGATGGCAGTTGGAATTGAAAATGAAGTTCCATATACTTCTACTCAGTGGCTCTAGGACTAGATGGAAGGATTTTTTCTTTTTTAATTTATTGAAGTGTGCTTATTTCCTGTAATATAAATAAGTAAACTTCAGCTCTTTCATCTATAAAGTGAAGATGCTAATACTGCTTTATGCAGTTGAGTATTAGAATACTATTTGTAATTTACCTTGCTTATAATTTATTATTCTAAGTTTAGAAGAGTGCTTTTTCTTTAATATGAAACTAATAAAAACATATTTATATAAAATGGTTTATGATAAGTGCATATGATAGCTAACCTACCCGATGCCTCATACAAACTTAGATCTATAGATATAGTGTATATAATTATGAAAATTTAAACTTACAATCAAGGCTAATGTAGTACATTCTAGATCAAATAAATATGTATAATATATCTACAGTTAATTTAGAGCCTTAGAGTTAAAAACCTGTTGTCCTTCATGATTACTGTCTTCTGATAAACTTCTTTGAAAAATAGTAAAATCATTTTAAAGCCTCTGATTGTAGACACTACCTTTTGCTTGACATTAATACCCAACCAATGACTATACATACTTCTTAGACTTTTCAATTAATTGTAAAGTCATTGACAGCAGTCATATATATTCTTTTTTTTTAAAGTTTTTTCATTCTGATTCTAGTATAGTTAACATACAATGTTATATTAGTTTCAGGTGTACAATGTAGTGATTCAACAATTCTGTACCTTACTCAGTGCTCATCATAAGTGCACTCCTTAATCCCCCTCACCGATTTTGCCCATCCCCCCACCAACCTCCCCGTCAGTATTCTCTGTAGTTAAGAGTTTGTTTCTTGATTTGTCTTTTTTTTCCCTCTGCTCATCTGTTTTGATTCCCAAATTCCACATATGGGTATTTAGTCACAAAATGTACTTTCCTTGTAAATCTGTATCTAGTCAGAATATTTTTAATGACTAACTGAAATGGTTTTTTAAAGCATTTTGTATTTTCTTTCTCTGTAGCTACGACAGTTAGTGAATATGTGCATCAACCCAGATCCAGAGAAGCGACCAGACATCACCTATGTTTATGACGTGGCCAAGAGGATGCACGCGTGCACTGCAAGCAGCTAAATAGGTGGAAGATCATGAAGAACATAGCCAAAATAATTTAAAGTATTTCTGTGCAAATCATACCTCCCCGTTTTTGTCTGGGTGTTAAGATGAATCTTTCAGAGCTAATGTGCTTTGAATCCTTAACCAGTTTTCATATAAGCTTCATTTTGTACCAGTTTAAGTCGCCTTCTTGCAAACCCCAAATGACTTTGGATAGTCAGATTGCATGTCAGGAGAGTAAATGAAACTTAATGGTTTTTAATGGCTAAAGGTTTTTAGAATCATTTAGATTTTTTTTTTGCTGATAAATTGTGTTCAGATAGACTCTCAGTGCCAAATATTGAAGGTGCAGCTTGGCACTCATCAAGATAGACTTGTAACCTGAGGAAAAGTATCTGAACATGTGACTTGTTTGCTTTTTCATCATTTATGGACATTTGAGATTAACACAATTGTGAACTTTTGTGATTATTTTATTTTTAAAAGTTTGAAGTATGTGAAGTATGTGTTCTTAGCATTGTAGCTTTCAAATGTAATTCTTAAGGTAAATGTAGACATAAACTATTTGAGAAACACTTAAAATTCTTAGCTTTTACATTCAAAATGCAACTCTTAAATGTGAAAAAATTGGGGGACAAAATGTGAGTCAGACACTGAAGAGTTCTTTGCTTTGTTTTGTCTTGTTTTAATATCTCTGATAGTCTCTTTGCATTATAATGGTATAAATGAATCCATTTAAAAAGTGGTTAAGGATTTGTTTGGCTGGTGTGATAGTAATTTTGAAAGTTGCACATTGCCTGAGGCTTTTTTGTGTGTGTTTTTATTATTGTTTGTACTTTTGAAAAATCTTTGAATAATCTTGTAGTACTATATTTCAAGTTCTTTATAAATTTAAATTCTCTCTTCATAATTGCACACTATCGTGTAAGCATGTTTTTATTCATAGATTTTATTGAAGTTCCGATTGGTCCCCTTCAGAAATTTTTTTGTATTCTTCAAGTTACTTTCCTATTTATATTGTATGTGCATTTTATCCATTATGTTTCAGATTTTCTGAGAACATAGTACCCTTTAAAAAATATTTAGTATACCAACACTTATCCTGGATTAAAAACATTTTTTTTTTAACTTTTTAAAATTTGGGCCACCCTGTATGCGTGTATTTTGTCTTGTTAGAGAGAAGAAAGGATGTGTGTTGCACTGTACCTGTGAATGTTGACATAGTTTCAATGCATTTGACAAGGTTGTAACTTGAGAATATGTTTAAAGCAATGGGAACTGGCCATTACCACAGCCAGAATTTTTATAAGATTAACATTTCTGTTGAGAAGCTTTTAAGCAAAGTACTGTATTCATGCATGAAGATGACAGAGATGGTAACGCTTCATTTAGTTTAAGGAAATAGGCCAAGTTTAGTAAATGCTGTGGTGGAGACGTTTTCCCTGAATGCCTTCATGTTAGTGGTGACCAGTTCTTCACAGAATTGTGAAAGCCAAAAGGCTGAGTGGCAGTCACCGTTCAAGGACACCATGCCACCCTATAAAACCCTGGGATGGATAATCCTGCCGACGTGAAGGCCTCATGTTTGGAGAATACCTACCTTTAGCTGATGTAACTGCTGGTTTTGTCTTCTCATATAAGTATTTTTCTTACACTCATTTGAGTACTTTCAAGTCATTTGTAAAACTTTATAAGGGCAAAAGCATAAACTTTTTTTTCTCCCAGAATGTAATCAGTTATGGTATCTGAAGGGTAATTTTTTCTTGGTTTGACAGAGGGCACCTGGGTGGAGGGCCAGATACATTGTTTTTACCAGATTCCAGTTACTTACAGCTTTTACGCTGAGCACCCATAGATTTGTCTCCAGAAGTATGAGCAAGTAGAATTGTTCTTGTTGACCGTTAGTGTCATATGTTCATCTTATTATAATATAATTGAGAGGAAATTGTTCTGTAGTTGGAACAGATAATCTCCCTTTTTCTTGCAATCTTTAAAAATACATGAATCTAAAATTCATTTGCTTAACCCCTCACAGTGACTCTTAAGCAAAGATTTAAGCTTTTCTTTTCAGTGAATCTCTCTGCTAGAAGGAAATAGCTGGGAAGAATTTAATGATCAGGGAAATCCATTATTATTTTCTACATGTGGAAACTTTTTGTTTTGGATATTATATCTTTTTCCTATCTAAGTGTTCATATTTTTTCCTGAGGAAACCACTGTGTAAACAACAAATTTTAATTTTGAATGAGATCATTTCAAAGAATTATGAAGATGATTAGAAGTTTTAATTTTTTGTAATCACCTATGAAATATTCTCTCTATATTTCTGTTTATAAGCAAATTTTGTACTGATTAAGTAAAACATTTGAATTGAATTAGGAAACAGTAAAATGAAAGGTACATGTGCTTCTAAACCTTATTTAGACATTGGTACCAGTTCCCCAGAAGAAAATGTGGGGTAACTTTGTTTTGTATGCTTAGGTTTAGGAATGGTGGATGAAGGGTATTCCTATATAAATAAAGTGCTCAACAATGTGCAATGATTGTAAATTTAGTAAGATATTACAGCCATTTCATGAATGCTTTACCATTTCACATAGTACCTATTACAAAACACCTTTCTTGGATCAATATACTTCAGGTGTTGCTGTTAACATTTACATGATATTTATTTTAACCAAAATGTTATTCATATTAAGTGTTTTTTCTTTAAAATGAATGTATTGTTATAACCCACAAATGCGTAATTATCCTATGCCTCATATTTCAATAGTACTGTAATATGGACTTCTTTTGTGAAATACTTTTATTTTGTTATGCTTCAGATACACATACTAAAAAGATTCTGTTGTTAGCTTTGAAAGTTGTATAATACCCTAATATAAATAAAAATATAAAATTAAAAAATGGGTACAATAAAATTTTTATGTATCTGTGATTTTTTTTTTCCCCCCTAAAGTCGGCCGTTGTTTATTTCACTTAACATTTAACCTACAGAAGAAACAGTTCTTGTTCATTTCCATGACTTTACCATTTTGGGAGAGGCCTAAGAATTGAAACAGTTGAGGGTGATAATGGAGCTCTGACAGATGCTAAGTAGTTTAATAAATATGCAATAAACTAAGGTACCTCTTCACATGTTCCTGCTCTTCTTCAGCACATGATTTTCTGTCTTTGAATAAGAAAAGTTTTCTCAAATTATAAAATTATAAGTCCAAAATTTAGGCAACAGATTCCATTCCTATCACCGTAATATGCTGCTAACAATATTAGAAATAGTTTGAATGCTCTTTTCACATAAAAAGTGAAAATTACTTTCTACAGCTGGAAATGTTGAGGCTAAAAGATCTTTAGGGGTAAAATCCTCCAGGCTGATGGTAGAATGATGGGTTACCTTTCACATCAAGATCACATTCCAAATAGACTGTGGTGAAGAAAAGCTAATTTTGTAACCTGTGATTTGTATGAAAGAACCTTTAGTCTGACTGTGTGTATGCGCGCGCACACACACACACACGCATAGTAATAGTAAATTTTAGCCACAAGAAAGTGACTAGTTACAAATTTTATTTCAAAAGTATGTTTGTTTATTTAAAAAGTCAGTACTGGGCATATATGTTTAATGTATTATTAATTGGTGCAGCAATATTTACCACTGAATTGGTACAAAAGGATGACAACTGCAATAAAACCCTTAATCAAAAAACTTCCATGGAGTTGTTACATTATCTATTTTTAATTACATGTAGGTCTCTAATACAATTAATGACGAATTAAAACAGACTCATCAGATTAATTATCAGAGAAAGATGCAAAAGTTTGCAATGTGTATCTTGTCTTTGAGAGGTTTATTTGAAGGAGTTTTTCTAGTTTTCTTACCCATTTCTTGTTCACTTGGGTCTCTAATTTTAAACCTTAGGAGGTAAAAATAAAGTAAAAGGAAATTTTAAAGTTTGGCTTTGTGACCAGGGGTTTTTTAGAAGTAAATTATTTTCAGGGCACCTGGGTGCCTCAGTCGTTAAGTGTCTGCCTTCGGCTCAGGTCATGATCCCAGGGTCCTGAGGTCAGGCCTCACGTCGGGCTCCCTGCTCGGCCAGGAGCCTGCTTCTCCCTCTCCCACTCCCCCTGCTTGTGTTCCCTCTCTAGCTGTCTCTCTCTCTGTCAAATAAATAAGTAAAATCTTTAAAAAAAAAAAAGGTAAATTATTTTCACCGTGTTACAATGCATAAAGATAATCTTTTCCACTCCTTTCTAGAAGCATAATCCTATGGATAAATTATTTAATTTCTCTAGAAATTCCTAACTCTAAAGAGAATTACAATACCTTTTATAAAGGACTGAATGTGATGCCCGGTACCAGGTGGGTGCTTGTTCAACAGAACTATTACAGTGTAGTGTTGTAGTGTAGAAAAGAACACACGTATGTCTTCTCTGGCTCTAGCTTCATCTATTTTTGCTTTGTTCTCTCCATTCTAGCGCCACTGCATGGTTTCTTAAAGATCCCGAGCTCTTTCTCACCTTAGGGCCAATAAAATTGCTTAAATAGCTCTCCCATTTAGAAAAGAAAAAAAAAAAAATCCTATCAATCTTTCATGACTGACATTAAATGTACTTTTTCAGGAGCCACGCAGACCACATCCTGTACTTTTCCTTTTGGCACTTAACCCAACTGTATGTAGCCAAATGATTACTTGTGTGATTCTTTGTTTACTTTTGATCTCCCTACTAGAACCTAAACTCTAGATGGACAAGTACTTGCTGTGTTGTTTAATGTGATGCCAACACTTAACACAATGCCCTATTGGTAGTCACTCAACTTATTTTTGTTGAATTAATAAATGGACATTTTAATGCTGTAAGTGGAGTTGAGCACTTCAGGGAGACTGTGCAGAGATGCAAAACCAGCAGAAATCAGGAGAGGCGAGGGCAAGTAAGGGGGTAAGAGAAGCAAACACAAGCTAAACTAGAAGAAAAATTTTAAGTTACAAGTTGCCATAAATGACGAAGTTGAAGGTAATAGGGATTGACACCTGGCTCCTGGACTTCCTGAGGAGGTCATGGTGATACAGGTTCAGTAGGAGACTGGAGTGGAAAACAAATTCGGGTAAAAATAGGAATGATGATGGCAGATGAAGGAAAAATAGAAGGTAACCAGAAGGAGTCATAGCTCAAGCTTTAAGATAAAGTGAACTTAAAATGGTTTGAAGATTAGGAGAGGTAGCATGTGGAGAAGAAACTGAAGGGACAGGGAGTATATATGATAAGAAAGAGAGGATTTATCCACTAAGCCCACAAATGTTTACCGTGTATCCTCATAATATTAGATCCTATATATAGTCTTGAGCAAAATGTTTCTTGTTTTCATGGATTTAAAATCAAGTCAGGAAGAAACACATCTACAGAAATAGAAATATATAAATGCAAGTTGTTATGGGTGCTATGGAGGAAAAGAGATACTGAGGAGAGGACATTGAAGTAAAATGACCTAAAGGATGAAAAGGAGTCAGCCAAAGAACAAACAAGGGGAAGAGCCTGCTGGCCTGTGGGAAGTTAGCTGGGCTTTCTGAGAAGCAACAGATGAGAGTGGGTGAGTTGGGATGGAGTAATACAAGGTAGATTTAGAGACGTATATTTTCTCTGTATTTGCAATAATCAGTAATGGATAATATAAAGTAATATAATAGTCATGTAATCAGTAATATAAAAATTTATATTAGGAATTATAAAATACTTAGAAATAATTGAGCAAGAGACACACAGAATATATATGAAGGAAATTATAAAATCTCGTTGAAGAACACAAAGCAAATACTGAACAAATGGAAAAAGAGGCTGTGTTCCAGATGGGAAGTTTCATATAAAAATCAAGTACTCTATAATATTAGGAATGTAGTGTCTATTTGAATCTCACATGTTTTGGAACCAGATAAAATGATGTCAAAGTGCATATGGAAAAATGAATCTATAAAAATAGTCAAGAACATTAAAAAAAATATGCTGCTCTTGACTTATCAAGTATTAAAACGTACCATAAAGGTACTTTAATTAAGCAGTATTAAGAGGAAGAGGAACAAGGGAATAGAATGGTGGAACAAAGTAAGATCAAATACACAAAGAAGTATTATGTGAACTTGATATATGAAAGAGGAAAGGTTGGCTAAGCGACTGACTCTTAATTCTGTCTCGGGTCACAATCTCAGGGTACTGGGATTGAGCCCTCCATCGGGCTCCTTGCTCAGCGGGGTGTCTGCTTGAGATTCTCTTCTTCTCTCTCTGCCTTTCCTCTGGTGTGTATGCTCTCTGTCTCTGTCTCTCTCTCTAAAATAAATAAATCTTTAAAAACAAACTATAAGGTGTATATGTTTGTGTACATTTATTTGAACATGGAGAAAGGTGAGGAAGAACACAAACTAAGCTAACTTTGGTTACCGTATGAGTGTGGACAACAAAGACAGTTAAGCCAATATAGTTAAGTTCTTATACCTCTTTATATTTTTCTCCTTTTCAGTACAAAAGCATGGACATTTTTTCCTACTTAAAATAACTTTTACTTTATGTTGAGTCTATACCTCTATTTTTTAACTTTTAATTTGCAAATAATTTCAAACTTACAAAAAAATTGCAAGATTAGTACAAATTTAGAATTCTTCACCCAGATTTCTCAGATATTAATATTTTGCCACAATTGCTTTATAGTTTCTTTTTAAATCTATATATAGATTTTTTTCTGAGCCAACTGAAAGTTGCAAACATGATGGCTATTGCCCCGCCCCCAAATATTTGTCGCTTTCCTAAAAAACACCCTCTCCTATATAATCACAGTACAACCATAATAATCAGGAAAGCAATATTCATTACTATTATCTAACCTACAAATCACATTCAAATTTCAAACAATTGCTCTCTATAGCAGAATTTATTTTTTTAATTTTCATCCAGGATCTAAGCAGTAAGTGTTGCATTTAGTTGTCATGCCTCTGTAGTCACCTTCAGTAAGAACAGTTCCTCAGTCTGTTCTTTATCTTTCATAACCTTGGCATTTTTTAAAAGTACAAACCAGTTATTTTGTCGAATGACCTTCAATACGGGTTTGCCTGATGTTTTCTCATGAAATGGAATATTACTGAAGCAAGGCCGAGTTTATCTGCATACAACATGACAGGAAGCAAGAATGCCAATTTTTCCATTACTGTTGGTGCAAACTTTCATCACTTAAGTTGGTGACCTTAATTATAAAGTTATTGTTTTTTCCTTTGTAATTAATAGTGTGTACAGAATAAATGTCTCTGCTGTTTTGCCTAAAGATGGGATGAAGTACCTGGCAGAGAGGCACTTAATACTTTTTCAAGAGATAAATGTATGAATGCATGACATATTGAAAGCTTCTGCCAATCAAATTTGCCTGGTTAACAATGCATAAGGAATATATATTATTGGCCAATGTTTATATTTTTCTTTATCATTTACTTACATATCCTCAACAGCCTGAAATGTATGTTGGAATACCTCAATCATCATGCATGTATTTGATGCTATCGACAATTTAAACAATGCATTTTTAAATTTTATAATTTTATTTCTTATTTTTTAAAAGATTTATTTATTTGAGAGAGAGAGAGAGAGCGCGCATGCCAATGAGTGGGGGGAGGGACAGAGGGAGAGAGGGGGAGAAGCAGACTCCCCACCTAGTGCAGAGTCTGATGTGTGGCTTGGTCTCACGACCCAGAGATGATGATTGGAGAGGAAATCAGAGTCGAAAGCTTAACTGAGCCACGCAGGCACGTCATAATGCATTTTTAAACAAAAATGGAGTAAATTGAGAAATCAGGACACATTTCTCCATTTTAATGGTTATATGAGTCCTGGATCCAGAAAAATAAAATTCATTTCTTATATACCTTGCTCTTATCAAGTATTAAAAATGAGGCTGAAATCAAATCCTTGTTTTACGCAACCTTTCCTGATATTCCTAACCATTGGCATATACTCTGTTAACACACCGTGTTTCTCTTTTATAGCATGTGCCACTCTTATAATGAAATATTCTGTCATTATTTTGAGTCTGCTTTTCATGCAAAGTTATAAGCTCCCTAATTAGCTGAGGCAATGTCTGTCATGATTATTGCTACATCCTCAGTGCTTAGCAAAATACCTAGAACATAGTAAGTACCCAATAAATACTCGTGGAATGAATATTTACATACATGGACTCATTTATATGTATTTTTTTAAATATTCCAGCAAGTTTGATGTCATTGCCCCCATTTAGCAGTTGAGAAAACTGAGGCCCTGACAAGATAAAGGGTTTTGCCAAGGTCACTGAATCAGATTTTATTTTAGTTCTTCTGCTCAAAGTCTCATGTTGTCATGTTGACAAAAATCTGCAAAATCCAGAGTTGCATGAAAGAGCTAAAATATAGATGAGTTAAGACACTTATTTTATTCTTTATTGTCCTTCTCTTATTTGTGGCCTCCTGGGAGGGAGGAAAGCCTGCTCACATATGTGTGTTGGATGCAGCACTTGATTAATGAATGACCTGGGGGTGGAGAAGTGGTAGCTTTAACACTGAGCTAGTGGAACAGGGAATTGAGAAGAAAGCTCAATAAGGCACTTCTTTATCGTTCCATGAAGATCTCTGTTAATGATGATCAAAGAGATTAAAAAATGGAGTGTATTTACGTTTAACTTGTATTCGGTAGGGATATTCTAAGTGCTAAGTGTAATACTCAGACATATCCCTTATTTAATTTTTTTTAATTGTCTCAATTACTTAAGTAGTTGTCAATATTATCTTCAATTTTAACAAATTATCAAATTAAGCTCAAAATGTTGACTTGTCCAAGGTCACAGAGCCTGGAAGTGGTGGGAGAAAATCATTGCCAGTCCATGATACACTCAAAGCAAATATTTGTGAGGAAAATCGATGCATGAAAAAAATTTAGGAAGACAAGAAAAAGGGGGCCTTGGGAAAAAATATTGGGAAGTTGATAAAAGTTTCAGGGAATTGGTTCATTTAAAAGGACAATGGCTCTAAAGTGTTGATTGTGCCTTCATGAGTTCACATTCTATTCCACTAAGATTGTAAAAACAGGTATGATTCTCTACTATTTTACTTATTTTAATGAGGTTGCTTTGAAGACAGGTCTGTTTTAGCTATTTGCCAGTTATCTAGTGAAGAATGGATTATCCTACTGCCTAAAAACTAGCATAATGCATTTTTTATCAGCTGTAAGGTGGATTATGATGTAGAAACCTGAAATATGCATACATGCTAGAGATATCGTCTGAATTCCTTAATTTAGGCTGCATTGTGTTAACGTTTCAGAGAAATCATGCCTTAATTTTAATCTCACCAACACTTAGGAACAGTCTTTAAAAGGACATAACTGTCTCATAATTTTGCTTGCTAGCACAAAGGCTATTCAAAGAAATTCAAGAAAATTTAAACATGACACGGATATTCTGAGTTAGGACCGTCACTTCTATTTTCCTTTTTACTCTCAGGTGTGTACCAGATACAGCATTTGGGAGACGTGCCCTGCTGAGTCTCCCCCGTAATAATGAGGCAGTAATGAGTTACATTAGGTGTAAATCACATCAGTGGGGTTTTTACCTGCTTCTATTGATCTGTCAAAACACTTTATCACGGAAAAGCACAAACGAAAACAATGATTTTCTCTCTGTAACGGAGACAGCATGCTTTTGGGTGGGTGTTTGTGGACGGTCTGAGAGCAACTTGACTATAAAGCTCTCTTAGCGATTCTCCCGGAGTTCTGTGGACCAGACAGCCTTGCACAATCTCTTTCTGTCATGTTTTCCTCTGTGTTCTGTGCAAGGCTCTCTTCCAGTTAAGGATTTAAAGCTAGCTCTTATGTACACAAAAATCAGATTTATATCTTTGTACCACAAAATGAAGCAATTATTTTGTCTTCCAGTGGATTCCGCTTCCTCTGCGTTAGCACCAGAGCGACCCACTGTTGTCAGCAAGGCGGTGACACTGGTGTAAGCTTCATTAAATAGAGCCCCGCTGATACTGACCATTGATCCAGCAGCTAGCTCAGGTGCATTTGGCCACAATATTTTCTCCCTCTGCTCTTTACTTCTCTCCAGGGATAACCAATCAGAAGAAACGACCCTCATGCCTAGTGTTTTGAGAAGCAGAGAGCAGTTTGATTTCAATTGCCAACCTGTCCACTAGCTTGGTAAATCAAATTTCAATCTCCTAAGGGCAAAAAGAACATGTAGCTTGCGTGTGTGTGTGTGTGCATGTCTCGGTGTGCGTGTCTGTGTGTGTGTTTGTGTGTGCGTGTGCGCATTGTGCTTTAAGATCTGGTCTTTCCATAGGTTAAACCACAGGAATTCACCTGGTAACTGAAAAATGAGGAATTCAAAAAGTATTTGCTCTTTAGAAGTGGGGTTAGTGTTCTTTAAACATACCACACTATTCCTTGAAATGTAGGATTCCACGTCTAACGCTGGCGGTGTAAAATGAGCAAACATAAATTGTATCCACATCATTACAGAAACCGTGTTCTCCTTTTTGTGTATATTTGATGGCAAAGTGTGATCTCTGCTAAGTCATCAGTCTAGGAATCTAATTTCTTTCAGTAAAATTTCAAATAAAAGACACCTTCCCCAAAATTGTTCTGTGAGACTCCAGTAAGGAAAACAAATCTAGGTACTAATCTTATTGCAGTGAATATAGGACAGCTCGAGATGAAAATGGTAGTACTATGTCAGCTTATCTTGAGCTTTATATACTTCATCCTTTCTCTTGAATATATCATGTGCTCAAATAAGCCAAAGACATTTTCTCCGTAATGTTTCCTAGGCATACCCGATTCAACTGCACAAATCAGTTCTTGCCTTTTATGCAGGTTGATTCAATGGTCTGTGTCTTTAGAGACTCATATTTTAGAGACTCAAATTTTATATGATGATACTTTCCCTTTTCAGGATATGTTATTCCCCTTTTAAAGAACCTAGAGATTCTTTAATAATATTTCTTTTATTTATTTATTTATTTATTTTTTAAAGATTTTATTTATTTATTTGACAGAGCACAAGCAGGGGGAGTGGGAGAGGGAGAAGCAAGCTCTCTGCTGAGCAGGGAGCCTGACGCGGGGCTCGATCCCAGGACCCTGGGACCATGACCTGAGCCGAAGGCAGACGCTTAACGACTGAGCCACCCAGGCGCCCCAATAATATTTCTTTTAAAACACCAAGCACAAGCCACTGTTCAAAACCCTTGTCTTTATGTGTTGTAAATAAACCCCAAAGTTGCTCTGGTTATAGAAGGCATAGAAATGATATATAATTCAGCAGTTCCTTTAGAAATGCTTTTTCCTCCCCCTGCCCCGTACTGTTCTCTCCCTGGATACTAAGCATTTTGTAAGTAAATTTATAAAAATAAAAATGGATTTCCTGTATCTTTGACATTTTATGTGATATCACACATCTGGCATCCCACATAATTGAATCATCCACCTATGTCATTACAAGGGATTAAACTTGGTCATTCTAAGTCTCTCTGTGCCTACTGTTTGGCGATGTTTTGAATCGTCATTCTTGATGTATACAATATTCATGTAATTACAGTTTTTATCTGTGTAAGTCATACATGGCTGTCCTTTGATTGAACTAAAATGGATTCTACAAAATGATTTGGGAGAGTGGCTAACAGAATATTATGGTATTTTCCCCCTAGAAATTATAGTATTTTTTTTTTTTTTATTCATGAGAGACAGAGCGAGAGAGAAAGGCAGAGGGAGAAGCAGGTCCCCAAGGAGCAGGGAGCCCGATGCGGGACTCGATCCCAGGACCCTGAGATCATGACCTGAGCAGAAGGCAGACGCTTAACCATCTGAGCCACCCAGGCGCCCGAAATTATAGTATTTTTAAAGTTTTATTTTAATTCTGGCAATGAAGATAAAAGACTTTGATCATTGCAATGAAAGATCAGTCTGCGCTACATTAATGGTCAATACGTTAGGAAGTTAACCCTGAGAAAATCCCCCCATGCTCTGCTAATGGAAGCTCTTTTATTCATTAAGTCAGTAACAGGAAGTACAACCATGAATTACAAAGTGGCTTCATACCTTCGAAGATATTTTTCTGTTATTTTAGTTTACATTAATCACTAGTCATCGCTTAGGCTGGTGACTCTCACCTGCAAAGGTTTGCCCCCCCAGGGGGCAATGGCAGTGTCTCAAAGACATTTTTGATTGTCAAAACTAGGAGTGGGGGGTGCGAGTGGGGAGGAGATATTACTGGCATTGAGTGGGTAAATTCCAGAGATGCTGCTAAATATTGTAATGCACAGGACAGCCCTTAACAATAAAGAATTGTCCTACCCCAAATGTCAATAACATGGAGGTTAAGACATCCTCACGGACACCAGAGAGGCATCATGGAATGGTGGAAATTGGAAACTAAGTTGGATTCCTACATGAAGAGAGTGTCTATAGAAATGACCAGAGTGAGAGCTGTTATAGAATGGTTCCTGTACCTGTCCTTGAGACAAAACTGTCTTTTATTAAAGTCAGAAGGCTCATTCTCTTAAGTTTACCATCTATAAGGACCTTTGTCTCCTTTCAAATTTATCTTTGGATGAATCAGGATGCATTCTCTACAATGAGAAATGGTATGGTTGAGAATGCTAATCTTCAGCAAAAAGTTAAATAAAAAATAACCAGATATTTCCTTTTTTTTTTTTTTGTCTCTCCAGCTAACAGATGAATAGGCAGTAGTGTCTTTGTCCATTGTAACCTACCTTTCATTCCTGTGAGTTATTGGTGACAACCAAAAAAGAAGGAATTTTATTTCTCAGGAAATATCATCCACTTTAATATTTTGTATTAAATCCAATGGAAAACATAAACATTCCTTAAGTTGTTTGTAACCTGAAGTCAATTAATGTATTATAAGTATATATGCAGTTATAGTTCTTTGTAGTGGTTTACGAATAACCAATTTACTAAACTAGACAAATATTGGCAGTCATCTGTATTTAATTCCACATGTCACTTGTTGTTATTACCTCTGCCAAGTTAATTGTTGGCTATACATCCCACTCATTGCCTCTAGCAGTTTTTACTAAACAATATTATAGAATTGTTTACCATTTTTAAAATTAGTTTTTGAGGGATGCCTGGGCAGCTAAGTCGATTAAGTGGCTGCCTTTGGCTCAGGTCATGATCCTGGGGCCCTGGGATCAAGCCCTACATCGGGCTCCCTGATCAGTGAGGAGTCTGCTTCTCCCTCCCTTCTGCTGCTCCCCCTGCTTGTGCTCTCTCTCTCTCTCAAATAAATCTCTAAAAAAAAAAAAAATTAGTTTTTGAGTACTACTTTATCTCAGTAGTAAAACACTCTGAAGTTATTTACACAAATACGGTATATTTTTGTCAAGAGCACAATTTATAGGTAGGAAAGGCTGATTCAGAAATTGTCTATTCTTATAATTCAGAACATGGTTTGTACACTTAATACAGATAGTAATATGGTAGAAGTGCCTTAACAAGATGCTCCTTCTCTACCTTATACTTATTTGTACTTATCAGTGGGTTTAGAACACTGCAAATACTAGACCCTAGCCTCATTAGGGCAGAAATTGAATATACTTTGTACACTGTTGTTGCTGTAGTATTTAGTTTGGTGTTGGTCCAAGATGGAACTCCATAAATACTGTATTCAATTATTGTTTGCTGCAAATGACCTCGAACTTGGTGGTTTAAATAATACAAATGTATTATCTTACAGTCCTATAGATCAGCAGTCTCATGTGAATGTCATGGGTCTAAAATTGAGGTCTCAGTGGGTTGTGTTATTCTGGAGGCTCTAGGGGAGAATCTGATTCCTTCTTTTTCCTTCTTTAGTGGCTGCCTACTTTTTTTGGTGGGTGGCTCCTTCCTCCATCTTTAAAAGCCCAAAATGGCGCATAGAGTCCTTCTCATGCTGCCATCTCTCTGCAGCTGGGAAAGTCTGTTTTTAAGGACTTGTGATTAGATTGGGCCCACCTGGATAATCCAAGAAAATCTCCCTATCTCAAGCTCCTTAATCTTACTCACATCTGCAAAGTCTCTTTTACCATGTAACATAACATATTCACAAGTTCCAAGGACTAGGGCATGGACATCCTTGGGAACCTATCACAGTGTTTGTCAGGTGAAAAACATTCCTGTGACTACCTCATTAATTTTCATCACCAAATCCAGTCAGCTACTTCTAACCATTAGTTAAGCAACACTTACCACCTCAGCTGAACCCCACCACTTCCAATGGGCATTTCTGCCAATCTTCCTAAGACTCCCTTGCTTTGACGAGTCTTGCTCCCTCTTTTTCTGTGTACCTCTGCCTCTGTTCATCATTACTCCACCAGGTCACTGGTCTACCATTAACGGTCACTATCACCAATAAATGGGGATAGGGGAGACTCTTCCAAGTGCCAGAGCTTCAAATGGATGTGTGACAAAATGAGAGAGAAGTGGAGGAAAGAGATTGGCTAGTTTCGGTAATTTCAGTAGGTATAGGCGTTGTCCCCTCTCCCCATTTTGGGCTATACGTGGTGAAAGGACTGTGTTGTTGGCCTCTATTGTACAGGATTTCAAGTAAATAGCATTGTTGGTATTTATTTTTAGCTCTGTAGAACACTGACATGAGTCTATGAGACTGGATCATGGTCAGAGTCAAGTTACAAACACAAAAAAATGCTGTCAAGCTTAATAAATAGATCAATTTGTTGTGTTTGATTCATCCTTTTCTGACAGTGAGATTTTTTTTTCTTTTACTGGAAAAATAGATTTTTGGTTGTATTTGGACATGTCTGTATACAAGCTGAGGCTCATGTGTGGACCTTCCCACTTTGGGATATTCAGTTTTCCTGCCCTTAGCAGATTGCAAGCGGCAAATGTTATCGTTTGGTGCTGGACACAAGTATAATGGCAAAAACAAGGAGAGAGTTTATTCTCAAAAATATTTCTTGGGTAGGTATTAAATTCTAAGCTCTATTCTTGGTACTAAGGACATAGAAATGAGAAGAAACAAAAATGGATTTTGACAAACAGCCAGATTTATTAAAAAGACATAAAGTCTACAGAAAGCCACGAGTAGAATTCCAAGAGCATAGAATTCCAAGAGCATAGCTATCAGACAAGGACAGTAGGCTATAGCCAGAGACATCTTTTGAGTCTCTATCATCACTGCGTATTGTCATGAAGAAAAGTTAGATTGTTATTCTATGTACTACTTCTCAGTAATAATAAAAGCAAATATTACTGCTGAGGATCGATTATATGCCAGAGACTGTCCTAAGCACATTTATTCCTCACAGAAATCCTACAAGGCTGCTGGTGTTATTATCCCCATTTTATATATGAGGAAATTGATAAAGGTGAACAGAAAGGTTAAGTGTCATGCCTGATGGTAACAGATGGGAAGCGGCAGAGCCAGGATTTGAACCCAGACATTCTAGGACTAGACTCTCCCCCGCTAAGCACGGTGCAACATTCACAGAAAATGTGTGATGTATTTCAAAAAGGGTCTCATGAAATGGTTAGAGTAAAAAGAAATGTCGTTGCTTGTGGTAATTCATAGAGCTGGATACATGCAGGATGAGTGCTCTTTTCTGTATATGGTATGCTTCAGTTTTTGAAATAAGAGGAATATCATGATACCTAAAAGGCTAAATCTAAGTTAACCAAAATTCTTTGGAAAAACACATATTTTCCTGATGGTGCTATTGAACTATACTTATTCACAAGCAGATGGAGAGGTACGGAGATAGGCAATTGGTATCTGTGAGGAAGAAGTAGGTTCCAGTGGGCGGGAAGACCTTGAATGAGTCATGCCTTTTCAGTTTCTGTATTTCCAACACTTTGACATCTGGGGTCTTGCTGACCCTGGATAGACTGCTCTTTTATTGCTAGCCAGTTTTTAGAGATAGCAAATGACTCATCAGCTAGGGTGACTTTCATATGCAAACTAACCAATCCAGAGCCCATAAGCCCTCAAACATCCTTGTCAGGTTCTTACACTCTGGGGTCACCATTCCCTGCTCGAATCATCTCTTGGTTAGATATCAGGCAACTAGGGACAACCCCTATACCTACTGAAATTACCGAAACTAGCCAATCTTAAATCTGCTTAGCTGTTTACCCTGCCTCTTCCAATCTTTACTGAAAAAGCCATGAATAAGTTTCTCGCTCAGGATTCCAACCTCACCCCTCAATGCCCCCAGCGATTCCGTGTGTGGCCCTTGCATATATCCTGTGGTAATTCATAGAGCTGGATACATGCAGGATGAGTGCTCTTTTCTGTACATGGTATGCTTCAGTTTTTGAAAAAAGGGGGCGTGGGGGGGATGGCCTGCAGGAGAGTGCCTCCTTCTCTTGGGAACTTTGAGTAACAAATTATCTTTCCAATGACAGGAATCGTCTAATCTGTTGGCCTCACCATGCCTAGATTATAGTAAAATGTAGATTTTAAAAGAGAGTCTCCCTCTGTTCAGTATTTCCACCACATTTTTTTTTTAAATCCGTGACATACATGGGTAAGTAAGTTTCTTATAAGATGAAATTCAACACTTTTTGAGGACCCATTATGAACAAATTAGTTCTAGACATTATAGACATTTCCAAAATGGGTAAGGCATGGCATCATTGGCAAGGGATCTATTTTCAACCACAGGAGATATCATACATTGATCATATACATTAAAAGGAAGAATGTGTGTGCTATTAAAGTGGGTCAGATGAAAAGCTTTAGAAGTGTAGGAGGAAATAATCATTGAAACTTGTTAAGAAGGTCAGGGAATGTTTCATGAAAAAGAGCATCTGAACTGAGCCTCAAGGGTTATGGCGCATTTTGAGAAATGAATACGATTTCGGGCAGAAGAAACACCATTAATTTTAATTGAACTACACAGAGGTCCAGAGACAGGAGGACAGAAATCTTGACTATTTTATTGACTAGAAGCCTGGGGTCCCTGCCTAGGAGAAGTGCTAATCACGGAGAAAGGGGGGTGAAGCTTTGGAAGACCTTAGCTAAGGAATTAAGATGAAGTTCAGGAAAACGGTTAGGTGCTGGTTAAAGTGTAAACAGGTTATATAATTACGAATTATACATGACTATGGTGAACTATTGGTAAGGGAGAAAACCTTTTCCATCTTCCTTTTGTAGCTAGAGACAGGTGCATAGTAAGTCGGCCTCCATCCCCACAACTATACAGAACCTTATGTTGCTAGCCACCAACACTGAATATTGGAGCAGATTTTTTGGCAGGAAATGCCATGTCTCTCTCTGGGAAAACATCTCTCTCTTCATTTTTTATTTACTGGTGCAAGGCCATGGTTTCTCCCTCCTGCCCCCATTCTTCATGAAAAATTAACTTCAGGTTAAAGTCAAGTATATTTATTTATTTCCAAAGAAAGAATTCCTCAGAGGATGAGACTTTATATTTTTAAAATTAAAATGGCAAGTGGGACTTAGGCATAAAACTTAACCCTACAGGAAAAAAAAAAGGGGGGGTTAGTTTTATAAGCAGTAGCCATTTGCTCTGGTGGTTCCTTTATTCTACAGCTTCTGCTAGCCATAGGCTGGCAGAGTCCTCAGCAACAATCAAAAATGATTGTTTATTGGGTTGAATAACCTGACAACATATAAAAATAAAAAGTTACTGCTAGAAATGCTATCTTCCCAAATCCAAAAGAGAGCCAAAGATTTGCTGGCAAACCAGTCCAGTTGTCGAGATGCTTGCACACCCTCTCTCCCGTGTGATCAGCGATCACAGCGATTCAGGCCCTTGCCTTCATCCCAGGCAGGCAATGTCAGAGCCCATCATGACATCCCCCTCACTGTGCTATGTTGCTAAATCATCCTGTACTCAGCCACAGGGAATAGGGAAAGAAATAACGAAGCTCCTGAAGAAATAAATGCTTTTCTACCCGTCCACCCTCCCTCAGCTGTTAAAGCCAGCATGGAAAGAGGGTTTTGAAGTGACTGTATACCAAATTGCAATAAACAAACAGAAGAAACTTTATTGATTTCCTTATTCTTTGAAGAGCTAAGAAGCAGTATAGGAAATTGTGAAACAGCAATATCACAGAGCTCAATAAGGCTGCTCTTAGAGCAGAACCAAACAGACGAGGGAATTTACAGATCACCTGCTGCCCAGAGACTACTGGGCTTTGTGTATGTATTTCTGAATACAGAGAAGTTGAGCAAACAGGCATTCATCTTTTGCCTTGCTGGCTAGGAGGCTGGAATGGACCTTATTTCTTCTTTGATAATTTCACCCATTTATATCTAAGGTGCCATGCTGGTGATTGGCATTCTGAAGACCAGCCCACAAGCCAAAGTCAACCTCCCCTTATTACAGACACATTTTTTTTTTTTTTTTAGCATCAATGTCTCCAAAGAATCCTTTCGTTTTGAAATGAGATCAAGTGGTTTGCCAAATACTCCACTACAGATTATACCCTTTTCTAAAGCATGGAGACTTTTGCGGTGATGAAACTCATTGGCGTCAATCCCCTTAAATTTACAAATGTAATCTTATTGCTTGGGATATCATCAGGAGACAGGGGCTGAGACAGAGCCAATTCTACGGGGTCAGATCACACGTTTTGTTAAATTGTTACTAAAAATGACTGGCTTCCAGAATCGCAGTATCATAAATTGCACTTTACAGGACTCTCAATTACTGTCTTCACATCTACTCCAAAAGACCTATGAAGCTGAAATGCAATATTTCATCTCTGACATTTAATCTATGAGAATGTCCTTGGAGATCTATTATGTCTTTAAAATAATTTACGTACATTCTTTAATGATTGTGCTATGCCAAAGGTGTTATCAAAATGCTTTGGGCTTTATAAATAGGTTCAATGGGAAAATCAGAGTAAACCTTTTATAGTTAGGAGTTACTATTATACAACTAGGGTTAATCAGAAAAATTAAGCACTTGATTCAAGTGGTTACCCATACTCTCAAAGTGTTACTAATATATGGATGTCATCCTTTTTAGCATCAGCTAAACATTTCTAATAGGCTATCATGGAAAGAGCATGGTTTTGGAATTGGACAAGCTGGACTTTTTCTTCTTTCTCTGCCACCTTGAACTATTTGGCTTGGGTCATTTCTCTGAGCCTCATTTTCTTCATCTCTAAAATCGGGAATTAAAAATCCCTAATTCACAGTTTGGTTGTGAGGGTAACACAAGCCCTCTGCCCAGTAGCTGTTATATCACTGGTTAAGCTAGAAACTTGTTTGCTTTTAAGATAGGTCAAGCAGATCACAGTCAACTTGCCCCCCCTTCTCAGATTTTCACTATATACTTTTCTGGGGACTAAGTCCAGGTGAAGTTCCTACATTCGTCTCCAAACTCAATCTTAGGGACAACCCATGAACATTTTCCCATTCGCAGAGGGTGACTATGTTCCGTAGTATTTCAGTAGGAGAAGAGCACAGAAATGACACAAGTCTTTAGCAACTGCTGAATGGCTGTATCTTTCATGTCTAAGAGGTGACAATTACCGGCATCCTCAAAGCGCAAAACCAACCACTCAGATGAGACTTCTAAATACTCGGGTGGAACCTTAGCACCTCTAGCACACTGAGCCAGTGTTTACAGTCATGCAGCAATGCCCCCCCACCTCGGCCACTCTCTGCTTAAGTTTTGAGCACGAGTCACTGAGGGTGTGTTTAGTAAGTAAAGATTAACAATGGGGGTGATGTAGGACCAAGGACTGAGGAAACCAATAAATGAAAATGAGTTGACATGAAAGAAACTTGTCAACATATCCAAATGTGAACTCATTAGTCATATTCCCAAACCCAGCATTCTACCTTTTATCTCTGTAGCATTTAATAATGCCAACATCTCTTACAGTTTTCTTAGCTAGAAATGTCATCATCCTCAACTGCTCTCTCCTCCTAATCCCAACATTTATTTAGCTCATGAACCTTACATTTTCTTGCAGAAATATCCTACTTTTGTAAGTTTGGCAAAAACAAAAACCACCACACAACAAAACAAAAGAGCCCCACATGATTCTGTTAATATATTATTCAGCCCCTTCACAGACTTTGGAAGCTTAAGCTTTATTAACTTCATGAAAAATGTGCTTCTGGTGACAAGCATCCAAATACTGACTTTCTCAGGGGCCTGTCGGAGCAAACCAACTGCCACATTTTACAGCCTTGGAGATTTGATGCCACTTCCTCACACTCCCAGCTAGTGCCTGCCTCTGGTGGTCTACCTCAGAGTCCCCTGCTATGGTGAGCTCTTCACTGACTCGACGGTCCTCATGGATAGGGCAGGGATCCTGTAAGACATGATGCTGTCCTTGTTGTCCACTTGACCCATGGAAAGATCACTTCATAGAACTGTCTAGAATGTGCCGGCTGCTAATCAGCTGCTGGCCCAGGCTCCATCTCCACTCTTTCTCTCTCTAATTCTCTTTTCTTATTTTCTTCGCTCAAGTAAGTGCAGGGCACAGATGAACAAAACCCATTATGATTCCAATCAACAAAGAATGCCAATCTCTTCTTTTTGCAGACATCCTAATTTTCCCCAATCGCTCTCTTGTGCTTTGGGGGAGAGGAAAAGAGAAGCACCTGTCTGCCTCAGAATTCTCTACCAGACTGAACACCTGTAACTCAGGTGGTTCTTTCCTTCTTTCCTCAACCATTCACTTGTGAATTTCAGAGATGAGGGTGGGAGCTGCAAAGAGCGTTGACTGCGGTAGGGCTAGTTCCGAAGCTCTTAGCACGTCCTTGAAGTGGTATCTGTCTCCAATTGTTGGTGTTTATCTCAGGATGTGTCTTTCATTTGTGGATCTTAGTTGCCGATCTCAAGATAATAGAAGAAGATAATTTATAAGCCAGGTCTTGTTTTCAGCCCAATTTAACACATTAGTCAAGAATTTATAGACCCATCACTCTCTATAACTTGGCGCGAGCCAAGCTACTCATGCTGTTTGACAAAGTCCAAGTACGGGGGACGATCCTGAAAACAGGAGACTCCACAGCTGGCTCCTGCTATTCTCTTTCATTTTGTTTATGGCAATCTTTATAATTGTGGGAATATTTCTGGGGTTTCATGATAAAGTGACTACTCATCTTAGTGACGCCTATCTAAGCAATCATAATGAAACTAATTCCACGAAGAATTAGTTTCTATAGAGAAAAATAACAAGACGGTCACGCTCTGTCTAGCACCTTTCTCTTTGCGTACTGTTTTTTAGTTTTAGGAAAGCCAATAAGCAGAAATCAATAAAGGTCATGTTAATCATTACAAAGGAAAAATGAAAGAAGGCTACGGCTGTAATCCAGAAAATGATCTAAGATTTGGAAAAACAAAAATATCCTAACATATAAATAAAGTTCCCTTGAGGCTGTCAGGAGGAGATGCTTGCAACCTGACCCTGTGTCTTTGTCTCCTCATTCGCCGACGCCGTCCTTTCCTGTGAGAGACCCGCCCCGGCTGGAGCTGGACTCCGGCAATAACTTGTTCTATTTTCTGTCCATGCTCAGATCTCTTTTCTTTCCTATCCTCTGTTCTCCTCTCTCTCTACTTTCCTCCACTTCTCTCTCCTTATGTCTTCTTCCTTTAAGATAGACCATTTTGCATCCCAAGGAGCTCCTTAATTAAAAAAACAAAACAAAACAAAGAACCTTAAATATCATATAGTCCAGTTATTTGCATACTGAGCAGATATTGACAACTCTCCTATCCTGATAAATACCTTTAAGACAATCCTTTCTGGACCTCTGGCATGCTGAGCAACCTCTTGATCCAGCCCTCTCTCAGCTGCCTTTAGTAAGTAGCCCTTCATTAAATCATTCTCTATCTCAAATATTTTGCAAATATCTTTATTTTCCTGTTTTATCCGTGATCCTTCCCTGTTCAATGGCACACAGTTTGCCACTTGCATTCATATTTCTAACTTCACTGCCCTTTGGTTGCTGAACACTCATGAAGTAAGCATATCTAAGGTAATTATACATTGGATAACTTTTTATTTATTGGGAGAGATGGGGTCACACTTAAATAGATAGTAGTCTTTGGAAGGCGATGTTTATTCATGACCACAAAGTCAGGCTGATTTAGTAAAATCTCACATGTGGCTAAAGCACTTGTTTCAAATAAATAACCCAAAGAAAAGAAACTAACCCCTCCAAAACCCCAACACACACACGCCCCCCACATCCTAAAAAGACAATGACAAAAATTCACACTGTGTATGCATAATGAGAGTACAGTAATGGAATGGGTGGATTATTCAGGAAAAAAATATATTTTTGATGTTTAAGAATCCTGTGTGGTATAGAATCATAGAAGAGCAGGGAGAGAACAGAGAATTCCCCGAAGTAAGTCTATTTTATTGACTGACAGACTGAATCAATGGCAAATAGATTCTTTAAACTTTTAAAGTTTCCCAGTCAAAGATGAAAATTAAGTACAAACAGTCTAATTTGTACCATTCTTAAATTTTAAGACACAAGAAAAATGACTTCACAAAAAGGTGCTCCCCTGTCAAATATCTTCAATGTGGATTGTAACGCTTTTTAGTTTGAAATGAGACTTTTTAGTCTAATCTGTCAAGTCTTGCAGGCCCGCAAATGCTGTATCAAATATGTTGGTATCTTCTGCAGCTAAAACAATGGAGGAGCTTGTATTAATCTCCAGTTAAAAGAATAACTGAGCCAGCATATCCATTCATGGTCTTTTAGTTAAGGTTGATGTGTAAGCCTTTACGCTATTCAAAATCATTTTGTTCCTGTTTCCACTTGATGTTATTCTCAAAGCTCTCAGCTGCACTGTGCCTCTTAAGTCTCAACCTGCGAGCCATTCCTGCTGTTTGTCAGCTTTGGTTTTTAACTCTTCTGTTCTCCCAGTACTTACTCCATTGCTTTACAATAATACTATACAAACACTGATTTTTATAGGACCATGCATTCATTATTAGCATATGAAAATTCTGGGTTTCTAAGCCATATATCTCCTGGCCATATCATTCTATGTGTATATATAATCAGATATATGTGAAAAGGAAGATGAGAGCTTTAAATAAAACCAATAGCAGGTCCAAATTGATATCACAGTTAGATCACGTAGTCTTGAATATTTTTAATCTTATTCAGTCAATGTGTTGGTTGAAAGCTATCAACCATCAGAATTTAACAGATTAGTCTTTCCAAGAGTTATTAACTTGATCCAGAAAAATACACCCCACCCCCCCAACTAGGGAAGCTACAAGATTCTTTCTGCAGAAACACTACGTTATTGCCAATTTGTGTCCCTGCTCCTCCTCCTCCCAGGTGTTCTGAGGTAGATTAATCCCCAACTTTGAGTAGATTTCCAAGTTCCCAGGTCATAGAGTTAAATTTGCATCTGAGCTTTAGGTTAGAATTTTCATATAACTGAAACAATTTGGCATGACTGCAAGCCTATATAAGCACCTTTGTCAATATCAAAAAAAAGGAATCCCTGTCCTCAAGACATTTTCTTTTCATCTGTCAGAAATTGTTATAATATACTAATTGATTTAGAACAAGACTCTTTACTGCCACCTACTGGAAAAAATATAATAGATATGCAAATCTATAAATGGGAGCCCTGAGGTGAGGCTTGAAAACCCAAGTTTTTTTAGTTTAGATTTTAATGAAGTTTAAATTCTCTTGTTAATAAACACAGCACTGTAACAAGATCTAAGATCTTTGTTTTTGTGAGTTGGTCTCAGTGCAGAGTATAGTTTTGTTCATGGAGCATTGTATTTCCATAACAATTAGAAGTTTTAGATTTGCTTCTTTTGCTTTAGGTTTTGTTTTGTTTGTTTGTTTTTCCTGTGGCTTTAGGATTTTTTTTAAAAAAAGCATTAGTATGTAAATACTTATCTAGATAATGCTTGATTTTAAATGTATGGGAGTACTAAAACATCACATTTAATTTGGCAAGTCACAAGACCAGTCTTCGTCTCATCTCAGGGGTCCATCCAAGTTTAGGTGGGCCTGAAGCTTGTATACTTTTGGGAAACTGAAATAGAAATGTATAAAGTTATCAATATAGAGTTAAACATAAAAGTGAATATGTATCCAGAATTGAATGAAGAACATACAAGAAATACAGAATTCTCTTTTTTTTTTTTTTTGAATTTTAATAGTTTTATTTGGCAAAGAGAAGCCTAGGAATTTTTCAAAAAACATTACCAGAGGGAACATCTTTTTACCATAAAACAAATTTGTGTGATTTGGGAGGACAAATTTCAAATGTATATTTTTTTATATACGTGCCAATTTCACAATTAATAACAAAAAGATAGTTGAAGTATTTTAAAAATGTAAAAACCAGTCCAGGCAACATAACTGCACAATCTTGTATCAAATTCTGCTCCAAATACGTACGTAATATAGTAAACTTTAGTTCCTTGAGTCATTCTTCACCACCAGCTGGCTTTACCATTTGCGGTTGTCTCCATCCCATTTTCCTCTTTAAGATGTTGATATAATTCAGCTCTGTAATAACAGAGGTCAAACGTCCAGCAAACTCCTGATGTTTCCTGGAATTGGCAGTATGGATTCTATTACTCCATGGGGTTAATAAGGACACTGGCCCTTTTGGAAATACAAATTTTTTTTTTTTTTAAAGATTTTATTTATTTATTTGAGAGAGAGAATGAGAGAGACAGAGAGCATGAGAGGGGGGAGGGTCAGAGGGAGAAGCAGACTCCCTGCCGAGCAGAGAGCCCGATGCGGGACTCGATCCAGGGACTCGATCCAGGGACTCGATCCAGGGACTCCAGGATCATGACCTGAGCCGAAGGCAGTCACTCAACCAACTGAGCCACCCAGACGCCCTTACGGTAGTTTTAAAAACTTCCATATAAGATCAATGTGTTTTTTTTTTTTTTAAGATTTTATTTATTTGCAAGAGAGAGAATGAGAGACAGAGAGCATGAGAGGAAGGAGGGTCAGAGGGAGGAGCAGACTCCCTGCCAAGCAGAGAGCCCGATGCGGGACTCGATCCCGGGACTCCAGGATCATGACCTGAGCCGAAGGCAGTCGCTTAACCGACTGAGCCACCCAGGCGCCCGGAAATACAAAATTTTAAAATGTTGACAAATACCACTGACATCAACAAATCCAGAAAAACCAGACTATTTTTATTAATTAGCTGCTTGGATACTCTTGATTTTCCTCTTCAGATGACAAACATTTGTCACAATTCTAATTGAGAAAATAGAAAGATAATTTGGTCTTTTTTCTTCCATCGTTAGTAAAACTTCTCTATCACTGTTAGACGAGATGTGTAGAATGTGGGGTTTCACAGATAAATGTTCTGCTGTGTATACTGTCACAGTGCCCTACGAACAAAAGAATTCTTACAGATTCTATTTCATTTTAATATCATCAAAAAGAAAAAAAAACTATGCATGGTGCTTTATAATCGTATATGCTTCGTTATCGAATAATAAAGAGAACTTCCGCTGTGACTAAGTAATTTACGAGAGCTGAATCCTCTGCTTCTCCACAGATTAGCTTGCCTTTGTGTGTTTTACACCTTGTAGCTTCTTCACCTCTCACGGCTCACTCACTTCCAGTACTGGTTGCCACAATTCCCATTTTGTGTGGGATTTGGCCACGCACCCTTGTGTCACAACATTTAGTGAAGAGGCACAGTGAGTCCTGAGAGTCATTTTTATAAGAATGATTGTCAGATAGCCAACTAAACATGGAAGTGACTGAAAACCACGTAAGTATATCTAGTCACTCCACAAAATACCACCTGGGCCACTCTATTGACACCATTTTATTGATTGAACTTGATGAGCAGGAATTAGTAAAAACTTGAAATGCCTTACTAAAACAGCTGTGAATGAGAGGGTGGAAACCCCACCAAAGTTCAGACTCTCACCACCTCAGTTAAAGTTTCCAAGAGTCTGATAGTCTGGAGCATGCCAAGATATTCTCTCCAAAGTGAAAAACAAGTTGCTGGACCTTGGGCCATCTATGACAAACAGAAGCCTTTTTGCATTTTTGAGGCACTGGATACCACATCTGAATGTGCTACTTCAACTCATCTACGGAGTCATTCACAGCGCTGGCAGTTTGGAGTAGATAGTGAGGAAGGAAACTGGAGCTCGGCTGCTCTAGAGCTCTTAGTCCACAAAAGGGAAATGCTTCCATGGGGTGCGGGGGACGCGGCAATTCTGCCACTGAACTGGAAAGTGAAATAGATGCCTGGCCACGTGGGGCTCCTGCTGCATTGAACTAACAGGCACACACGAATGGGTTCATTTTCTAGCTAAAGGGATTATACCCGTTTAGCCAGGACAACTTAGGTGGCTGCTACAGAATGGGGGATTGTGGGCACTCTGGAATCCATAGGAGACTCTGGGATGCCTTCAGTACTTCCATACCCAAGAGTCGGGGGTCTTGGAAGACCAGAGCAACCAAAAGAAGGCGGGGCAACTAAGTGCTCAGACCTTGATGGAAGGAAAGTTTGCATCACTCCACCAGGTAATGAACACAGAACAGCTGAGGTTCTGGCTGAAGGCAAGGGAAATATAGAGTAGATTCGGAAGAAAGAAGCCAGAGATAGCAACTACGACCTCATGGACAAGTACAGAAACAAGGACTCTAGCAGCTTTCCGGATTTTCTCTTCTTTACATGTGCATGTGTATGTGCGGGTACCTATCATTTTTTTTTTCTTTTTTCTCCTTTCCATTTTGACTTTATATACAGGTTGCTGAATGTCAATTTTATAGTTTAGTCTTTAGGTAATGGAATTTGCACTGGGACTGGGACTGAATATGAGCAATAATTAATATAGGCAGCAAAAATGGATACTATGACCGTTGGGACCGTTGGTTCTTATTTTGAGGCAGGAGTGAGAACATCTTTATGTATAAGACATCTTGTTTTAGGTGGAAATACAGAGTTGTTTTGCTGATACACAGGAATTCAAATACATGGGCAAATGAGAGTGCATATAGAAGCTGAACAGCCAAAGGGGTTGACTGTGCTAGTTACTGAGTTATTACTTCTCAGCTCCAAATTAGTTGCCTGCTTTATAAAAATGGATCTGGGCCCTTTGTTTCTATTTTTCCGACCCCAGCTGGCACAACATTAAACTTCGTCAGTAGAGGGTGCTGGAGAGACATTATAGGAAGAGAGGGTTTTGCTTCCTGTTTCTGTTACGCTCCCTGGGCAGTTTCCTCAGGGCTCAGCTCTTGCGGTGCAAAGGTCTCTGCCCATCAGGCTCCTGGAGCTCTCCTGCGTGCACATTGACCAGCGACACCCAGCAGTAAGAGGCTTCCCCAGTATTCTCCCCCAGCAGTTAATGGCTTCCCTCCCTGAGGGTGGTTTCATAGTGGAGTGCTTCCAGCAAGATTCTTTCCCATAAACAGCCTTCCCTGGCACTCTTGAGGGTTAGTTTCTTGTAAGTTCTGCCAACGTGGCACCATGGTGACTTCTCTGCCATTCAGGGCGCCACGACCAGGCCCTCTCCAGCAATGTCTGGACCTCAGTTATGGAAGGCTCCTCCTTGGGCATTCTATCTCAGCCCTAGGGGTAGCGGTGGTTCCTTGTATCTGCCATTCCTATATTTTTTAGAGTTTTCTTTCTTTCTTACTGGCCAATCTCTTTTCATTCCAATCCACTTGGGCTCTTAATAATTTTTTATATTAAGTCTTCCCACTTTAAACTACTGTAATTTTTATCTCCTGATTTGACCCAGACTGATACTGCAAATTAAATGTAATTAACTTTTAACTTTTTTTTTTTTTTTAAGATTTTATTTATTTGACAGAGATACAGTGAGAGAGGGAACACAAGCAGGGGGAGTGGGAGAGGGAGAAGCAGGCTTCCCGCCAAGCAGGGAGCCCGACGCGGGGCTCGATCCCAGGAGCCTGGGATCATGACCTGAGCCGAAGGCAGACGCTTAACGACTGAGCCACCCAGGCGCCCCTAACTTTTAACTTTTAAAGGTAATTAACACCTTAACTTCCCCTAAAAATGCCTGCAACCACTCCATGCCATCTGGCTCGAAAGTGAAAGGAAGAAGAAGGAAAAATTGGAGTAGACATCCTGGCAATTTTACTAAATCCTATAAAAAAGCAAAAGTTACCTTTCTGACTGCTTACCCATCACTTCTGCTACCCTTTATCTATTTCTTTCTTTCTTTCTTTCTTTTTTCTGGATCTCTCCCAATGAAAAAACAGGAATATCTCATGTTTTCATTTGAAAATTCTCAATCTTCAGAATTTTTTTTTTTTCCCTAAGAAAAGTATTTTACTCTTGAGGTTTGTGTGCCCTGGGGAGCGTTGTTGCCGCCTCTGCAAATCTGTTGTTATAATGTCAACAAATCTCTCCTGGGTTTGAAACATACCAGTTATGGGGCGCCTGGGTGGCTCAGTCAGTTAAGCGTCTGCCTTCGGCTCAGGTCATGATCCCAGGGTCCTGGGATCGAGCCCCGTGTCGGGCTCCCTGCTCGGCCGGAAGCCTGCTTCTCCCTCTCCCACTCCCCCTGCTTGTGTTCCCTCTCTCGCTGTGTCTCTTTCTGTCAAATAAATAAATAAATGAAATCTTTAAAAAAAAAAAAAGGAAACATACCAGTTATGTACTGAAAGTGAGATTGCCATGAATGGCTCACATGTCTTCCTGGATAAATAAAAAATAATTACCATTCGTTAATAAATATATATATTTGGACATGAATTTATTTAAAATAAATTTTTGCCTGAAGACTTAAAAATCCTAAGAGTAGAGGAATTTATTCATTAAATATGGAGCTTTAGTGGGAGCTGTCAACATCCCTTGTTGAAATTCATGGCTTCTTTCTGTACTTCTCATTTCTACCTTCTGCCATTTACCCTTACTATTTTTATTCATTCTTTTAACTGAACAATCCAGAATGCATACTCCAACCTTTCATCAAACTGTGGCTGAATCCAGCCCTTTCCCTCTCCACCCACTTAAGCAAGTTCAAACACTATTCTGACTGACATCTTTTATTCCCCAAAGCTGACATCAGCAAATGAAAAAAGAAGTATCTTTGGGCAATGTTTATTAGTTACCAGAATGTATAGGTGTTGACAATAGTGTTTATGGAAAGTACTCCTTTAATTATATTCACACAATGATTGACTACTGTGCAAACACCCAAATATAGGACTGTTTTTTTGTTGGACAAATTTTAAAATATTTTGTGTTTACTTTTAAGGGAGCACAAACTCTGTTTCCTAATTCTTTTGTGTATTATAAGCCATAGATATTTAGATGGCAACCTGAAAGTGAGCAGTTTGAGAAACGGATCTGTGCTTAGTTTGGTTGCTTAAATGTTTTCCCAGCCTTTACTCCCAATCTAATTTCAAGAGGCTTTGCTCTCAAAAATTTCAGAAGCTGAGGACAGATCAGTGGTGGAAAACAAGAAATGTCACCTCCTTATATGGCGAAGCCATGTCAGACACATGGGACAAGAACTAAACAGAAGGGAAAATGATTTATTTTATTACATAATGTTTAGGGTCTGGTTCTTGTTACCTTGCAGTTTAGAAAGGACTGCATTGATTTGACTGAAGTAAATACATCAATGAAAACTTGAGAGGGAGCGGAAGGGGATGGATACTTTTTAATTAGGACTGTGTGGATGGTTCAGACTCTGAATAATTCCATGCCCTTATACCAGTTACCTAGAAATGAATACTACTACTTGTATGCATGGAAATGACCATAAGGTTTGCTTCGTTAATGAAAATAATCTGTGTTGTTCATTTTTACAAATTGTTTAAGTATTTTATTATAAGTTTTTTTTCCTGTAATAAACAACCATAAAAATCAAGAATTGGAGTAGAAGAGACAAGTATTAAATATTAAAAAAAATTTTTCACAAGTAAGTTAAATCCTAATTTACTCAGAGGGTTAAGAAATTCCTTTCTTTTGGGCGCCTGGGTGGCTCAGTCATTAAGCATCTGTCTTTGGCTCAGGTCATGATCGCAGGGTCCTGTGATCAAATCCCGCATCAGGTTCCCTGCTCAGCAAGAAGCCTCCTTCTCCCTCTCCCACTCCTCCTGCTTATATTCCTGGTCTTGCTATCTCTCTCTCTCTGTCAAATAAATAAATCTTAAAAAAAAAATAAATTCTTTTCTTTTATATATCTTGTAGAGTTGTTGTGAGGATTAGAAAAAATATGTAAAGTACACAGTGCAAGCTCAACAAATTCATTGCTAATATAGTATTAAATGAGTGAATGAAAGTAGTAGAAAGAAGAAAAGTTTGGATGATATTAGAGTGAAAGAAATGATTATGTGATTCTTTTTTTACTAAGATTTTATTTATTTATTTAAGAGAGAGGGAGGGAGAGAGAGAACAAGCAGGGGGGAGGAGCAGAGGGAGAGGGATAAGCAGACTCCCCGTTGAGCAGGGAACCTGATGCGGGGCTTGATCCCAGGACCCCGGGTTAATGACCTGAGCCGAAGGCAGACGCTCAACCGACTGAGCCACGCAGGCACCTTGATTATGTGATTCTTGTATATGCAATAAACAGTCTACTTACGAGCATATTAGAAAAAGTCTTTCTAAAAATTGAATAAATTTAACATGTAACATTGTGCAAGTTTAAGGTACAGCATGCTATTTTGATACATTTATATATTGTAATATCATTGCTGATGTTAAAATATTTACCACATTACATCATTATAGTTTAATATTACTGTCTATATTTATATTATACCATGCATTAGATCTCTATGCCTTCTGTACTACTCATTACAAGTTTGTCCCCTTAAACACCATGACTCTTATCCCTGCCTTCCATCCCTCAGTAACCATTTTGCTCTCTGTTTTTTATAGGTTTAACTTTTTTAGATTCTACATATAAGTGAGATCATACAATATTTGTCTTTCTCTGTCTGACTTACCTCATTTAGCTCAAGGTCCATCCACATTGTTGCAGATGGGAGGATATCCTCCTTTCTCATGTCTGAATAGTATTCCATTATGTGTATGTACCACATCTTTCTTATCCGTTCATCCCTTGATGGGTACTTGGGTTGTCTCCATCTCTTGGCTACTGTGCATAATGTTGAGATAAACATGGGAATGCATATTTCTCATTGAAATCCTATTTTCATTTCCTTTGGATATATACCCCAAAACAGAATTGCTAGATTGTATGATAGACCTATTTTTAATGTTTTGAGGAACTCCACATTGTTTTCCCCAGTAGTTGAACTAATTTACATTCCCACCAACAGTGTATGTGAGTTCCCTTTCCCTTCATCCTCCCTGGCATCTGCCGTCCCTTTTCTTTGTGATGATAGCCATTCTAACAAGTGTGAGGTGATATCTCATTGTGGTTTTAATTTACGTTTCCTGATGATTAGTGATGTTGAGCATCTTTTCATGTGTCTGTTGCTCATTTGGATGTCTTCTCCGGAATAATCTATATTTTGTCCTTCTGCCCACTTTTTACTTGTATTGTTTTTTTTTTTTGTTATTAAATTCGTTCTTTATATATTTTGGATATTAACCTCTTATCCAACATATGGTTTGCAAAAATTTTCTCTCATTCCATGGGTTGTCTTCTCATGTTGTTAATTGTTTCTTTTGCTGTGCAGGAACTTTTGACTTTGATGTAGTCCCATTTGATGATTTTTGCTTTTGCTGTTTGTGCTTTTAGTGTCATATCCAAAAACCAATGCCAAGACCAATATTTTCTTCTTCTAGGAGTTTTATGTTATCAGGTCTTATGTTTAAGTGTTATCCATTTTGAGTTATTTTTGAGTGGTGTGAAATAGGGGTCCAATTTCATTAGAAGAAGTCTTGATGTGCTAGAGGAAAAAGAAGGGCTACTTTTATTTATCCAAAGGAAGGAAATGCTATATCCATAGGGATAAATAGGATTCTTGCAACTATGAAAGGTAAATGTATGATTTATGAGCTCCTAAGTGACATTAGATTGCATTCTGCCTCATCCCAACCTCCCCACTAATAGCAAGGTCTGACTGTTATAATTCAGCCAGGCAACAAAAGGCCTGAATTTCTCCAGGGGGAAGGCTTGGGGGCTCCTCGTGGTCTTTGAAAGGGATTTTTGAATTCATGCTCTGGTGGATCAAAATTTCACTTTTTCTAAAATCTTCCATCTCAGAGTCATATTTCACATCTATGGGGCATACTTTCCCCTAGAGGGTGAGGAAGATGAGGAGGAAAGAGTCAAGGAAATAAGTTTTATTTCTCTTCATGCAAATGTCAGATTCATGCTGGTGGTAACGGGAAGTTCTGGGAGGAAGAAAGATGGGGAGCGTGGAGGCAGCTGACCTTCTGGAGCATGTTGCTCCATTTCTTTGTGGGGGAAGCAGTATGGGGACATGGAAAGAGCAGAACCATTTGTACCATGTTAGACCTGAGTTTGAATCCTGTCACAGCCACATCATAAATACAACCTCAGCCAAGTAATTTGACATCTCTAGCTGTAGTTTCAGTTGCATAATGGAGATAATACTACCTATCTTTGAAAATTGTAATGTGTAAAACAGAGATAATATTAAAGTGCCATTATACTAAAGTATGTTCTGGAGATCACTTACTTTCAGGAGATATAAATCTGAGCTCTAACAACTAAAGTCTCTATGGTCATATAAATGTAGGAAAAACTACTTTACTAAATCCCCTTCTTGGAGGTTCACAATACACATGCTGGCAAATATATTAATAGCTCTGAGAAAATGTGCATTAAAAAAAGAAACCTGGCTAACAGGTAAACATATCAAGTTTTTGTTTGGGACTTTTTTTTTTTTTCCTGTGGGTCACCTAATTACATTCCATAGAATATTTTTACCTAAACGTTGTTTGGGAAGCCTTGGGCTAGTGTAGCACATGGAACATGATAGATTTCAGTAAATGATAGCTATTATCTGTGGATTTCCAAGAGCACAGCTTGAGGATAACAAAGGATAGAAGGGTTTGTTTTTAGTCCAATATAGAGCTAATAATTAAGATGGAAAGTTCCTGTAGGGAACAAGGCTAACATAATTAGGTCACAGTTAATCTATGTGGCTACTTTCTTTCTGTCTGTTTATAGTGAACTAAATCAATAGTGGAAGTGCAAGGGTTTGGATATATATTTTGGACTCACATAAATGATCTCTGACAAATTAAGAACACACATATTCCTTTTAAGTTAAAGACAATGTAAGATGTTGTCTCAGTTTATTTTGATTAATTGTAAAAATAAGGCAGTTTAAGAACTCATTTGATACTTATCATTAACCAATCCCCTCTGCCTTTAATGATGAGATTTCCTTCCTGTATTTGGGAGAATAATTATGTTTTCTAATTAAAAATGGGGAATGTGGAGCCAGATGGCCTGGGTTGACTCTGAGTTCTACAGTTTATCAGCCATGAGACCCTGTTATCTCATTTATCTGAGCAGTACCTACCTCAAAAACATATTGTAAGAATTAAAAAAATTAACCTATATGAGGGGCTTATTTTAGCACTTGGCACATGGCAAGCAGTCAATACATTTTAGTTATTATTAGCAAGAGTTCAAATATTTCTTATTTAGATACGCAACTCAAAATATTTTTTAACAGAAAACTAATCTACCCTGGGCTGAGTATTGTCCTAAGTGCTTTACGAATCACTTAAGTCTTAGTAAAACCCCATGAGGTGGATACTATTATTTTCTCCATTTTATAAATTATGAGACTGACACACAAGGAGGGTAAGTAACTTGTCAAAAGTGACACATGTTCGAGCTGAGCTGGGAGTCCCTCCCAAGCCGTTTACCACGATACTCTGCTTTTTCTCTGTAAAATGAGGTTATTGATGAAGGACAGCACAGGTGTAGGGATTCCTCAATTTCCCAGCCTAAAATGCTATTTTTGCATTCCCTTCCCTCCCTCATGTTTGACATACAAATAGTTTTCTCTTTTGTGTTGTGAAATCAGTGAGTGGTTTCATTCTTTTTTTTTAATTTATTTTTTATTTTTTTAAAAAATATTTTATTTATTTATTTGACAGAGAGAGACACAGCGAGGGAGGGAACACAAGCAGGGGGAGTGGGAGAGGGAGAAGCAGGCTTCCTGCTGAGCAGGGAGCCCGATGTGGGGCTCCATCCCAGGACCCTGGGATCACGACCTGAGCTGAAGCCAGACGCTTAACGACTGAGCCACCCAGGCACCCTTCATTTTTTTTTTTTTTTAAGAATTTATTTATTTATCTGACAGAGAGAGAGTGAGAGTGAGAGAGCGCAAGTGGGGGAGTGGCAGAGGGAGAGGGAGAAACACACTCCCCGCTGAGCGTGGAGCCCAATGCAAGGCTTGATTCTGGGACCCCAGGATCATGACTGGAGGTGAAGGCAGACGCTTAACGGACTGAGCCACCCAGGCGCCCGGGGAAGTTTCATTCTTATTGATGTAACATGAAAGGCGGATTTATCCTTATAGATCTATGGTTTTGATAAAGGTTTCCATGCAAGCCGTCTTGTTTTTGTTACAACATTCTGAAGATAAGTTTAACCTTATCTATCCCCATTCTCCAACTTAGTGACATGAGTTCTTGGCACGCTTTGTTCCTGTAATTGTCGTCTGTTGTAAATACAAACCTAACTGCACATTTTTAAATTTTTAATTTTTCATATATTTAACATGCATCTTTGTGGTACATTAATCACAAGGATGTACAGATATTGTCTTCTCTTTCATGGGAAAATGCCAGATAATATTTTCGAAGGAATTTTTTTGTTTTTGTTTTTGGAGCTATCTGAGTCGTCCTAATATCACATAACTTTTAAAAATACTGTGATTTCAGCGGCACACCTCAGGCTGAGGTGTTTTGTAATCAGACAGACCTTGAGTAAGGGCCAGGGTCTTTATTTCTCTTTGTAGTTGTAAGATTTCGGATAAATTATTAACTTTTTTAAGCTTTCATTTTTCCTTTCAGAATTGTAAGGATTCAATAGCTCATGAAAAGCATTTAGCATGTGCCAGACACATAGTAAATGTTCAAACAATATTGGCAATTATGTTATTTTTATAACAATAAAACAAATGATGTTTTTCTTTGTAGGTAAGACCTGTTCAGATGAATTTCTTCCTTCGTTTTCATTTGAGTACTGCATAGAACATTTGGGTTACAGAAATATTTTATCTGTAAACAAGATTTTTAATGATTTTTGTTTTGTTTTGCTTTTGAAAAGGTGTTAATTCCCTTTCTGCCCTCTAAATTGTTTCTATAATACCACAGACAAATCAGACCTAGCCCAGAACCTTTTAATCAGAACATTTATTGGGTATAACCCTCCTTGTCCTCAGAGAAATAATTTGTGCTTCCAAGTCCTTGCTGAATAATTTATTTGTATACAGAGACTTTGAAAAATTGAATAGACAAATGTTTCACTTTTATGTTATATGACTATGGTCAAATATAAACTCATTGTGTGTGTGTGTGTGTGCTCACCCATGCACTTCTAGCTTCTTTCTGCTCAAAATCATAAGGAGGCTGATATTTAAAAAATTTTTTTTATTATTAACATATAACATTATTTGTTTCAGGGGTACAGGTCTGTATTTTAAAATAGTTCCTGTCAATTTATGCTTCAGACAGCGCCCCCTACAGGAATAACGCCAATAACGTCTGTTGGTGAGCCTTATTGCCAGGCTCTCTGCTAGTTGCTTTTCACAAAATATGTTAACGACTACATCTTATTTCCCCGGTTTCCAGATGAGAAAATTAAGGTTCAGAGAGTTTAAAGGACTGGAGCAAGTCTCTGTAAGTGCCAGAACCAGAATCTACAGCCTGATGCTTCTATCCATAGCATGTGCTTCCTCACCAGCACCCCTCTGCGACCAGCTCCGTGGGCTGTCACACATTCCTACTCATTCACGGTGTGCACGGAGCTGAGCACTCTCAGATGGCTTTCTGCTCAGTGGTCCCCGCGTGTGTTCATTTTTCTTTTTAAAAAGATTTTATTTATTTATTTGACAGAGAGAGAGAGAGCACGAGCAGGGGGAGCTGCAGGCAGAGGGAGAAGCAGGCTCCCCGCGGAGCAGGGAGCCCGATGGGGGGCTCGATCCCAGCACCCCGGAACCATGACCTGAGCCTAAGGCAGATGCTTAACCGACTGAGCCACCCAGGTGCGCCCCTCTTTTTTCCATATTAAAAGTTTGCTGGTCATATGTAATATGTTTGTCTTTGGATATCACACAGTAATAGAAGATAAGGTGGTTTTCAAAACCAAATCAGTGAATGATAAATGTGTTCCAAAAAAAGATAGATGCGATTGATACAATAAGACGGAGAAATGATTACGCCGAAGTGGTAGTGCTCATAAAATCTTTGAAGCACTAAAAGATTCAAACAACAGCAGACTTCACTCCACGCATTAACGCAGTCTAGGGGAATAGTTGTATCCCATTCTTTGCCATTAAGTTCTCCCTAAATTAATTCCTAGAGAAATTATGGGCACATAGCACCTTCCCGCAGTGCTTTTTTTATGTTGTAAGATAAGGATTAAGAAACCCTGTGGCCCAGTAAGAAACCTATTTTGTAGTCTCTTTGTACTGATAAAATTTCTTCTGGCACTGAACTCTCACTGTCAAAAATACTATAACATTTTACTGGTTTGCAAAAGATGAAAATGTTACCAGATGTTAAATTCAAGGAGCAAGTTAACAACTTCTGTTTTCAAATGGGTAGGTTTCCATCTTAAAAAGAAAAAAAAAAAAGACTCTGTTCACCAGCCACAGTTAAAAAAAAAGTCTAGTCATTTCTGAATAGAATTTTATAATTATTTATTCTCACAGGATTGAGCTTTTGAATAATGAGATATGTGCTAATTATCTTAATTCCAAGTAGTCTTTATAAATGCCTTCTTTTGAACCAAAAAGGCTGGGGTTTCCAGAACAAAGTAATTAAATAACTTTCCCCTAGTAACATTATGGCCACAGATAGGACATGCCTCAATGCGGGAAATCATAACTATTGTTCGTGTGTTACATATCTTTTGCTCTACCATGACGATGTCTCTCCTCCCCTGGCCTGGCTCCTTAGCATAAAAGGTTTATTGAAATGAAAGCATTTCAGAGGTCATTTCCTCACCTGACTCGTTAATCAGGGCTGGCATTTTTACCCAGTTCTGCTGTACTCCGCATGAGTAAGATTAGTCGATCTGCGGCCACACAGAAAATGAGAGAGAATAGGAGAAATGAATACGTGTATCAAGTGAGTGTGGGCCTGTGTTTTTATTAGTCTTTTGATGGATTGCACCAGATACTTGGAGGAAACACACATGTGGCATTTTTCAGATGTATCCCGAAAGGATTTTTCAATGTTTCACCTTAGGTTCTTCACAAAATCATTCTTTGGTTCAGTAATAGCTATAGAAACCTTCTCCTTTGATATCCAAGGGTGGTAAGGAACTCTTCTTTTGATTAAGGAATGCTCGGGCGATTGAAGAACATTACAATAGATGAAATAAGGAGAGTACGTCAGTCATATCATATTAAGTCGGGCCTATATTAAAGACAAAATTGAGTTAAGTGTAAAAGAATATTTGACTCTACGTATTAAAAAACATTCAGAGTGTTTCTTACCCTGTGTAATTTTTCCTTCTTTGTTTCTTCTTCTGATATGCTAATAATTTCTATCCTTATTCTAAAACATTCTTGGTAAAAACAGTATCAAAATGATCAGAGATGAGCTCAATATTTAAGCAGCAAATTAGCCAAGTGATGGTTGTTGCTTAAATATGGTATGGGTGCATTTGTTGTAGATCCTGAAAACTTTAGTTTCAGGGATTCATTTCTCAGATTATGTCTGTTAGAATGTCTGCGGTTTACTGAATACTTATATCTTATCATTTGAAATGGGACAGTGAAAATGTGTTATTGAGGACATTGCAGTTCTCCATATGGGAATGCAAGGAAACATTAATTGGTCACTCATTTTCCAGATGCTTTAAAATTGAGATAGAATCTATTTCAGTTACAGATAGTACTTTAAAAATTAATCCTGTAGGGCACCTGGGTGGCTCAATCCATTAGGCGTCCAACTCTTGGTTTCAGCTCAGGTCATGATCTCAGGGTGGTGGGATCAAGCCCCTCAGCAGGCTCCACACTTAGCAGGGAGTCTGCTTGAGATTCTCTCTTCCCCTCTCTCTACTCTCTCTCTCTCTCATAAATAAATAAATCTTTAAAAAAATTAATCGTGGAGATGCAACTTCACTGGAAATATATATGCACATGTAAAAATGCCCTTCAGCCAGGAAGAAATTTGTTGATTTTCAAAAATCTATATTGGAATGGAGGAGTTAAAGCTGCATTTACTCAACAGCACTAATTCAATAGCTTTCAAATCAAGTCTTGGTTTTATGAGAATGATCCTATTTGCTGACCTGTGCACTTCTCTCCTAAACTCTAGACCCACCTCTACTACCATCTCTCAGCTTTCTCCTTCCTTCCATCCTCCCTCGATCCCTTCTTTCTTTCTTCTATAAAGAGAACTGAGCACTTAGTCTGTACCAAGCAATATGTCATGGCATCCATGGAATTTAAACCTTACAGGGAGGCACGTTGAAGATATTTCACAAATATATATAACATTATAAAAGGGATAGTGACAAACTTTCTCATGGAAATTTGATCATTCTGTTATCTTTCTTCTCCCCATTATAAGTAATGCCATCCACAAACATGAAATCCAGGAGTTCTCTTTCCTCTCTCCTTAACATTCAACCTCTAAACTAGTTGGGTTGGTTACACTTTTTAACATGTGCTGGGTCAGGCCCTCCTGCTAGTTTGCCCAGTTCCTGCCTGTAGGAGGCCCTTATTTCTTCCACCTGTAGTTCAATAATTGTAAAACTAGTCTCTCTTCAGGGCATTTCCCCTCCCATACAGGCTTCATATTCCTTTTCCATCATCAAGTACATCTGGAGTGCCTTGTTAGTGCTAAACATAGTGTTGGGATCTCTCTTCAGCAAACATATCTGATAATCTCTCCCCTTCTCCCAAGCTTATAAACTTCTGCTGCATTGTCATAAGCTCTGGGATAAATGTCTAACTCGATTCCTCAATGTGGTATATATGGTCTTTCAGACTAAGCCTCAACTCTTTCCCTCCCTTCCTTCCTTCCTTCCTTCCTTCCTTCCTTCCTTCCTTCTTTCCTTCCTCTCTCTCCCCACCCCTTCCTATACCTTCTCTCTTACCAGTCAGTCCTCACCACTATTCCACTGTTTCTTACCTTACCAAACCTTTTCATTACTCTAAGTCTTTTCAAATAATTGTCTCTGTGCTTCTTATCTGTTCTCCAATTGACAAATTCTGCTTATTCTTTAAGATCTAATTTTAATCCTTTCTTCCTCCTTGAAGCATATCCTGACTTTCCCACCTAGTTTATGCCCCTATTTTGCGCTATCATGCTACATTTATATGTGTACCACTTGCATTAGACTTGGAGCTCTTTGAGGCCTGGAGCTGTGTCCTATCTCATTACCAGCACACACTAGATGCCCAGTAAAAACCCAACATATGGCGTTGTGGCTTCATGAACTGGCATTAACGAGCATGAACTGACATGTTTTCACTTTATCAATTAGTTGCCAAATATTCTTTCACATAATCACAGCTGAACTCGTCAAGGAGATTATTTTATTATTAATTTTTATATAACTATCCCGTGAAAGTGGAAATAGCTAACCAGTGTCACACGTAGACCCTGAGATTATGGAGATTTATTTGGGGAGGCATTCCCTGTTTTTTTTCCCATTCTGATGGGAAGGGATGGAGCAGCCAGCGAGCATCAGATGTATCTGAGAGATCCAGGATGAAGGCAGACTTAGGACAGGTAGTTTTACATGCAGGGCTATGGGAAGAGATGATCTCTGGGGACACAAATCTTAGAACCCATATTTTCTTTCTATCATGAATGCTTTCCCAAACTTGCCTGTCTTCTCCAAAATTTGGCACAATAAACTTAATTCTTCTAGTACAGTTTGTAGAGTAAGCCACATTGTTGTGCATAGTTTTCTGTCATGACTCCTCTTAAAACATGTAATTTGTGCTGTGTTATTTAGCATGCGCAGGTACATCACCTTGATGTTGTTTTCCTGAGTGAGTACCTGTGTGCATGTTTGTGCTTGTGAATTGGGGAAAGAGAGATGCATGGTGCCTTCTTCTCAGAGCTACACACCAGAGATTTAATGTCTGTAGAAGAGGAAATTTCATCCTCCTGCTTCCTGAAGATGAGCATGCATTTTCATTGGTCTATCTAAATAGTTTCTATAGTCTTTTCATTTGAATATTACAATTATTTGCTGACTTTGGGAATGAAAGGTATAGTCAAATTTCATTAAATAGTAAGTGTAGGAAATGTAGGATTACATTATTGTGGCTCAGACCCCCCGCTGTGTAGCCTGGTTGGTATATTGCATGTATCTGGTCCCCTAAAGCAAGGTGATTGACAAGGATTAGGATAAGTCTGTGGCGGAAGCACAAATGCTCAGACCAGGAACAATTTCTCTGTCCTACAGGATTGCTCTCTAAGGTCAATATTGCATTTGAAGGCAGCTTTGCTTTGAATATGACAGATAGGTTACATAGAAGACCATAGGGAATCAGTTGGTTCCTGGAATAAATAATAAGAACTGAAACAGTAATCTTTTCCTCAAGTGCAAATTTGACAACTGAGCTATGTCTGACTAATATTGAACATCCATATCGACCTGTTGAGGTCAATAGTTGGGCTTAGTTATGCTCCGTATTGACTGCTTACATTTTCTAAATGAGAAAGAAATGGCCAAATGGGAAAATTCAATTGCACCTGGAGAACAGTTGGTTTCTTCCTTGTTTTTTTTAAGAGTAATTTAATTTTACGTGGTAAATGAAGGCTATCTTTTGGAAAATTGATCTTAGGTTTATTTTGTTCACATGAATTAATCCTATAGAAATCAATGTGTTTTTAGAGGAATTAAGATGAAATAGTTATGTTCATGCTACTGTAAGTCTTGGCTGAAGTTGTTTTTATAAACCAAGAGAAAGTGCGGCATAATAGAAAGAGCTTTTGGCTTTGGATCCATAGAGATTTGAGGCTGAGCTTTGGCCCCATTTATGCTAGATGACATCCTTGGACAAGCGCCTTAAGCTATTTGGTTCTCATTTTCTTAATTAATAGTTATATAGCAGAAGTCCTCTGATCTAATCCAATTAACTGATTGTTGATTAATGAAAAAAATAATTTATATGAGGAAAAATTAAAAAAAATCTGTACAACAAAAAACTTTAATTTTACTTAAAATATCTAAAAGTACATTCATTCAGCAATCTTTTGATGGCAGACCAATGTCAATTCTCTGGATAAGTTTTGCTGATTAGTGTGAATTTTTTTTTTTAAAGATTTTATTTTTATTTATTTGACAGAGAGAGACACAGCGAGAGAGGGAACACAAGCAGGGGGAGTGGGAGAGGGAGAAGCAGGCTTCCCGCTGAGCAGGGAGCCTGATGCGGGGCTCGATCCCAGGACCCTGGGATCGTGACCCGAGCTGAAGGCAGACGCCCAACGACTGAGCCACCCAGGTGCCCCTGAATTTTTTTTTTTAAACCTAAGTTATACCTATAACTGATGAGTCAGTTTAAGATTGGTTTTGAGAAAATGGTGGGCCGAGGTGGGAATGGGTAAATACTTTGTAAATAGGAAGTTCAAAATGCCACTATCCCTATATGAATATGCAGTGGGTCATATATTATATAATTATATAAATACATAGTGGAAAAGAATAACAGAGGAAGCCCAGTGAAACCTATCTCAGTTCCAACAGGCTGAGGATAGCATATATGCATATACAGTTAAAAATATATATATAAACGTAAAATGTATAAACTTAAAATGTATTAATGAAGGAACCTAGTTGAGACAGAGGTATGAGGGAGAGGTGGAAATCTGCCTGCAAAACCTACAAGAGAAGAAGTGGCAGAACAGGGCTCCAGGCAGAGCTGATAAAGGTGTAGGCAGTGTAAGATAAGAGAGAACCTGCCAAGTTTATGGGAACAGAATAAACTATTGGTGCTAGAGATGAGATTATAAGGGTGAAATAAGGATGGAGAGCTTTACATTTAAAGCTTTGAGCATATACAGCTTTGCATGAAACTAACATAAACATAATCATTTAATTTATGAATGGGTCAATGAGTAAATCCGTACACACACAATACATGGTATGTTTTCTTTGTTGCTATTTTTGGATTTTTACAAAAGTGCCTGAATATGTGGGCAATAAAATCATATACATTTCTCACCTACAGGATCTCGGGAAAACTAATTTTCAAGGAATTAAGAACATCTTTGTGAAACTGTGTTGCACGTAATGATCTTTGACTACTCAGACAGTCTTCTGCAAACTTGCAGTAGCTCAGACCCATCATTATGGTAATGGATTATCAGTGTACTGAGAAATGTGCACATCCTTGTTAACAGACATTCCTGGCTGATAGAATCCTGGGTGACAGTTTACTTTTTTTTTTTCTTTTCTTCATTTAGTAACATTTTCTTTCAATATCCATACCCGGGACTGTCCTAGAATCAAGAAAAATTCTTGGAATCAACTTCTAAATGCAAAGCAAAACACATAAATAAATAAATATAAAAAATAAATAAGATCTGCTCGGGGGCCTATTTTGATTTGTTTTTAGCCACAGCAGTAGCTGATTTGGTTGGGTTCTTAGAGGTCAGTGGATGGGGAGCACATGAAAGCTGGCTTTTAAAGTTTCCTTAAAGAAGCCTCAGTGATGTGATGAAATTGCTTCAGAAGAGGATGGCTCTCTTCAGAAAGCACGAAAAAAGGTAAAAGGGGATGAAATCAAAGTAAGAGAGAAGAAAAAAATTATAATAAAAGGCTCATCTGTTAAGGAATGTCATTTGGGCTTAGGGGATGGGATGTGAATGAAATGGAGATGAAATGGAGAAATATCGAAGACCCCATAAAACAAAAGGGCTTTGAAGAAGAAACTGGCATCCTGAAGAGAAGAGAGCTGTTTGCTTGACAAGGAGGATTCGCATTTGATCTAAATACTCATTTAGACGAGATGAAATAGTATAATAAAGAATTAATTTCCACTGTATTTAGTCCATATGGACTTTAGCATTAGTTTGAAATCTCCATTTACCTGCCATGCAGAAAATGCTCAACCTTGAACTATAGTAGTTGGAGAGACGTGATATGAACACGGCATTGAATTCAAATTCTAGAACCGATTTTCTGAGAGACTTTAGGTGAATCGCATTGTATGTCTCCCATTTCAAATCCATTCCTTCCTTTGGAAATTGGGGTTTGCACGGATGTGTGCATTTAAAGCTGAGTTTGAGAAAAATGGGGGACATTCGTAAATGCTTTGTAAATGGAAACTGGAAAATGCCTCTGGCTTCAATTCTATGAAGCTCATACAGCAACTCGGAAATGTTTAAGGTGCTGAAAAGAGGAATTCAAATTGTACATATCCTCTGACTACCACTCAAAAAAAAGAGGAAATAATTGAGATGTTAGAGACAATGACTATCTTTTTCTTCATATTCTTTTAATGGGATTTATACAGTTTTTACAAGGTGATAAAGAATTGACACACAGATGCTAGGATGGCGTCTTCCTCCTTCAGTGTGTCAAGTCCTCACTCCACACACAGTTTGAAAATATTGAGATGATAGATTACTCACACTCACAATTTGTCAGAGGGGACCTCTGCCCCAACACAGGAGAGATGGATTCTTTAGAGAAAAACCCCGGGGGGTTGTGGGGGGTGGGGGAGGGGTGTGGAGGGTGGGAAAACCATGCATTACCACGGTTTCATCCTACTTGTAAATACCTATTTCCAGTACCAGCCACTCCACCCCCAACTGTGCATAGCTCAAGCCCAGATCACACACCTGGGCTCCCCTAAGGAAGTAATTTTGAGTAGATCCAGGAGGATGTGCTCCCAAGTTATCTCGCTTATTGAGGAGTTACTCCTTTGTCTTAACAATTCTCTTTCTTAAAAGCGTACTTTGAAATGGAAATAATCCCGGGAGTAGCAATGTAACAAATCACCAACCCTTAGTATGAATTAATTCTTCAAATATGACATTAAGAAACACTCTGCTTTTTTTTTACTATTTTAACTCTAGATCTCTTCCTCCGACCATTTTACCCACTGTGCTTCCCAGACATCCTGATTCCAGTTCTTCTATTTTCCAAACCATCTCTCCTCTGTCATTCTGTTTTGTGAAACTTTTACTGTACTTACTGCATATATACTGGGCTGCATATATTAAGAATTTCTTTTTTGCCTGGTGATCAGAATTTTGAAAGCCACAGGATAAGCCCACTTTCAGTCTGGCTTATAGGGTTTTTCCCAAATGTCCTTCCCAGCCTTGTCTCTCTTGCTCCTCATTCTTTTAAGCATATTACTAACTGCCCTCTTCTTTTTTTTTTTAAAGATTTTATTTATTTATTTGAGAGAGAGAATGAGATAGAGAGAGCATGAGAGGGGGGAGGGTCAGAGGGAGAAGCAGACCCCCTGCTGAGCAGGGAGCCCGATGTGGGACTCGATCCCGGGACTCCAGGATCATGACTTGAGCCGAAGGCAGTCATTTAACCAACTGAGCCACCCAAGCGCCCTACTAACTGCCTTCTGTCCTACACACCTCCTTGACCATATTCCATGTCTTGGTGCCTTTGTTCGTGCCTCTACCCCATTTCTCTGCTTGATGAACCATTAAGGCCTAGTTCAGATATCATCATTTCTATGTTCCTCCCAGGCAGAATTAAGCACTTCCGGTTGCATTTGGATCTCCCTTTCTCTCTCTCAAAGCACTTAGCACATCCTGTATATTTAGTGTGTCATCTCTCTGTGATGAGAAACTCCTCAGAGAAAAGCCAAATATGATGCCAGGCCCTCAATGTCCACTGAGTGAATGAAAAGAAACACAAATAAAATAATAACTTTTGTAAAGTATCAAAGAACATTTTGAGTGCATAATTGTGGGATTTTGAGGAAATCTTGGAGGAAGCAACACATCGAAGGCATTAGATCGGGAAGGAGCTTCTACCCAGCCAATGATGGTGAGAATCCCATGGTGGAGTAAGATGTGAAGTAGATAAATGATAGGTGGTTAGTTCTGAGGGTGAAAAAATTTTAAATATCTAAATTTAGATATTTATTGGATCTTGATATCTAAATCAAAGATGAGGGACATGTAGCTGCTTTTCAACCAGGCATTAAATATGAATAATCTATTCATTTTGGAAAGTTTGGGAACACAATGAGAATTTAATGACTCTGCTTAGATCAATTAAAATAAGACATTTTATAAGATTTTCATTTCTACTCCCAAGCTCTTTAATCTAGCCAATTTATCTTTGAAAATCTAAATTAAGAATACTAGCTCATCTTTGAAAATCTAAATTAAGAATACTAGCTACTTTTCAATATTTTCACTGATCATTTTCAGTGATAAAAATATCTGTGGCATAAAACTGTTGGTAATAATTACTGATGGGCTAGAGACTGCCCAGTGAAATATTTTGTCAATTTCTTCCCCAGTAATTTTACTATTTCTTAGACATTTTTCCCCTTTAAGTTAAAAATGTTATTTTGTTCACGTTTCTTTCCAATCTTAATTAATTTTTTGTATAAAAATTTTTTATTTCAAAAATGCAAAGAATTTCTAAATTGCACAGTTAATTCTTATGAGAGCAGAAACTGTTATCATAGGATTAACCAATAATCATTTCTACACCTGACTAACTTAATCCAAATCAGAGCTTTAGTTCACTAATATCTGCACTTACGCTCATTAGCACAGTTCACTAGAGATTAGTGTATTTAGGTGTCCTCACTTCTGTCATTGAAATGTGTTCCTCTTTCCATTCCTTGCATATTGATAATCATCAGACCTATGGTTTATCTAATTTGAGTTGAATGAAGCAGAACTAGATTCATTCCAGAGGGAATTAGAATTAATAAGGACAAAAACCTTGTGTTCAAATTTTATTTTAAGAAAAGCCTGACACAAATGAGAATATAGGTATGGGGTGTTGCTCAGTTCAAATCATTTTGAGGGGGAAAAAAAAACAACAACTTCAGATCTTTGGTAGAAAAACAGATCTCTTTCTCTTCCTTGACATTATAAAACGTTTATAAAATATGGTTGCTCTTTGGTCTTTAATTCGCTTTTGCATTTTTCATTCACTATGGATTCCTTCTTCCCCTCATCTGTTGTTGTAGCTCTTTAATTTCCCCCTCATTTCTTTCCCCTCTTTTTTGTTTATCTCCAGTTTTCTCTCTTCCTCTTCTTTCCGTTTCCTCTGTTCTCCTTCTTTTTTCTTTTCTCTCTTTAAGCATGCTGTAAACTTATTCATTCCCCAAAGGCAAAAACAGCTATCTGAGCAACACTTTGTCAGCATAATACATTTACAGAATGCATATTTATGAACCTTTGAGCTTTTAGTGTTCCACAGGGCAAATAAAAAACATGAAAAGTAGCAATATAGTGTTTCAAAGGTCCCTCAAGGAAAACAAAAGTAGCTGGAAATAAATTTGGAAAAAGGTTCTTCTGTAAAAACAGAACCTTGAATTTGTACATGCAAAACTTTGAATAGTAGAAACCATTTTTGTTCTTCCTCCTAAACTAAGACTTAGGAAATTTTAAACTTTTTAATAGGTCTAGCCTCTTAAAGTTTGGAAAAGAAAATAATTTTAAAAGAGGATTGGACATAAATGTTTATAATCCAGAGAATCTTAAAACAGCATGTTGCATTTGGCTGTAATAAAAAAAGGGGGAAGGAGGGGGACTTTAAATTGAAAAGCCCATCTTACCTCCAAATTACAAGTTTGGCTTCCAGCGTGGAGTCCTATACTAAATTGGCTAGATTAAAGAGCTTGGGAGTAGAAATGAAAATCTTATAAAATGTCTTATTTTAATTGATCTAAGCAGAGTCATTAAATTCTCATTGTGTTCCCAAACTTTCCAAAATGAATAGATTATTCATATTTAATGCTTGGTTGAAAAGCAGCTACATGTCCCTCTGACCACATCCAAGCAGAGTGGGATAAACTAAAGGAGGTGAGAAGCCTACAGGTGAGAATTCTGAAGAATTCTGAGGGGACCGCTAAGTCCCATGTGTTGATTTAGATATCAAGATCCAGGAGGGTGGTTTTTCAGGATCATCTCTGTCCTTCAATGCATTCCACTGATTGATGCCCTACACTTCAAGCTCTCAACCAACTAGTATCCCCAAGACCTATGTTTAAAAAGCATCAGAATTGAGCTTCCAATTTTGTGGTTCCTGCAGTTTGGTTAGAAATGGAAGATGCTTTCTAGAACCATTACCCTAAAGTTAACCTTTAATCACTGGGCAAACAGGTCTTGGCAATGAGCTGTACCTAAATTAGGAACTGAGTTCCAAAGAATAAACTGAAACTAGATTCTAAATTCCATTTGAAGTGGGAAGAATTGTAGACTTCTTGGACTGAGAAACTTTATAGTATTTAATTTCCATTGAATAATGTGTGCTAGACAGCAGTACATCCCTAACAACCCCATTCATCTTGCCATTGTATACTTTAGGTTTAGATCTGCAATTACATAACACTTGGAGAGAGTTTTCTTTCCTATAGGGGACAGAAGAGAAGCCTTAGTCCTCAGCCTTATTCCATCCCAGCCTTCAATGATAGTTTTCTTGACTTTCCCTTCTCCTAGTCAAGTCGTTGTCTTCTATTCCAGACAAAGGAAAAACCCTATGTAGTGACAATGTGTAAGTCTTAACAACATCTCAGCCAATCCAAGGTTAGGAGGAGATTTTGTTAATTCTTAAGTTCCCTAGGAAAAGTGCCATTCCTTACCTCTCACTTTGTTAGTAAGAAACTCAGGTCTTGACAATGAATTCCAAGGTTTCCATCAAACGCCAGTTGGGAGAAGAATGGTAAGCACCAAGAGAGCAGAAACAAGTCTATTTCATTTGTCCTATACATACGGCTCGTGTCTGTTAATGTTCCGGGGATATAGTTGGTAGACAACGGATATGGCTTATGTTAATTAATGTAAATTACACTTTAGTCTTTATGAATTGCCCTCCTCGATTACCCCTTCACTAACTCTTACTGCACACATTATGTTTGTTCTGCTGGGGTGTTAAACAACCAACTCTGTATTTCACTGAGCAGAACAAAGGAATTGATTTTTATGTCTTTGACATTAAGGCATGTCACATTTCCCTCTCCTTCTCTCTATTTTATCTGCTCCTTTCACTTTCTCTGCCTCCATTCCAGTTCTATGTGGGACATTAATAATTGTAACAACTGCCTCCAGGTAAACCCACACATTAGATCACTGTGCATGAATAGTCAGAGCGTCCCCATCATCTAAAACTGAGAATTAGGAAAAGATTTTAAAGAGCAGTAGTTAAATGACAACTGATAGCATTGAGAACCATTTAATACACCATCTGTCTGTAGTGTTATTCACTGAGAGGGGAGACACCAGGACGGGTGGTCCTCAGGAAGAAGAAAGAAAGAAAATGACCTCAAGAACTAGGTTGCTTGGAGGGGCCTCTCCTGTTCAGTGCATCCTTACCTACATGGGTTAAAATACAGTCTCCTAGAATGACATATGAAATCCTGCTTCTATCTCTAGCCTGATCATCAATTTATTTCCTATACATACGATGTCCTCCCTTCACACTGAACTACTCTGTTTTCTGAGCACTAAAATTTTTTCTTGCCTCCCTGACTATGTATGTGTTTTATGTGCCCAGTAGACTCCTACTCATCTCTCAAAAGACTGTATTATGGACTCTAGGAATCTAATCTAACACCATGGCCCTACAGAGCCCTCTTTATCTCTGTTACATCACTCCTAAACTTTTGTTGTAATTATAGAATTATGGGTTTCTTGAAGGACATGGCTGTGTGTGGTTTGTTTTTATATCACTGAGGTCTAGCACAGTGGACAGATGAATAGAAGGATGGATTAATGAGAGATTAAGGACTTAGTGGGATATTGTTACTAGGGTGATGGAGCTTGGGATATTTGATGATAATGATAATGTGTAAGAAAAGCAGAGTTGGAGATGGCTAGAAATGCACTGTTTGCCTCTTCCAGTATTAGCTATTCCCTATGTATGTATTTTATTTTTTTCCTTAGGTCTCACACATACTATCACCATGTTTGTATGACATCTCTCTCCTTTTTACTGATAAATACTGCTGAAATTGATTTCTGAGATCATCAGCTGGCCAGCATTTTAGAGAGAGTATTCATCAACACTGATGCTAGTATTTTCCACAGATAACAAAGTCCACTGTTTTCTTTAAAAACTCAAGTGGTAAATAAAGATGGCTATAATCCTCTGCAGTTCTTCCCGTCTAGATGTAAAGTCCATTTCCCATCCCCTGGAATCTGAGCTGGCATTATGACTTGTATTCACTAATAGAATGTGGTAAAAGTGAGGACGTGCCAGTTTTGTGTGGAGGCCTTCAGAGACCTGGTGGCTTCCAGCTATATTCTCTTGGAACCTTAGGCTCCCACACAAGGAGTTCTGGCCACTCTGCTTCAGAGATCATGCGGACAGAGAGAGATAGCCAGCTGTTCCAACCATCCTAGCCAAGGTGACAGACATGTGAATGAGGCCATCTTGTATTTCCAGTTATAACCACTGGATGACTACAGCCACATGAGTGACCACGACTTAGACCAGAAGAGAAACTCCTTCCCGAGCCCAGCCTTGCTTATAGAATTATGATTCAATGAATGCTCGTGGTCTAAATCACTGAGTTTTGAGGTGGTTTATTAAGCAGGATAATGGGAACACTCAAGAGCCCGTTTACGATTACTTAAATCAGCCTTAAAATGATGTCCCAAATGATGTATTTTTTAGCAATGAGACTGCCAACATATGATGCCTGTAAAGCAGTCATTATAATTTTAAAAATCCAATGTTAGATACGTATCAATCTTGCATGGCTTTGGATGTGTTCCTTATTTTCCCACTGCCCTGCTCAGCAGCTCCCTTTTAAGCTGTGTCAATGCTTCAAGAATAATGCTTTCCTGCAATTTATAACTTAGCCATAAGATTTTGACCGAGGCTGAACCTTGGTATCTAAAGTGTCAGAAGGGGGCATTTTTATGTTTATCCTGTAATCGGCTCAAAGAAGTATGTACTAACCTTATGTCTTTTTCAATGTGTGTGTTCTCAGTAGAGCAGCTTCCAATGTCCAAGGACACATGAGAACATCTGAGTTTTATAGAATCATGGATCTACTTACCACTCGAGTTTTTCTTTAGAGTTCACCTCATTCTATCAGGAATGTTAAGTTGGAAATTTTGATGAAGAAGCAAATTACAATATATGATTTTTCCAAAGTGAGTATGCAACTTCTTCTAAAGAACTGGGTTAAATAACGGCTTCACAACTTTTGGCCCACATCCATTCCAGGGGAGTAAAAATGTTTTGGTTGATGAAGATTTTATAAAGAAAACTTGTTCAGAGGGAACTGAGCTCTGAGGTCTTCTGACAAAGGGGAAGGTAGGAGACATTTCCCTCTGCTTACCAAGCTTAGTGAGGGGACTTCAAGGGACCACTTGGAGAGTGTGGGACGTGTCTTTTGCAGTCATGGGGGCACAATGGTGCCTGACTCCTGCTAAGGACCTGTGATCACAGATTTGAGAGCTGCCTCTGGGAGTGCAAACATGATCTTCCCATAGCAGGTTAAATCTGAGAGAATATCAGGGACTAGATGGGGAACTCTTAACCTGATTGTTAGGTCCCTTTTGAAGGAACTCCTACCTCAAAGGGCTTTCCCAGTGTGGGACTCAGAAGAGGTGAAACAGAGTGAATGTCAGGAGCAGCCAGTCAAACGGGTCCATCTGTGCTCTTCTGGCACCAGGGCCTTATGCCTCAGGAAAGCAAGGGGGACTCAGAACTGTGGGAGAAAGTCCGCTTTGACAACAGTAGCCCAGGGAGCACCAAGGCAGCTTCTAACAGTCCCAGTCAGGAACATCCTGCCTCCCCTTTACTTCTCCTTCCCTTTCCTCGGCCCCTGGATGGGTCAGAAACAACTAGTAGGAATGAGGTAGCAAGAAAGAGGGAAGAACCATATGTCCTTCCTCCATAGTAATGGCGGGCCCACAGTAGGACCCAAACCCACATCTAGGACCCTGGAAAGAGGAAAGTTTTCCTTTATATCAAGTATGAAGTTATGGTTATTACCAGAGCCTGGACACTTTTGCCTTAATCGAGACTGTGCTTTTGACTTGTGAGTGTAGGATGTTCTGTTTCTCAAGATAGACCAGAAAAGTCATGAGTGAGAACAGAGAAAAAACTATTTCCACTGAATACATTTTAAAGGGGCAGAGGAAGAGAAAATAAAATTGCGTTGTGATTACATTCCATGTAATCAGATATATTGTACGTCAATACATTGGTTATATGAACTGAGGTGATCTTTTTCAAGAATTGCTTTTTTGAAGTATTTAAAATCAAATTAAAATCTATTCTTATCTCCTTTTCCAACAATAAACTTCATTTATTCCCCACATCTTTACTTTTCAAAAAAATATGATAGATGAAGGGAGTGGGTCACTTTGGAATTATCTGAACAATAAGTATTCTAAAACCCAACTATTATTTATTAATATTAAAATAATATGCTAATTTTTTTGGCTGGGCCAACCTTGGTCAAAAATGTATCATGATCACACATCCTAACTTCTTAATTGATGTAATTTATTGATACGTAATGGTCAGTGATAAAATCTGCTTTTATACATTTTGTGTTAAAATGTGGTAAATAGTATACAGAACACACAGGGAAAAGAAGCTTGTCACCTTTTCAAAAACTTTAGTAGGGGCTGTCAATTGATATAGCAATTGAATGTGACTATAACCATAGTAGTACAATGTCATGAATTTCTGTAATAATATAATATAATATAATTAGCAAGATAATTGAACAGATTTTTTTTCAGCAATAATTTTTCTCTGAAGATTTCTAAATTCTCTCCCAAGATATATTATTTTTACTTGTGAGAAGGAAAAAAAGAGTTACAGCAAGGCTAACAGACTTGCCCAAGGTTAGATACCAAATCAATGAGAGGAAACCCAGAATCCCCACCTGGAAGCCTCAAACTACCTGACTAAATGTAAGGTCTGGTGAAAACATAAGGAAGAGCACAGCTTCAGTGGGAAATGAGGAAGGAGGTATATACCCTATGGGTGAAACATTAGATCTTTTCTATTTCTTGTTTTCCAGCTTGTTTGAGTCTTTATGGAGTTCTAAGCTAGATGTATCTGACATGTATCTAATAAAATGGTCCCTGGATACACATTTTGGCATCCTGTGCCTTGCTTCCATTGTCTATAATTGAAAGTACAGGACTGGTCCTGAACTTTGCCAACAGAAGTAAGAGGAAAAAAAAAAAACCTCTCTTGGTAGTAAAATACACAGATTGACTTCATAAAGAGGAAGTTTTAAAATAAATGGAAAATGCACAGAAAAATAGAAGTACCTGGGAAAATAATGTTCAGAAGATAGTTTTTTTTTTTTAATATCATCAGCAAATTTGTCTATGTTGAAGCAGAAAAACACTCAGATCCAATCCTAATACTGATGTTCTAGTCATCTATGGTGGGTATAACAAACTACTCCAAAACATACTGATATAAAAAAGTAAAAACTTAGGATCTCATCGTTTTTGCCCATCAGGAGTCCACACATATCTTACCTGGGTTCTTGTTCTCATCGTCTTTCCCATAGCTATAATCAAAATCTTGACCTGGGCTGTGGTCTCATCTGAAGTCCTGACTTAGGGAAGATCTGCTTCTAAGGTCACTTGTGTGTTGTTGACAAAATTCAGTTCCTTATGAATTGTTGAATTGAGGGCCTCAGTTTCTCACTGGCTGTTCTCTCTGGCTGTTTCCACGTAAGTCTCTCCATAGGGAACTCACAACATGCCAGTTGGCTTCTAGCAGAGTCAAGTGAGAGAGCAAGAGAGGAAGAGCAAGGTGGGTAGAACAGAAGCCAGAGTTTTTTTGCAAACCAATCTCAGTAGCGACATGCCATCACTTTTGCAAGTGTTTTATGTGTTAGAAACAAGTCACTGGGTCCAGCCCATACTCATAGGGAAGAGACTGCACAGAGGCATAAATACTGGGAGGAAACGACCATAGGGAGCTACCTACCATATCGGATTCTGCAAACCAGTAAGTTATGCGTGCAGAGCAGGTGACAGCTCTTGTCTACTGTCCGAAGTAGAAGTCTGAGCACTTCTGCCCACTGCATCTTGGAATCACAATTGCCAAGGAAAATACAGTGCAGTCGAGCACTAGATAGAACAACACTTTACTCACCTAGAGAAGAGACAGAGCACGATCAGTAGTGGGCATTGATTGCCCATGAGCAGCAGGTCCCTCCCAGCAGCCAATGTAGGGCTGTTGGTCTGCTCACATCGCTCTTGTGCTGCTGCAAAAGGACCTCATCCCCACAGAAGACAGATAGAGCAGTGGGGTTGGCCAGGTGCCAGAGAGACACACACTAAAGTAGAACCAAGGAGCACATGTTGAGTCTGAAACATGGAAAGACTTTCCTACACAGGATGATAAGCCCAGCATAGACTAGGAGGACTCTATCTCTTGGTAAGAATGTGTTCCAGGTGGAAGGTCCACTTTTATTCCACCAAGTGGGGGTCAAAAGACTGTATGCATAAGACTGCCTTTCCTAACAAGTCACCTCAAAAAATTTTAGCTTCCTCATGCATAAAATGAGGAGTTTGGATTTGAGTCCTCAATGTATTTCCATTTTTCTAGGTCCATTGTTCCCTCATTACCAGTTTAGTTAAATAACAAATATAGAGGCAGGACCAACTACGTGGCAAGCACTATGCTGGATCCTGTGAGGATGGTCACTGCTCTTGCCCACAAGTACTCGAGCGGCCCCTGACCCACTGTACCGGGGACTTTGACTCCGTCTTTTAAATGTGAGGATGAATCTGATTTCTCCATCTGGCTGGAGCTGGTGGTATAGTGGTGAGCATAGCTGCCTTCTAGTCTCTCCATCCAGCATATGCCCCAGAACATTCTGTTTCATTCAGAAATACTTTGTTGCCACTGTATGAGACAGATTTCATGACTGATAATAGATGAATACAACAGGGATCAAATGGTTCAGTGTATCTTGCTTTATGGAATGAATATATTTCTGAAAATGGATTATTCAAGCCAGAATTTTGTTAGTACTGTAAATGCTTTGCTCTAACATATATGCTTTATTCTTTTAACAAAAGAGAGTGAATAAGTCCATGGCATTAATTTTGTATAGAATACCACTTATGTGTGGGTGCATGGTTTTTTAGGAAAAACAGGACGGTTTTCATTCTTCGTGTATTCTTTAAGAAGAGGGGCAGAGCATAAAGCACAGCGTGAGTCTGTGGAAGGCTCAGATGTGTAGAGGAAATTCACTAGGGCTATCCTTTCTCCAACTCTTGTATCCTTTGTTAGCTCTTACCCTGTCTTTATGAGTAGAAGCCCAGACATTTTCATCTCTTCAGCCTTCCCAGTACCCTTCCTAAACATATAAGCTCCCACCTCTAAGAGCTATGGATTGGATCTTTGGACTATGTCTGCACTCCTGATGGAATGGCTATGCTATACTTAGTCCAGGGACTGATGGGGGGCAGCCTGAGAGACCACAGAGGTAGAGGCAGTTGTGCCAAATGGGGACAGAGACAATGATGATCAACATTCATTTAGGACATGCTGTGTGCCAAGCACTGTAAATGCAGCATCTCATGTATTTCTCGGATAATAACTCAAATAAGTAAGTATTTATATCATTCACATCTTACAGATGACAAAATGCAGAATTAAACAATTCAGTTCTCTATATTGACTGAGCCAGGTTTGGAAACCAAGATCTGAATCCAAAGCTCTATACAATGCTGGCATGATAAACTTTTAGGCAAAATATAGTGAAATGAGAGAGATGTTTGATGACAATTCTGCCCCTCCTTCCTCTAGACTCTTTGGAAAACTTCTTGTTGGAAAATAGCCCGAGTTCCCTTTGCTGAAAACTGAGGAAAAGAAACATTTATTGAATTCCTACTATGTGCCATGCATTTTCACATTATTTCACTCTACTCTTTGTAATTAGCCCAGAAGATATTTATTCACTCATTTGACAGATACTTAAGGAGTGCCTACAATGTGACAAAGCCCTGAGGGGATACAGAAGTGAATAAAGCATACATAGTTCCTGCCTGGGATACAAACAGAAAAATGAACAGACATTTATTTATTATACTGTATAATAAATGCTGTAGTAGGCAAGGCTCAAATGCCTAGGGGACATGGGAGGAAAAATTCCCAAGTGCTGAGAGGTCAGAAAAGACCATTAACAATACCATATTTTTGTTTCTCATATCTGCAGATTTAAGTTATCTGACATGGTTTCCTTTGCATGGTGGGTACCTACAATCAGTTGTAATTTATCAGCCAGAGAATGCATCATGCAAATCTTTAAGAATTGATCCAATGAGGTAGATGGTACCTGTGGAAACTGAGTGGCCATATCTCCCATATATCTAGGTCAGGAACCTGCATTTTTAACAAAAAGATGATGAAAATCCTGCTTGCTCTTTGGATGATCGTCAAAGCCCATGGATTTCCTATTAATTGGCAAAGGGAATGCCTACACTCAGGTTTCAGCTTGGGGAAAAAAAGCAAAAACAAAAAACCCTTGAGCTGACTCTTTTCCATTGCTAAGAAGTTTGGTTGCGACATTGTGTGGCTTGCCTAAAGGTTATGCCGTCTATTAATTCATGGTAGTTAAAAATTCATCCTTGAATCCATCTAGTTTATTAGAAAGCTACAGGTGGGATGACATGAACTTGCCCTTGTGAAGAGTTCTTTTACTGAATGGAATTCTGGCACTGAACCAAACATGGCGGAAGATGTTACCATGTATCTAGTGTCCCTTTCTATGAAGATTCAGGGAAGGAATTTTTCTTAGTCCTTGGAAAATCAATCCTGTGGCATGGCTGGGTAGATTTGAACTGTTGCAGCTTTGCTTTGGATGCTAGGGCGCTCAGAATCAAATTCCCAATGTAATTCTGGAAACTGTATATGAACATGCATGATTCATAGCACGTATTACTCATGATACCAATTTCATCTATTTCTCTACTCTCATTTTCTCTTCATCCAGCTTTTTTCAGCTGTTTATTTTTTTTAGCGGATTGTATTTTTAATTAATTCTCTCAGATTCTATTTGGGAAAAGGTGAGCCAACTCATGAGAATGATTGAGAATTTAAATTTTTAGGACAATTTCCTACTTAAACAATATGTGCAAGACAAGCATCTCTAATGATTTTTAATTTTACTACCCTAAACTGACATGATTTTCCATAGTAATGCAGAGGAAGAATGTACAGAGTTTTCCTAAATTATGAAAAGCCCCAAAATAATTGATTTGTATTTGGCTTGAAATAAACTTTGCCATTTACTTATGACGATGAGTTCATCTGAGTTCTCATTCAAAATTTTTCAGGAAACAAACTTTAAGTCATTATATAATCCTAATTTAGGAGGACCCGCGAAATTATCCCAGCAATTTTTATTGCCCTCTGCTCAGCACCATCTTTCTCTTTTCTGCAAAGGAGAGGAATGGCCCATTCTTTTAATCTGATGCACAAGAACAGCCTGAACTGTACTGATATCTCTTTTTCTCTATCTCTGCTTTTCACTGGGGTGGTTTGAACTTTTCCTAGTTTAGCAAGAGAGATTATTTTGGCTTCAAGTTACTGATAAATGGCAAATTGCTTGCGAGAATCAAAGTAAAAATGAAAAATATTAACAAAGGACAAGTTACCTAACTGCACCAATAAGAATTTGAAAGAATCAAATTCATTTTTAAAAGGTACATAAGCAGAAAAACTATTTCTCCAGTGTGATTTTATTATATTCTATGTGTGTGTGTGTGTGTGTGTGTGTGTGTGTATGTGTGTTATATTTAGGACAGTTTCTGCTCATGTCATTCAAGTATTTTTAGAAATTAAAATTGGATTAGAATATAATACCCATGGTTGTGTGACCAATAAATTGTATACACAGTATGTTTTCCCTCTGTTTTCAAATTGCCTTAATTTATTTACCTTTTTCACACAGAGTTCATATATTATAAATCACAGGGATGTTTCAGGGCATGACAGACCATCATTCCTGAACAGAATGGTCTCTCATGCATAACTTTCTTTGATCAACAACTTAAGCCAAATGAGTTTAGGGTGAAAAGAACATGGAACATATTTAAACCAGGGAAGACAACAGCATATGGATTGTCTGTGGTTTGGTGCAAGAGATATCTATTGTTAACCTGGTGCTCTGTTTTTACTCTTCATGAAAACAAATGGATTTCTCAATAGGACATACATAATAGATTTTAAAACTTAAGATTTAGTCATTCTTTTTGTGGTTCATAAAAATAAACATTTGACCTAATTTTTAAAAAGATAAATTTAAAAACCCTGAATTGCTTTTTGATTTAGTTCTTGGAAAATTAACAAAATAGGTATCCATCTATAATTCTAAGTCAAAAGGTAAACGTTTTTTGAAAAGAGGACCAATGGTAATATAAGTAAATATTTACCCACAAAGAAATCCTTGGCTGTGTTATTATAAAATTTACTTTTACAAAAATATTATGAATAATCCTGTCTTTACTGCTTAAGAGAAATTCCACGTTAGAGTGAGATCAAGAGAATGATTGACTACTTATGTTGATTAGAATATAATTTCGAAAATTAGCCCCAAATCTATAATAAATTTGTTTTGGGTTGATCTGATTTTTTTTTTATGCTTGTGAGGCTTATTTTTATTTCATCACCAACTATATAATCCTTATGATTTATGTGACATTAGGTGAGTCTTTTGCTAGTAAAGTTAGTTGATGTAATGTTTACCAAATTCTCATTAACCTAAAACCTAAATAGCAACTTCTGTGTGTTTTCAGCATATTTAATATGAGTTTTGTCCTGAACTTTTTTATTGGCATGTCTACAGTTTAATTATATATTGGCATGATAAAACAGACATTTTTTGTTTGAGCACATGATCCTCATTTAAAGAGAACACCTAATTATGTAATTACATGGAGAGTTTTAAGTCATTCCAACTTCTCAGGTGAAAAATATAGTATACATGCTTAACAAGGGTGGAAGGGCTAATTATATATTTATCAGAGAGGCAATGTTTTATTTACAATTAATATATTTGAGCACCTTAGGTAAAATGTCTTTTGTTAAAAAAGCTTCAAGAGTTGATAATGAAGATAAATCTTAGCTTGACCAACACATATCAAATAAATACCATCATTCCAGAAATGTTAAAGTTAATTCTCTTATAACTGGGAAGCTGTGAACTAATTTGTTTGAAATAGTTCTTTTGCTCTACTACACAAACAATACAAAAATCCCTTCAACCTTTCATTGTCATGAAACAAATTCTTCAGTTTTAATTGTGAGATCCATTAAACTTTATTAAATATGTTTACATTCAAGTGCATTTAATCTCTTTCAGTCAACACATATCAGAAAAATGATATATTTATTTTAAAAAATATTTTAAGTGGTTATACAAACTGTTTTCTCTACAAGTGAGATTCACTTATTTTCATGGTGGTTCTTGAATGTTCTTATGTTTAAATTTTTGTCAAACTAGTTCAAGTCTATAGCTAACTCCTAATATTCAGAAATTGATTTTTCAGGTTCAGGATTATTCAACTTCTCTGGCACAACACCATATCTCTTTTGATTACTGTGGTTTTTAGCTCCCTGTCCGTCCATTCATTTGATCATCATTCTACAGTATTTACACTCTTCCTACTTGTGCTAGGTACTATGCTGTGCTGTAGACACATTCATGCTCAAGACAGACCTATTTCTTCTCTCGGGGCTTTTTCATCTAGACATAAACAAGCAATTTCACAAATGATTATTTAATCTCATTGGGATAGAAGGGGCACAGGGCTCTGAAAATATTTAATGAGAAGAACTGACTAGTCTTGGGGAAAATGTATGGGTGGGGTCAGGGCAGCATCCCAGAAGACTGGCATTTAAGTTTAAACCTGAAGGATGAGGGTTGTTGGCCCAGAGAAGGGGGATAACGGATTAGTCGAAGAGCATTCCTGGCGCAGGGAAAAGTATATGCAAAGGTACAGAAATGGAAAGGAGATTAGCAGTCACTGTATAGAAATGCCAGAAAGGGGAGGGTGGCTATAGATGAGGCCAAGAAACTTGATAGTGGCCTATGGCTTACACCACCTGTCAGAAGGACAAGACATGAAGAGACTTGAGTGTCAGTTCATGGTATTTCTCACTGTGACTCTCAGAAACCTTGGAGGAAGAGAGGAAAGGAAGGAAACTAACACTGGGGCCAGGCACTTTTTGTCTCTTCTTTCACAAAGCAGAGACAACTATTCTGGAACTTTCACTTTCTCCTCCTGTGACAATGGGTTTCAAACCCCTCCAGTCTAATTCTTTCTCCCTACTCCATTGTCTTGTGAGAAGTCTCTATTATGGAGAAAATACGAAGAAGATGGCTTCGAACAGTTCCAGGTAATCTTGTGAATGGATTGTACTTATCTCTCTTCCCTTCATGTTTTCTTCTTGTTATCTCCCTCTCCTTTTTTGGTGCCTACCTCTGCTCTCTAGTGCCTGGACCTCTGATGCCATCCATCATCTCTATACTATGCATCTTGGCCTCCCAGGTACACTTTCTGTGACCCACTGTCTTGAGGTCCTACTCTCAAATGGTTCAGAATGGTTTAAAGCAACAGTGATCAACTCTTGTTTGCTTCCAGGACACATTTAACGGGTATAATCTGAATGCATGACGTATGCTCATGAATACGTACCCAAGTGTTTTTCTTTCTGGGATGCAGCACGAGTGAGGAAGGTTTTGCGATATAGTTAATTTCCAGTGTACTTACTATAACTTAGTTCCCTGGTTTATAGAATTTCTACAAGTATCTGTGAACATTTAAAATGCACATTCTCCCAGCAATTTTTAAGAAGTTATCTTTCAGAAATGCTCCCACATGTGCCCAAGGATATATATGTTGGGATATTAATTGCAACCTTTTTTGTAATCATAAACATCACAAACAAATGAAATGTCTATCAACAGGGGATTGAGTACGTTTTTACAATTATCTAACTACTTATCTACATTCATGATTTTCTTTGGAAATGCCTGTGAGTTTTGAGTTGTAAGGACAGCAAAAGGGGACCTTTGTGTTTTATTCCATAGTTATACGTTTGATTTTTTTCCCCAGTGAGTGTGCATTAGTTTTACAATAAAAGTCATTAAAAATATCTTGTTCCTCCCAAATGGTGACATTTTAGGCATTGAGATAAGCCAGGAAGAGAACTACGTTTAGAGTAAGGGCCCACCCAGGCACCCTTTGTCTTAACCCGATGGGGCAGTCACCTACTTTGCTCATGTATAAGGCTGTCCCTGGCCAGTAACATTATATGGGGAAAAACAGAAATGGGAGTGAAGTACTCAGTAAGACTCTCACTGCGGTGTTGAAATTATGGCTGCCTAAATAAAGACTCCATCTAATGGCCTTGCCTGTGTCTCCATATGTGAGAAATAAGACCAGTCTCTATGGATTCCTATCACAGAAACGCAGACTAGTAAGATTTTAGGTTCTTTAGTCTAGTGAACTACGTGAAACTTGACCCGGTGGCCCTGGAAAAAGGGTCTGCAAAGTGAACTTTGTTATTTGGGATAGGGCTAGTACTGGGTAGAATGGTTCAGCCTTAATATTTCCCTGAAAAAGAATTTTTATTTTTATTAAATCTTTATTTTATTAATTATTTAATTTTTATTAAAACAAAACAAAACAAGACAATTCTTACTGGTTTTAAATGGGCCAGTGTGAATTAGTTTCAGGAGGACTGGGAAGCCCTTCCTAGAGCCCCAGTGGGCTGGGACCCTTAGTTTTGCTTATGAGTCTGCCTCCTTCGTTTCATGGTAAGCTTCTTTTTTTTTGTTGTTTTTTTTAAGGATTTTATTTATTTGACAGAGACACAGCGAGAGAGGGAACACAAGCAGGGGGAATGGGAGAGGGAGAAGCAGGCTTCCCACAGAGCAGGGAGCCTGATGTGGGGCTCGATCCCAGGACCCTGGGATCATGACCTGAGCTGAAGGCAGACGCTTAACGACTGAGTCACCCAGATGCCCCTTTGGTAAGCTTCTTAAAGGAAGAAAATTCTGCATTCTCCTTTCGGTCTCTATTCCTGCACCTGATACACCACAGCACAAAATAAAATACCCTGAACTTATTAAAATCCTCTACTCTAATTTAGCCTAGAGAAGATAGGAAATAGGGGTAAAATAACTTTTACTAATCTGACCAATGTGGCAAAATCAAAAGCGTGAATGCATTGTCCTCCTTCAGAGCTAGGTTCAGAGCCTACTTACAACGTTCACTAGTTGTATGTTCTTGGACACATCAAGCCCTCTGAGACACTGTTTCCTCAGATGTAAGGTGAGGATATTAATAACTCACAGGCTGGGCTAACTATCAGAGATAATATATATAAAGGACCTGGGACCTACCAGAGGCTTAATAAATGGAAATTGTCACAGGGCACTGATTTTGGGGACAGAGAGACATCATAAGTTATTGTTGAAATTATAATATACCTCAAGTTCCTAACATGGGCCCTGCCACTTCTGCCTGCATCCTCCATTACCAAGGCTGGGAGAGTGCTGCTTTATCTAAATCAGTCATTATGGCTTACTACTGAAACTGTGGTTTGTGGCAGGACATAGATAGTCAGATGGAAGAGGTAGGTCTGGTGTAGCAGCACAATTATTAAAACTTAGGAGATGACAATCCCTTGAAGGAATTTTTTACGTCCAAGGTATGATCTCCATCATGGGCATCCCCCTGTCTGCCCTGGCTCCAGATCTCCAAGGGACATCAAACTCATGTCAATTTTATGAACATCTGAGTTGAGAATGACCTTTTGGTGCAACAGAAACATTAAAGGAGATTATAGGGCCAAATCCTCAGAGCAGCTACACTCTGAAGTCCCTAGTCTGCAAAATGGCAAAGCTGCTGGAAATTTGTCAGGAGAACCCCACTGAAGCAAGGGGCATGAATAAATAATAATTGTGGGCATCTCTTCTTCCTTTGTTTGAGCTCTTAAGGGGCAAAGACAGCAACATTGATTACGGTGGATTTTACATTTCTTTTACTTTTTAAAATGATTTTGTTCTACTTCTTTTTAACTTCTTTCATATATTACCTATTTTTTATCTTTCCATGGCTCTATTGTTTTTAATTTCCCCATTTTTTTTTTTTTATCTTTGTTCTTCATTTTCTCCTGTTCAAACATTTTCCTTTGGTCCTGAGTAAAGCTTCACTCTGTTTATCAGGGTATTCACTGGTTTACCTTTGTCATCATCTTCCTTCATGTTTATTGTGACCCCAAATGTTCCTTGTGTTTAATGCTTTTCTGACCCCAAACTATACCTTCCTCCCCTCGCCCACCTCCTCCTTTTTATTTTCCATTTTAACAGTCTTATTGAAGTAAAATTCATGTAGTGAATTGAAAAGATCTTAGGTGTACGACACTCATTCTTTATTTCCCGACTCCTGTTTGTGAGCTGTGTCTCTAATGCAGTATGAAGATGTCAATCCTGCACCCAGAAGTAACATAAGTTTGCATATTAAGGGTGTAACAAGCCTCAGGAGCAAGGAGACCCTATAAATGTCAGAATGTAAAACTATTTCAGGGTGGTCTGAAATGCCTGTGTGTGGCTCCATGACTAGATGTTTCCTTCATGTTTGTGAATCCTAGGTGATTTGTCATCTAACTCCCTACATTCTTTTCAACATCTTAAAAATAAAAGACCTTGTAATTTTCTTAAAATCTTGATAAACTTGACATTGCTTGTCTTTACCTTTGAGGGTTCAAATAGCAGTTCTGTCCATGAAAGTTGAAGTAGACTATGTCCTTGGACAGCTTCTCAGTATGAAGCTTGTCCTGGGAGAAGCTAGTGTTTACGGTCTTGTTCCCAATTAACCTTGGGGTTTTGTGGCCTCCCTCATGCCTGCCAAGCAGATTATGGCTTAGTGGTGGTATGAAACTCTGCCAATGCCAATGTTCTACATAACAAACTTGTGTTGGCTCAGTGGGAGGACCCCCTTCCCCCGCCCGAGCAGACATGTTTCAACAGAACATATGTGCCTGAGCGCATGGGCTTGCACACATGCACACACGTGCACACATGGAGTATCTATGCTGCACAAGTTCCTCACAATTATAAGAAAATCCTGCTCACATAAGTATGATTCATTTTGACGGGGAGGCTTGAGTGAGTGAATAAAAGGACCTTTTTTTTCTTAGCTGAGCATTTAAAAAATTCCTACCTAGACCTGTAGATATTCATGGAGACCGAAGCATGAAGAACAGAAACTTGTCAGCCAGAACTGCAGGGTGCATTTCAAGCCCAGAATGTCAGAATTGGAAAGAGCCTGAAAGATTGCCCTGGTTAGCCCCTCTCTGGTGCTGGAGTCCCCTCCCCTTGGCAAGGTCTCCCCAAAGCCCTCCTGATGCTGTGAATGCTGCCGGTGAGCGGGAACTCACTGAATTACAATTTGGACACAGTTTCAATCCACTAGCTGGTTCCTAAACTTTTCTTTGGTAGCAGCTCATTTTTAATCCTTAGGCTTTCTCTGCGGAGGAGAGACTGAGGTTTGAAAGTCTCCAGGCGTGCTTTTTGTTTGTTTGTTTGTTTCTCCTCCTCCTTTGTATTCTCTAGACCCTAAGTGTGTGGTGATGAGGAAAAGGGACTAGAACTGGCTATGTTGTGCAGCCACTGTGGAAAACAGTAAGGAAGTTCCTCAAAAAAATTAAAAATAGAATTACCATATAATCCAGCAATTCCACTTCCGGAAAATTATCCAAAGGAAATGAAAACACCAGCTCAAATTGATATGTGCACCCCATAACTCATAGCAGCATTATTTACAATAGCCAAGGTATGGAAGTTCCTGTGTCCACTAAGGGATGAATGGATAAAGAAGTGGTGGATATAGTTTATATGTAATAAAATATTATTTAGCCATAAAAACAAGGAAATCCTACCATTTGCAACAACACGGATGGACCGTGAAGGCATCATGCTAGTGAAATAAGCCAGACAGAGAAAGGCAAATATTGTACTACCTCACGTGTGTGTGGAATCTAAAAACAACAACAAAAACATACTACGTTCATAGAAAAAGAGCTCTGACTTGTGGTGACCAGAGGGCTGGGGGTTGGGAGGAGAGGGAATCGGAGCAAGGTGGCCAAAAGGTAGAAGCTTCCAGTTATAAGATAAGTAAGTACTAGGATGGAAATATGATGACCATGGCTAACACTCACGTGTGCTGGACAGGAAAGGTGTTCAGGGAACAAACCCTAAGAGTTCTCATCACAAGGAGAAATTTTTTTTCCTTTCCTTTCTATTGTATCTATACAAGAGGATGAATGTTAACTGAACCCATGTGATAATCATTTCACAATAGAGGCAAGTGAAACCATCATGCTGTACACCTTAAACCCCTACAGTGTTATATGTTGATTATTTCTTGGTAGAACTGGAAGAAAAAAAAAGAACTGCTTACCTGGTGCCTCTGTCGGTTTAGTGTGTCAGTGAAGGAAGGGTTCTTTTTGTGCGGGGATCACAGAGTCTTCTTGGGTGAGGGAGGGGTGCCTGTTCCCCCACCTTGGGCTACTCGGCTACGTGGGGCCACTGCTTTCCCTTCCTCGTTCTCTGCTTCTCTGTGGAGAATTACAGAAAACTTCCCTTTGTGCACTAAGCTCAGCTCTTACCTTAGGCTTCACTTTCAGAATATATTTAGCTAGTGGTCCTTCTCATGCCATCTTCCAAAGGGGTGTATGGAGGTGAAATTTTCACATACGTGGTATCATGCGTTCTGAATAACACCAACAGCTTCTTCATCTGTAACTGATACACAAAACCCACCCTCATAAACAAAATACCCATGGCACTCTTGAAACAGAGTTAGAGTGGTTTCACTGTATAATATGTAGTTAGAAGGTTGGGGATTGGAGGCCCTGGTGAGCTGGGGTTTCCCTCAATTCTTTCTTCCACATTTACCACCTCTCAAGTCTGCCTATTTAGAGAGTTGGTCGAAAATTCATTCTTGTATTGAGCTGAAATTTATCTTTGTGAAGTTTCCACAAAACTTGAAATTTGTGGAAGCTGAAATTTATCTTTGTGAAGTTTACACAGAGTAACTTTAATCCATCTTGCAAAGCCTTACAAATAATTGAAGACAATGGCCGTGTTCCCTACTCCTATTCTTTTTCAGGTAAAACAACCTTAGGCCCTTCCATCTTCTTAGGACATAATTTTTTTAAAAGATTTTATTTATTTATTTGATATATATGGAGAGAGATCACAAGCAGGGGGAGGCAGAGGGAGAGGGAGAAGCAGGGAGCCCAATGTGGGACTCGATCCCAGGACCCTGGGATCATGACCTGAGCTGAAGGCAGACACTTAACCGACTGAGCGACCCAGGCACCCCTTCGTATGACATAATTTTGAGTCACTTTGACTATTGGGTTCCCCTTCTCTCTGTGTATTCTTGTTTAACTCTATTTCTCTTTATCAATCGTGGCACCTACACCTCAGTTAACATTATAGATGTTTCCTGTTGCAAGATATCGTCTCTTCTAGATATGGGGGTGACTTAAAAACCATATATTGCTTCATACTGAACATGCTATGACTGAGGACACATATAACATATTTCCTTATTCTACCTTCATAAAAGTGGTTTGGGGTGTTCAAACCCAGGATCCTATTTCATGCCGGGGAATTTCGCTTTCCTAGATGCAGGTCATCATTTCAACTTAAGTTCCTTTTGAATCATGACTTAATAATTCAAGGAACTGACAATTACTCTTAGCCACGAAATTGACAGGCATGCCCTCTAGATCTTCATCCAGATCAGGAAAGGTGATGATGAGTGAAGCAGGGACAAGAACACCATGATGCAGAGAACCTACTTTAAGACTGACATCGGTACAGTAACTATTCAGTGCCCTTTGTATATGATAGTTTAACTTGTTAGCTTCTTAACTAATGCTTCTTGCATCCAGTCTATATTGCTTCATCTTTCCCTCAAGGCTGTCATCTAAGCCATAACAAACGCGGTGCTTCAATACTAAATATCTACCAGACTGTGAAGTCTGTGAGGGCAAGAAATATGTGCTAATCATCTTTGTACCCGTAAGAACCATCACATTTTCTGACGCACAGTAAATACTTAATAAATTATCATTCAATAAATGTGATGAGAAAGACACTGCTAGAGTCTATGAAGAATTCAATGAAATTTAAGACACAACATCTGTCTCGAGGAATCTTAGGAAGGTAAGTCTTATGCATGAATATTACATTCTCCAAGCCACCATGTAGCTTACCTAACACATGAAACAAGTAATACAATCAATGGAGAGAGAGAGAGAGCACTTGGGGGTGGTTAGAGTGTCAGATAGGCTTTTAGAGGAAGAGAATTTGAGGAAATTAAAGAGAATTTGAGGAAATTAAACTTGGCCAACTAGAAATTCCATTCCAGTTCTAAAGATTCTATAATTCTCGACTACAAAAAATGTCTAGGAATAAAAGAGGGGGGAAAATAACGCCATCTACATGGGTAAAAACAGAATTGAAAGGTGAGCACAAGTGATTATACTTGATAACTTCTATCCATCTGAATGAACAGGGAATAGATTTCTTCCTTTGTACCAAGATCAGGGGAGGATTCCCTCGGGATTCACTTTTTAATGTTTTTTAGGCTCTGACTTCTTCTTTCTCACTCTATAACAGCAGTGGTGTACGTGTATTCTGAGTCTCTTAAGTCAATAATGGGTCCTAGAATTCTAACCTGGATAGAGTTTCAGAAGTAATCTCTACCTCCCTCATTTTACCGATGCGGTAGCTGAGGACAAGAAAAGTTGAGAGGTCAGTGAGTCTCTTGAAGAAGACAGACCAACAAACACATTGTCTAGTCCTTGGCCCTTGAAGCCGGGGAAGAGAGTCAAAAGGAAAATCAAAACAACATAGGTTGTTCTTTACCTCATTCAATCCAACAGTGTTTTCTGAGAAAGATACTCAGATGGCCTTATTTTTTTAGTAAAAGCTGGGAAGGCGAGAAGGAAGTCAGTGGAGTGTCTAGCAATAGTTGACATTGCCACGACAGCCTAGAGAAGGTATCAGCTCTGAGGCTGGCTTTGCTGGAGGAACCCCGTAACCCTCACATGGTTTTAGAAAATGATTTCTATTCAGACGTAGCTGAGACACATTGTTTTCCATCACATCAGTCCCTCTGTTTCCTCAGCATTCCCTCACTTCAGTCCACGTGTTTCTGAGACTCATGCAGGACCAGCCCCATTTAGAAAAGGGGCAAATTCTCCTCTCCACACCCCAAATATCTTCGTCATGGAAGGCACTTGCATTTATATATTAGAGATTTCCTACAAGGCTTCTGTTTCAACAGTAGAATCTTGCTTTAAGTTGATAGTAAAACATATGCTTGACATCAAACATTCTAATTGTTTTCGTAAAGGCATCTAAAATTGGTTTCATCTACTTTTACAGGGTGGACGCACCACTTCATGCCCGGTTCTTTATTACCAGCCACAGGCTAGATCTCGGACTGTGAAGCTTGGCTCTGTGATTAAAGGAGGACTTCACTTCTCAGTCGCAGATTCAGCAGAGGCCCAATCGGGCAGGCCCACCAGCTGCGGATTTGCTAACCCGGAGAGCAACCGTGATTGTGGTGCTCGGAATTTCTCCCAGTCATTCCCATCTTATTAATGCTTCAGTGTAGCATAAAGCTTCATTCATTATTCATAATAATCCAGTCAGAGGGCACTTGGAGACCTGATAAATTCTCACCTAAGTGACAACGGCTGACAGGGCCTAGGGTTTTATAGCCCTTCTCCTGCCATAGCAAGGTGCTGTGGGCAAAGGTCCAGAATGATCCTCCACTAATGACCAGTGTGATATACGAGCAGCTGCTGATTTCTTGACACCAAGGCTCCTCGGCTGAGGCTCCCACCTGCAAGCTGTGAGCCAGAGATGAATATCTGTCAGACTGTAAAACTCAGGATCAGACCACAGCGCGGTATATTCTCGGGCATTAAGAGGTTAATTCTGAGAGTGGGAACATAAGCATTAAGCCTGAGAAGAAAAGAAGAAAAACCACCAGCTCAAATCCCACAGTGGAATCGGTGTCAATTCGGGATTGTGTCATTGGGCTCGACGGACAGAGGTTCTCAATCCTGTAAACTCTACTTTGTGGCATCCAGAGGGCTGAATAATCACGATTTTTAAGGTCTGATAAACTGGTTTATAAAAATCAATGATGAGATTTTGAAGAACATTAATTGCAATCTTGACGAAGGGTAGAAACTTTGGACTATTTTGTTAGTTTTAACTTTGTGAGAGAAAAACATTTATTTATTTATTTATTTATTTATTTATTTATTTATTTATTTTTACAAACCAGTCCTACTCTCTTGCAAGCACATATATTATCTTCCTCTCCATGTTGCAAATTCCAGTTAGGCCTAGGTGTGGTTGTTAGCATTTTCCCTCAGCTTTTTGTATTGAGCGATGACCACTGTGAAGTTTCTCTTAATTCACATTTTTTTTTCTTTTAATTTTTACATTATGTGTGTGCGTTTGGTGCTATCTCTAAATTTTAAAACTTTTAGAGATTTTTCTTGACTCAAAAAAGGAATGGAAGAAAGTGACCTATGGAAAGTCAAGGTCTCAATAAGCATCTCTTTGATTCTGGATGGTCAAAATGTGTGTATGTCATATTTCTACCATAATTATATATATTATATATTTATATATATAGTATATTTCTACCATAATTTTATATATTTATGTATATATGTGTGTTTATATATAATATATTTTAAATATATATAATATATTTAAAGGAACTGTTCATGGGAACAATTCAGCTCTATTCATCACACTTCCGTAAGAAGGGTATTTTTCTAAATGCCTTGCGCTGCCTTCTCACCCACTTCTCTCTGGAGAAGAGAGCAAAGCGGCCAGTTTGGTAGGTGAAAGCAGTCATGCATCACTCAGCCCTGCCTTCTTCTCTCCTTCCAGGAGGCCACCTTTCTCAGCAAACTGCTGTCTGGTCTAGTCTTCCATGCAGAATGTCTTGCAGAGGGCAGGCCCCACACCTGAGGGAGGTCCGAGCCTGGGCAGGCGAGCTCCGGGTCAGCAAACTTAGGACTGCTGTGGACCGAAGCCACATCTTCTGCCTCCGTTTCCATCTATAATAAAGCTTCTATTTTTATTTCATTGTGCATTACTGTTTGTCTACTGTTGCGCTGACTTAGAATTCAAGTGGGGAAACCAGTAATATTTATTGTTTCTCCTTAAAACCCTAACAGCATCTATATTAATAATAAACATTTACAGAGAATTGGGGAGGTACAGGGCAGAATATATGAGACATAATTCTGTCCATTGAGCTGATAATCTAGATTTATCACCATAGCAGCGTCTTCTTGGTAATTGGTAGGCACGTGCACTTGGATGTAAATGTTACTTAAATTAGGGTAACTGGAACTCTCCAGGAAACCAACTGAACTTCAAAGGAAAGTTCTTACCTGAAGAATAAAATATGTCTCTAGTCCTCTGCGTAGCGTTCTGAATGTCATTGTTTTTTCTACTCGTCTATAATCTTCATGTGTCAGACACAGTCTCCGTTGTAGTCTTGATTCTACTTGAGGAGTGAAGGCTTATTTTCTGCTTATTTTTATACTGTACCTTATTTGGAAATAAGAACCAGTGTGAAAAATACCCCCAAACCACAAAAACAACAAAATGGTGGAAAGCTGTTTGAATTCTAGTGCCAAGGAATAGATTTCCTTTTTTCTCTATGGGTAACATGTAACACTGCTAGACACATAGAAAACCTCTTAAAAAAAAAAAAATGTGTGTTTTGTTTTGTTTTTTGTTTGTTTGTTTGTTTTAGAGGTCACTATCTAAGGGAGGATCTATATTCTATCTCCTCTTTTTCTATTTGCTTATAATAGTCTCCCCAAAGCTATTTGGAGTCTTCAGTGCCTTTCCCCTTGTCTGCTCCAACAATAAAGAAGTAGAATCTATTTCCTCCCACTTTGAGTCTGGGATGGTCTTGTGGCTTTCTTTGACCACAGGATGTGACAAAAGTAAGGCTGTGCCTGTTCTGGGACTAGACCTTCAAGCAGACTGGCAGCTTTCACCTCCTTACTCTTAGAAGTCATCCTCATGAGTACCATAAAGAGACTGAGACCACCATATTTTGAGGAAGTCCAAGCTAGCTCTGTGGAGAGGTCACATGAGGAAGCACTGAGATATTTTCCATGTGAAGGAAGCCTTCTTGGATTTTTCAGCCCGGCCTGATGATCAGCTGAATGCAACTGAGTGAGTAACTCCAGCTGACATTAAATGGAGCAGAACGTTCTATGTGAGCCCAGTCAACCCTCAGAGTTATAAGCTATTTTTAGTCATCATTATTATTTTAATCTACTAGGTTATGGGATTTCTTTTTTTTTTTTTAACACAGAAAGAGAGAGCGAAAGCACCCCCTAGCTTATGCCTACTCGGCCTTTAAAACCAAGCTTCAGTTCCAACTGCTACACAAAACATTTCCTTGATCAGTTGATCAGTCCACACGAGGGAGTGCTTCTTGACATGTCATCACACTTACTGTTAATATGCCTTACTTGACATTCTTTGCTGCAAAGATTAAGTTACTTTTCAGTGTGTTGAAGTTTTAAGCCACTAACTAGTTTATACACTTGTTGAAGGCAAGAACTGTTTTTGCCCCTCTTTATGTACTCTTTAAAGCCTAACTAGGAGTTTGTGTAATGTAGGTATTCAGTAAACATTACTTATCAATCATTGATTACTGAAAGTATTTTATAATTTCTTTCATCTAGAAAGGATCTCATTGGAGCATCTGGGTGGCTCAGTTGGTTGAGCATCCAGTCTTGACTTCTTGATCTTAGGGTGTGAGATTTAGCCCCACATGGGACTCCATGCTCAGTGGGGAGTCTGCTTGAGACTCATTCCCTCTGCCCCTCTCCCCTGCTCTCTCTCTCTCAAATAAATAAATTAATTAAATCTTTTAAAAAATAAAATAAAAAGGATCTCATTGACTGTTGACCACAATTATTGATAAGAAATGTGAGAATAAATATTCTGACCACCTCCTTTCTCCCCCCAATAACCCAAACTTCCAAGATATTAGCACGTTCAATTAAAAATATTTTTTTTTTTAAAGATTTTATTTATTTATTTGAGAGAGAGAATGAGAGAGAGAGAACACATGAGAGGGGATAGGGTCAGAGGACGAAGCAGACTCCCTGCCGAGCAGGGAGCCCGATGCGGGACTCGATCCAGGGACTCCAGGATCATGACCTGAGCCGAAGGCAGTCGCTTAACCAACTGAGCCACCCAGGCGCCCCAATTAAAAATATTTTTAAGCTCACTCAGATCTTAGTCTCAATACACACTTGTCCTTAACCATTTTCATAGATTTTGTCTGAGGCTTTTGTGTCTACTTGTTGGTTTTAATACCAAGAAGAAAAAAGGACAAAACAATTCTCTAGAGAGAAAAAAGACTTTTTAAAGTCTAAAGGAATATTCTTGACAAGGATATTTTACTGCTTTTTTAGAAAGATAAACAATGAAACACTACAATGGAGAAATCACTGATTTCTTCTAAGAGATTCTCTGTAGATTAATGTTTTGGATGAAATTCTGGAGACTTCTGGTCCTTTGGTGGAGGAAGGAAACAACACGTAGTTGGTGCACATGTGTTTTAATTCCCTTAAGAATTTTTATAGACTCTATGTCCCGCAGGGCCCGAATAGACACATTAAACTGGGAAAATTCTTTCTCATTCTGTCCTCTTCCCTCATTTATTAGGCTAATTAATTTATTTTAATAAAGTAAACTGCATTCTTGTTCACTCGGAGCCCCAGGCCCTCAGGGCTGGGAATTCTTGTTTTCAGCTGTTTCCTTTAGATTTTTTTTGGCATGGCAGCAGCAACCCCTTTGGGGTTTTTTGTTTTTTTTGTTTTTTCTGAGCAGGAGGGGAAAGTGTCTAACGTGCAGAAATTCTATTCCTTCACAAAGTAAGTAGAAAAAAAGCGCACCCCTACTCCGGAAGTAATGGCTAAAAATGTTTCAGTAAGAAATTTTACTGGGAATTTCTTGAGAGAAGGTGTTGCTCTTTCTTTCTTTCTTTTTTTAAAGATCTTTTTATTTTTTATTAGAGAGAGAGAGAGAAAATACAAACAGGGGGAGCGGCAGGTAGAGGGAGAGGGAGAAGCAGACTCCCCGCTCAGCAGGGAGCCCGACACGGGGCTCGACCCAAGGACCCTGGAATCATGACCTGGGCCGAAGGCAGACGCTTAACCGACTGAGTCACCCAGGCGCCATGAAAGTGTTCCTCTTTCTATCTCGGAGTTAGCCCTGTGTGTAGTTTGCTGTAGTTTGAAGACAAAAACCTTTGAGCTGAAGCTAAAGCTCTGAGGCAGGGTCATTCTGTCTTTCTCAAACCTGAAGGATAACAATTACGAATGAGGACTCCAACCAGACAAACAAATAGACACCTGAGTGGTAAATGGGTTGCTTTCTAGACATCTGTTCTTGGCAGAACACTGCTTTGGTGGGTTCTTATGCTTGATTAGGGGTTGAAAATGGCATGAGCATACCGTGTGATACATAGCCCAGCCTCATCACAAGGCAACTTTAGTTTGCTGGTTTTTCTCCTTGTCTTGTTTATTATGATCCAACTTTCCCAGCTCATCACTGATAGTCTTTTGTGGATACTGAGTGGACACGGACTTTCATTTCAAATCCTGTAACACAAAAAGATAAAAATAATAGAAATATTTCTTTTGGAAAGTCCCTAGGCCTGCCTGCAGGTGCAGAAGGTGCTGGTTTCATTTTACTTTATCAAATCAACTGCAATATCTGCCCATAAATCCAAGCTTGGGTTCCTTTCATGGCAGGTCATAAGTACAGTGGTTCACACTTCGTGTTTGTGGATGGGGGTCACTTTCTCAGCAAATTCTCATTTTCCCAGTCCTTGCCTTGGGCTAATAGTTAGTTACAAAGCTCAATCTCAAAAATGTCAAACCTAATGAAAAGAAAGAGGAATCATAAAAGAGAAAGATGGCTGCGGTTACCACCCTGGGTCCCTCTCACTCAGGCTTTGTAGATCCATCAACCAGTTAGAAGGGCAGGCTACTGCCTCTGCAGCTGGGGCTACCTTTGCCTCCCTAGTATCACTGGGGTACTATTCGTCAAAGAACACTTCTGGAAGAACAATATAGCAAGACCTGGCTGCTGAGTAGCAAAGGAAATCGAACCATGTTTCCACATTCCTCAGCCTATTCACTGCAGCATTTATATCAATCACGAGTGTTAAAAGCTGTGAACTTTTAATTTATAGAGCAGATGGGCTTTTTCTTCTTCTTCACCTTGTAGGCTGGGATACCTGGATTTAAACGAAGGCCAGTGCAATAGGATGGGGGGACAGATTATGAGGTCCTGTTAGATAGAGTTTTAGGTAGCTATCCAACCTTTCTAACCCAGATTTTGCCATGGCGAGGAAGCTAATACCCACAGAAAGCATGCAATGGTGCAGATCTCTGGGACTTAAAGGAAATTAGCTATAGTTGTCTCTGACAAGAAGACAATAGGGGCATACAAGATTCTTCTCCCTCTCTCCCTCCCTTCTTTCCTTCCTCTTTCCCTCTCTTTCTTCCTCCCCCCTTTCCTTCCTTCTTTCTTTCCTCTGTCTCTTCTTTCCTCCTTCCCTTCTTTCCTCTCTCCCTTCCTTCCTTTTTTCTTTCCATCTTTCTCCTTCTGTCTGATGCATATTTTCTGAGCATCTGTTATGCACCAGGCGTAGTACTATGTATGTGGTCTATCATAGGAAAAGAGAAACAATCCTTGCCGTCATGGAGCTTACGTTTTAGTTGGGAAGACATACTTAAGAAAATATTCACAAGTACATATGCAACTATTACTGTGGTTAAGTGCTGTGAGAAGAACAGAACATGGTG
>NC_138374.1:110326507-110360567 GCF_054177405.1 Leptonychotes weddellii
CTATTCCAGTCCCATCCACATCGATGCAAAATTTGGCTATTCACCCTTTCTGATGGCTGAGTAATATTCCATTGTATATACGGACCACATCTTCTTTATCCATTTGTCTGTTGAAGGACATCTCAGCTCTTTCCACAGTTTGGCTTTTGCGGACATTGCTGCTATGAACATTGGGGTGCATATGGCCCTTCTTTTCACTACATCTGTGTCTTTGGGGTAAATACCCTGTAGTGCAATTGCGGGGTCATAGGGTAGCTCTATTTTTAATTTTTTGAGGAACCTCCTCACTGTTTTCCAAAGTGGCTGTACCAACTTGCATTAACAATTGCAGTTAAAGGGCGCCTGGGTGGCTCAGATGGTTAAGCGTCTGCCTTCGGCTCAGGTCATGATCCCAGGGTCCTGGGATCAAGCCCCGCATTGGGCTCCCTGCTCAAGTGGGGAGCCTGCTTCTCCCTCTCCCTCTGCCATTCTCTCCACTTGTGCTCTCTGGCTCTATCTCTTTGTCAAATAAATAAATAAAATCTTTAAAAAAAAAAAGAATTGCAGCTAAAGTAAAAAAAATAAAGGACTCAAAATGGAGCACTCAGACAACAGAAACATCCTGATGTGATGCAATGTATGCATGACACAGCACAATTTTTGAAGTAATTTTTGCCAAAGTGTTCAGCCTGAATCTAATCAAGATTTAAATATAATGATTAGTTTACAAGCAACATAGGGACTAATGAAACATGTTAAACAATACCGTGAGGACATAATTGGCCAAATTCAGAACCGTGGGAATTACTATGGGACAAATGAACCAGTTTTTTTCAACAAATAAGCATTAATTCAAATGGTCTATTATAGGCTTAAGAGGCATATGAACAGAATGTGTGGACTTTGGATTCTGATCCGAACAAACCAAGTATTAAGAGGCATTTTTGAGAAATTGGAGAAAATGGAGTATGTGCATTAGATTACATTAGGAAATTACTGTAATTTTGGGGGGGGTTGAAAATGGCTTTGAAGAAAAAAGATTTTATCTGTTATAGATAAAACAAATAGATGAAGAAAATAAGGCTAAGTGTTAACAATTGTTAAATCCAGGTGTTGAGTATTTGGAATATACTGTGTTTAATACACTGTACTTCCTACTTTTCTATATTTTTAAAATTTGCCATAATAAAGTCTAAAAATAAATAGAAAATAGTTCTATATATCTATATTTGTATTTATTGGACAATTATAGATTAAAGTTACAACACCACCATTGGAAGGATTTAAACCAGTAAGGATTTTTTTTTTTAAAGATTTTACTTATTTATTTGAGAGAGAGAGAGAGCACATGAGGGAGAAGCAGACTCCCTGCGGAGCAGGAGGCCCAACGCAGAACTCAATCCCAGGGCCCTGGGATCATGACCTGAGCCGAAGGCAGTCGCCTAACCCCCTGAGCCACCCAGGCACCCCTAAACCGGTAAGGATTAATGAAACAATAATGTTCAATGTTGGTAAGTATGTTGCAGATGGACATTCTCTCATGCTGCTGGTAAAATCTAAATTTAATTGTAGACAAGAAAAATTTCTATAAAGCAATTGGAAAATACAAGTCAAAAAATTTCATACTTTCTGTGTGAATAAGTGCTAATACATGCTTTTATTATTCATTTTGTTGGTTCCATAGAGTTACATTGTAGGATTAGAGTAGCACTTCATTGAAGCAAATTCCATCAATCTAAAATGTGTAATGTTTCAAATACGCCAGACTCAGATGCACTATTCCTCTGCCTATACAGATTTAATAAATTAAACTATGGTCAAATAAGATGAAAAAACTTACTTAATTTTAAAGGCAAATAAGCTTAAGTAGGCTGTTTCCTTTTTTTTAAAGTTAAAATGTTAACATCAAATGATTCTTTCCTATTTACGAACCTAGCATTTAACACTATAATATTTTATTTTTTTATTTTATTATTTTTTTTTAAAGATTTTTATTTATTTTTTAGAGAGTGAGTGAGAGAGAAACAGCATGAGAGGGGAGAGGGTCAGAGGGAGAAGCAGGCTCCCCGCTGAGCGGGGAGCCCGATGTGGGACTCGATCCCAGGACCCCGGGGTCATGACCTGAGCCGAAGGCAGACACTTAACCATCTGAGCCACCCAGGCGCCCCTAACACTATAATATTTTAATTCATTCTTTTTTTTTGTTGGAATAAATGTATTTGAAACTAGGGAATTTTATTTTTCATTTTATTTGTATCTTTTCAAACACTCACAATGCACAGTTAGAAACAATTTAATTTTTTGAGGAAAATGTGCTTGTCTTAAGGAATTTGGGTAGGAGGGTATTGTTTGTTACATATATCCAATAGTCTGTATTTTTCTACCTGGCATTCTGGTACTCAGATCAATTATTCTTGTATTAGGATTTTATTTAAAAATGAGGCAGAAGAGAAAGCCATATTGCATTTATTTCTCAAATTGCAATAAGAAATGATGGCTTTGCACCGTGACATTGTTAAGAGAATTCTCCCCATCCTCAACCTACAGTAACATAAACAGGTATCTTTATTTGTTTCGCATTGTGATTTGAATTCTGTATCATTTCTATATTCAAAGTCTTTTTATTATACTTAGATTTGGGGTCTTCCTCCTCTCTCTATTCCATTTTCTCTTCTTGCTCTTCCTTCTTTGGCTTACATTTTCCTCAGTTGTAGCAGGAAATGGTTAACAGAATAACTTCTGTTCATCAAGTAACCTCAAAAACATAGAGAGAAAAAGTTTTCTTTATGTTTTAGACAAGAAAATTTCATTCTGCCTTGGATAAATAAAAACCAAACCCCATAACCTTACATGTGTTTTAAATTTAAAGCTTTGAATAATTTTGTAACTAAAAGACTCATTTCCCTAATTTGTAAGGGCCATGGAATTGTGTGAAAATAAGTGTTTGTAATAAAAAAAAAAAAGAGTGTTTGTAGGACCCATAATAGCCTTAACAAACATTTCCGCATTCAAGAGTTGAAAGGTTCTCATGGATTGAGTGTGTTATGCTCATACTTACAGTATTTTTTAAAAACATTATGAAAAGACAACACAATATGCACTCTGGAGATAGCTTTTGTGTAAAAAGAAAACAGTTTCTTTTTCTTAAGGCCTAGAAATAACAGTAAAGATAAGCAATAAACATTATGCTCCAGCTGAGGCCTCACTAATGAAATGAAAATAAGCAGGTCATCATTATAGTGGCATCCCACTAGAAATGTCACCATATTTTTTGAGAGACTCAACAATGACTGCAGGTTTGCATGTGAACTCTTTCAGGCACTGTGAACTTCCTGGGACTTTCTGCATGCATTTTTTTGTACATTTTTCCTTCAATATCCTTTTTGGAAACTAAGCCTGAAGGAAGTAAATTTCAGAGATTGTGTGAAAGTCGCAAGAGCCAGGAGGAAATTAAGCCTATTCTGAAATCCCAGCCACAGGATGGTGAGGTGAGTCTCATAAATCCATAGGTCAGGCTGGTGATCTCTTGCCTTTGGGCTTTCAGACAGATTTAGAAACATGAGAACCCTGAGGAATGCTGATCTAGGGTCTCTCTCCCAACTCCAAATTTTATAAAAGAAAAAAAGTGACAAACTAAATGCTATCTCCAGTGTTTGCAAAGAAGCTAAGTTACTTAATTTACCTAAGTTTGACTTTGTGACTCTTCACTTCTGCATGAAGACCCCCTCACACCTCCTTAAGGAGACTCTTCTCCATCCTCATGCCCCACAGCCCCTGACTTCTTGTTCTGCCAACCCCCTCACCCACTGCCTGAATTTTTCCTTTTGCTAACAGCACATTCCAGTCTTCCCCAAATTTTTCCAAGACAACAGCAGACATAAAAATAATTCAATTAAAAACAAATCATGTTTCCTTTTTTTTTCCTTTTTGGATAGGGTTATTACACTTAAGAATAGGAAAATACTTTAGATAATTATGTTTATATGCTTAGATAATAGGTTTTGGTAGGTAAGTTAGAGAAATATAAACTAAATGATAGTTGAACTTGGAATTTGTTGAACACTGTACCAGAAGGATTGTTGATTAACAGATTTATATAAAACTAGGGAAGCCTGTCCTAACATCTCTAAAAGCTTGTATTCATTTAGTCCTAGTCGATATTTTTGTTACTAATTTGAATAAAGATAGAATACTTCTTACATAATATATTAAGCACCTGCTATGTGTTGGCCTTGTTCTAAGCACTTGTCATCTATTAACTAATCCTCGTTCAACCCTGAGAGGTAGATATTATTAATAGACATTGTTATTTCATCCATTTATAGATAAATTCTACCATTTGTAAATGCTTTTAACCACAATTAGAGCATCCTTTAGAAATCATGATTGTCGGGTGCCTGGGTGGCTCAGTCGGCTAAGCCTCTGACTCTGACTCTTCATTTTGGCTCAGGTCATGATTTCAGGATTGTGAGATCAATTCCCACATCGGGCTCTGGGCTGAACGTGGAGCCTACTTAAGATTCTCCTGCCCTCGTGCACTCTCTCTCTCTCAAAAAAAAAAAAAAGAAGGAAAGAAAGAAAGAAAAAGAAAAAAGAAGTCATGATTGTCAACTATAAGGAAAATGAACAACTGGGAGTAAGCGCTGCTGGTTTGTGGGTGTGAAGGAGACTTGGCAGAGGATTTTCCTCCCTATTAGAAATAATTCAGCTCACCTAGCTATCTATGCACGTGAACATTTTCTCTCTCGTTCCATGTGTGTCCCTAGAAGCTATATGCATGATTGAAGTGTCAAATTCTTGTTCTATAAAATATCACCAAAACAATCTGTGATGAAGCAAAGCTGAATTTATTTTTGCTCAGTAAGAGAAAATACTACCTGGACAGAGAGAGCATCAGTACTCTCTCAGAGAGGGGAGGGTAAAATTGGGGCATTTATGGAGATGTTGAAGTCTGGTTTGAGGCAGGTCTTTCTGTGTAGAGGCTTAGATAGAACTATGCAGAGAAATAACATAATAGCTTATGATTAGTGGACATAGCTTTGAGGCAAAGAGCTTTGGGATATAAACTGTCATTGATGCTTTCTATTCAAAAACTGATGAATTTTTAGGAAGTTTGTGGAATCAGCAAAGGAGTTATCTGTAACTCTTCTTTCTCAACAAGAGATCCCTGGAGTCTTAAAGTTACATTGATGTAGACAGTGGGATAGTCAAGTTATGTTGATATAGACAGTAAGCTGTATAGATGGCCTTTATTCTGAAGCTCAACTTCCTATGATATATTAAATGAGGGAATGAAGATATTTTTTAAAATTCTTAGGCTTGACTGAAAGTTATAAAGTGAAATTCAACCAGTCAAACACAAAGTTAAGTGAACCATACAAGTATAGAATGAAGATGGGCTGGCTAATACTAATTCATTTGTTGAGGTTGGAGACGGGAGAACCCACGTCAAAATCTTGATGTTTCATTTAACTGTAACTCATAAAATCAGAAATATGTGTCATGGTTCCATAGAAACTAATATATTTTGAGTTGGGCTAATGAGGTATATTGTAGAGTATGCAAAGTAATAGCCCAGCACTCAAATGGCTCATATTCATTCATCCATCTATCCATCCATCCATCCATCCAATAATTAATTGATTAATTATTTGAGCAAACTGTTCCCTGGGGATCTATAGTTCTCTGGAACTGGATGTGAGGAAAGGGAGAGCCAAGATAGTTCAGGTTCCTCAAATCTTCAAACAAGCAGTCCCATTCTTTTGTTTGTCAAAAGCCACTTGCGGCTAGACCCAATTTGGAAGTATTTGCCTTGGGGCTTCTATGATCTACTTAAGGCAGAGGATGTCTTTTCTCTCTTGGGGGAACAATTAAAAATGGCTACTTAGTGTAGGCTAGAAAGGTACTGTAATGATAATGGGAAATTAAGAGAAAGAAAAAGACAAGGCAGGACATTTTTATATTTGATAGCCGTTGATAATCATTTAACTACAAACATGAGATTTGGGTCCTGCCTCCAATTAAACTCTGACCTCCTTGGGGACAAGGGCTATTTCTCACTTATTATGCTGTGACCACATTTTGTATAGGCTTAACATATCTCAGATGTTCAATAAATAGTCTTTTACTGACTGAAACAGTGGTAACTGAGGTTATTGTGGTAAGCTGAACATAATCTGAGTATTTTATTGAGACTGAGAAATTTGTAAACAGCAATGCCATAGAGCATGATAAAAGAATGAGTGTATGGTGCATGAAATAGGAAGCAGTTAGTCTCTGCTTAGAGGTGGGAAGTGCTTGACAGAGCAGTAGGCATTGATGGGGTTCAGCACATATTCGATACATGGCATCTTGGCATGTTGAATATCTTAAGCTAAAAGAATTTGAGAGAACATCAGAAGCCGGAAGGTCAATCTGACCTCCTCATTCTCCCACTTCTTCCCTGAAAGAGGACATAAAGCTCTCATGTGAAAAGATCATCCATGTATCAAGAGGAAGGAAGACATTTTTATAACCAGAGACAGGGAATTGGGGGCTAGGAAATCTGTATAAACAGACCTTGTTAAACTAATCCTTATCTTCCTAGTTACCTCTTCACCATTAAGGAACCCTATTCTAAACCCCTTTGTCTTGTCAATTCTGCACAGATATATTATTTCTTTGTCTAAAATTTATAAAAGCTTCCTGATCTGGTCATTTCTTCGGGTTTTCATTCTTTTGTAAAGTCTCCCATGTACATGTAAAAACTCACTAAAATTTGTATGCTCTTCTCTTGTCAATCAGTTTGATTTTCAGACCCACCTGGGACCCTAAGAGGTTGGAGAAAAATATTTTCTCCCCTACAGGATTTTCTAGACCAAGAAGCAGAGGAATACTGGGGGAAAAGTCATCTCAGTAAAACAGCATAAAATGTTCAAGACTTAGCAAGCAGTTTTGCTGAAGCATAAGCTGTAGGTAGCAGTGACAGCAGAGAAGACTGGGGATTTAAATAGGAAGCAGCTTGTCAGTGGCCATGGGTTATAGTAAGGAGTTTGGACTCGATCCATTTGTACTAGGGGCACTATCTAAGCAGAGGTGTTAAAAGATAAGTGCATATCTGTCTACTGAAGACTGCCTAGTTTCTCTCAGCAATGTCTGGTAGCTCCTAGGGTACAGAGCATCAGACTTCTGTTAGAATTTCCTAATTATGGATGTTATTGATGTAGTTAAAATTTTGTTAAAAAAAAAGATAATTTTCAAAAAAAGAGTAAAATCATGACTCTTGTACAGGTTTAAAAATGAACACATGTTAAGAATTTATTTAACTCATGAGGGAACCAGGCAGATGTTAAAACTGATTCATGAATGAATCCAAGAAACACAAATTTATATGGAGTAAAGGAATGTTGAAATTAATGTGTAACAGAGATAAAACTGGCTTTTCTACACTGAAGAAGGGAAATCGATTGAATCACTACCAGATAGACCAGAATTTGTATATCTATCAGTTATCTAAAACTGGCAATGCTTAAAAGTAATTTAAAGATAATGGAAAATTAGAATTAGCTAATCTTGGCTAGTATCCTCTAGGCAATTCTTAGTCTTTCACTGATACACAAATTGTTTTTTTCTATGGTGACTTCTCTAGTTTGTTTTGAAAGACTATCAGTGCTTTAGGGTGAAGAAAAGAACTAGGGAAATAAGAGAGAGATAATGCCTGAACCAATGTATTAAGGATGAACATGAAGAGACAGAATTGTGAAATGATGAAGCTAGAAATTATGTGACTTAGAAAGTGATTGAAAGTGGATGCTGAGGAAGAGGAAGTTTTCTACTTGGGCCACTGCATAAATTGTCTTCTAAGATCTGATGTAAGAAAAAAAAAAATAGAAAAGGTATGAAGAGAATAATAGGTTTAGTTTTAGGGTCCATGGAGTTTGATGTGCCTTTGAGACATCCAAGAGGAGATGCTTAGTTGACAGTTGTTAGGAAATGGATCATCACCAGAAATACAAATTTGGGAACCATCAGTGAATCAGTGACCCTAAGTCTTGGGTATAAATAGGGACTTTCAGAAATAGTAAGAAAAGGAGAAGTCTGGGACAATATTTCTGCTGAATATCAACACTTAAATGATACCCAAAGGAAGAGGACACTTACAGAAGATTGAGATGGAATTTAGAGAGATAAGTGGAGAATAAGAAGAAAATATGTCATAGTAGCTGTATTAGTTATCTTTTGCTTCTCTAATGCTGTATAAAAATTACAGCCAAAATTTAGCAGCTTAACACAGTAAACACTCAACACAGTTTCTGAGAGTCAGGAATCTGGGTGCTGCTTATCTGGGTGGTTTTGGTTCAGTGTCTCTCACAAGGTGGTAGTCAAGATGTTGGCCAGGGTGGCAACCATCTCAGGGAGAGGCCCCAGTTCCTCACTGATTGTTCCTTGGAGGCTTTTTTTTCTTGTTGTGTGAACCTCTCCAGGGGTGGTCTGAATGACCTCACAATCTGGTAGCTGGATTCCCCCATGGCATGTGATAGGAGAGAGATAGGGAAAGAGAGGATGAGAATGAGAGAGAAAATGCACAAGTGAGACAGCCCGAGACTGAAAGTGGAATCTCTTAAAGCCTGAACTCTGTAGAAATTGATCATTCCTTCTTCCATATGCTATTCATCACACAAACCAACCTTGGTCCAATGTGGAATGAGTCTCAGTAAGGGTGTGAGTACCACAAGGTACTGATCATTGGGGGCTATCTTGGAGGCTGGCTACCATAAAAGCTAAGGAAAAAGAGTTAGAAGAAGGATGCACTCAATAAATATTAAAAAAATATATATTAGGGCGCCTGGGTGGCTCAGATGGTTAGGCATCTGCCTTCGGCTCAGGTCATGATCCCAGGGTCCTGGGATCGAGTCCCGCATCGGGCTCCCTGCTCCTTGGGAGCCTGCTTCTCTCTCTCTGTCTCTCATGAATAAATAAATAAAATCTTTTAAAAAATATATATATATTATATTATATTATATTATATTATATATATATTATATATTATATATATTATCATATTCTACCTTTTAAAAATGACACACATTAGAGTATAACTAGTTAGTGAAGATTCTATAAATAGAATTCTACAAAGAGGACATTGGGCGTATATGGACGTTTAAAGTGGAAAAGAGAATTAGGAAGCACGTGCTAGCTGTGTTAAGATATCTGCTCTCATTTTTGCCTTTAAAGCTCAAGGTTTTGAAGTTCTTCAAGTTTCAAGGAATAGGGAAATACTTAGGCAATGAAAATGGTTGATGATTCATGAGAAAGATTCACAAGACTAGGAAGCCGTCTTTTTTTTTTTTAAGATTTTATTTATTTGAGAGAGAGAGAGAGCATGAGTGGAGGGAAAAGGCAGAGGGAGAGGGAGAAGCAGGCTTCCCACTGAGCAGGGAACCCTATGCAGAACTCAATTCCAGGGTCCTGGGATCATGACCTAGGCCAAAGGTAGAGGATAAACTGACTGAGCCACCCAAGCACCCCAGGAAACAGTCTTAATAAGCACAGAATTTATGCTTCACAAGTAATGGAAGAACATTCTGGTTACAATCAAAGTTGCATAGTCAGGTTTGGAGAATTGAAACTGTCTGGCTACACCATAATGTTATGACCTAATCTTACCATCTCTTAGCATCAAGGGGTAATCGATCCTAATCATTATAGTGACTGAGAACATCTCTGTTACTGTCAACCATCAACTGAATCCTCTCTTCTACTTTTGTTTAGTCATCGTTTCCACTGTCTTGTCACTTTTGCTTGTTCTTAACTTACCCTCTGTTAAGTTTTTCCTACTGCCTTCTGTCAGTGTGTCTACAGGCTTGTGTCACCATACTACTGGAATGAAAATCTCTCTCTCTCTAGCACCTGTTCCCCTCCTCGTGGCTCTCTGTTCCCTCACCTACTTCATTCCTCTTTCTAGAAGTTATCTCTACTTGATATGACACTCATTCATTCATTCATTCATTTTTGCTCACTGTTGGAATGTAGCCCCATGAGATCAAGTTTTTAATTTTATATACAGCTTGCCCTGGCATATCAGGGACTCAATTATCATTTTTTAAAAACTTAACTAATGTGGCATATTTAAATAATCCCATGAACCCATCTCTGACCTGATTGTCTGGAGGTAATTTCTTTTTTCTTTTTTTTTTTTAAATTTATTTATTTGAGAGAGAATGAGAGAGAGAGCATGAGAGGGGGGAGGGTCAGAGGGAGAAGCAGACTCCCTGATGAGCAGGGAGCCCGATGCGGGACTCGATCCCGGGACTCCAGGATCATGACCTGAGCCGAAGGCAGTCGCTTAACCAACTGAGCCACCCAGGCGCCCCTGGAGGTAATTTCTATGGGTAAGGCAGGCTCCCTACCTGCTGTGATGCTATAGGTTGTGTGAACTTCATCAGGGGAAGTATGGTAACTACAGAAGGTGACCTCTTTTAATGAAAAAAACAAAAACAAAAACAAAAAACCAGTATTTACTATCAGAAGTGTTTACTGTTTAAAGAAACATTAGAATTAAAAGTTAGAAATGTAGAACAGTAGTACATCTTTAATCATGAAACTTCAAAAATTTTAACGTGTATTAAAGAGAATAAAATATCTTTGATTTTGTGTCTACTAAGTGAAACAAACACTTGTTTACCTTAGTATTAATAGAACTCCAGTATAAAGGAAAATCAGCAAATAATGAATGAGTCGTGAGATGATAGCTCAATATTCTCTATCACATTCCTATTAAGTTCCACTTCTCTTAAGAAACTACTGTAACTACTCTAGCACAGTGTAGGTATTACTTTTATAAATTTATATTTATTTTTCCCAGGTTATTAAGACATAATTGGGGCGCCTGGGTGGCTCAGTCGTTGGGCATCTGCCCTCGGCTCAGGTCATGATCCCACGGTCCTGGGATCGAGCCCCGCATCGGGGTCCCTGCTCTGCGGGGAGCCTGCTTCTCCCTCTCCCACTCCCCCTGCTTGTGTTCCTACTCTCGCTATCTCTGTCTCTGTCAAATAAATAAATAAAATCTTTAAAAAAAAGACATAATTGACATGCATCATTGTATAAGTTTAAGGTGTATAGCATGATGGTTTATTTACATATGTTGTGAAATTATTACCATAATAAGTTCAGCTACATCTACCTCCTCATATAGAAACAATATAAAGAAGAGAAAGAAGTGAAGAAAGGAAAAAAAATTTTCTCATGATAAGAATTGTTAGGATTTACTCTCTTAACTTTCTTATGCATCATACAGCCATATTAGCTCTAGTCATCATGTTGTACATTACATTCCTAATACTTATTTATCTTGTAACTGGAAGTTTATGCCTTTTGACCACATTTCTCCAATTCCCCTTCCCCCACCCTACACCTCTGGTAAACAGATCTGATCTCTTTTTTGTTTGGTGTTTTTATTGTGGTGGTGGTAGTTTTTTTAGATTCCAAATATTAGTGAGATTATACAGTATTTGTCTTTTTGTGTCTGACTTATTTCATTTAGCATAATGTCTTCAAGGCCCGTTCATTCACAAATGGTAGGATTTCCTCGTTTTCTTTATGGCTGAATAATATTCCATTGTATGTGTACGCCACAACCTCTTTATCCATTCATCCACTGACGGACACTGAGGTTGTTTCCATGTCTTGGCTCTTGTAAATAATGCTGCTATGAACATGGGGGCGCATATACCTTTCCAACTTAGTGTTTTCATTACCCTGAATATGTTCCCAGAAGTGGAATTGCTGGATCATAGAGTAGTACTAGTTTTAATTTTTCAAGGATCCTCCACACTGATTTCCATAGTGGCTATGCCAATTTATAATCCCACCAACAGTGTGTAAGGGTCCCCTTTTCTTCACATCCATGCACCTTTGTTATCTTTTGTCTTCTTCACAAAAATGTTCTGTCTGCTCTTCTTTCCACTTGAGCGCTGTTGGGCCTCAGAGCTTCCAGGAATTGTTGCCAGCTCTTCTGCTCAGATTGGGCTAGAAGACGCTCTCCGTGGTAGGTGGAGCTATGTCTCAGTCCCCTTGCCTGCATGCAAAGGGGAAGGAAATGCTCCCAGCTGCTCTCCATTTCCCAAAGAGGCTCTCCATTTGCCTGAGCCACCAACTGAACTCCTACCCTCAATTTTTGCTGTGAGTTAATCTCCCACCTGTGCCTAGCATGGAACCTCCATGACTGGTACTGGTTTTGCTCTGGGGGTGATCATCTCTGTTTACCCCCCTCTCTGCTGGAGTTGCACAGCTTCTAGGAGTTGTCACCAGCCCTTCTGGTGGAAGGCATCCCCCACAGTGGCTGGGGCTGTGATTTAGCACCTTGCCTGGTATGACAAACAAGGCTGTAGGGCTGGCACACCTCCTCATTTAAGGATCAGAATCAGAGAGATCTGCATCTCTCCAAGTTCCCTGGTATGAGTTGCATCCCCAGCTTAGTTTTGCAGATGAGCAAAACTGCTGGTTAGGATTACCACTTGGACACTGCAAGTATGAATTCAGTCTGCCAAGATCCTTGTGTGGTTGTGGTAAGTCCCACCCGGCTTCTCTGTCACAGATTCCCAGTGGTTGAGCCCCACAGATTACTCTGCAATCCCTGTGGTGCAAGATCAAAGTGGGGGCTCCCACAAAGTGACCCCATAGTGCTAGTGGAGGATGGTTGCCCACCACCGCACCCTGTTCTCTTTTTCCACTGGAGTAACTGGCAGCTCAGGGGAGACCTGTCCAAGTAGTACTGTCCTGTACTGGGGGATGGTCAATGTGGTCAAGGGGTAGCTGCTGCTCTTAACCCTTCTTTTTTTTTTTTTAAGATTTATTTATTTTAGAAAGAGAGAGAGAGTGAGAGAGACAGTAAGTGTACGTGAGGGTTGGCGGGGAGGGGCAGAGGAAGAGAGAGAATCCCATGCAGACAACCTTGCTGAGCATGGAGCCTGACTCAGGGCTCGATCTCATGACCCTGAGATCATGACCTGAGCCGAAACTAAAAGTCCAATGCTTAACCTACTGAGCCACCTAGGCTCCCTTGCACTTACCATTCTAATGCAATCTGTTTTGGTCTCTGTGGTATAGGAGGAGTGCTTCAGCCTTAACACTGTGTTCTAGGATTCTCTCAGTTATGTCTTGTTCTTGAAGAGTTGTTAGTTATTCTTCTTGTGAGGAGGAGTGAAGTCAGGAATAACCTATGTTGCCATCTTGGTGATGTCACTCTCTAACTCTAAAGCTCAGTGGCAATGAGATACAAGAGCATTGAACTAAATTTTTAAAATTTAAAAAAAAATCAAAAGTCTCATCTTCTTAGATAAACTTAATGGTTTTTTTGGGAGGTGTTATCTTTTGAAGTCAAGGACTTACACTATTTCTGGTTATTAAACCTCAGTGCCTTGTGCGTAGTTGAGGCTTAATACAGAATAATAATAATAATAATAATAATAATAATAATAATAACTATTATTGACACTGTTTAAAAGCCTATGAATTTTCATGAAAACTTAAGAATAAGTTCTACTTTGCTCTCATTTTAAAGATAAGAAAACTGTGTCAGAGAAGTTGGGTAAAAGAGCCAAAACTGGACATCGAACTCTCTTTTAACTTGTCAGTTGATATCCAGGATGTTTGAGGTCCATTGGATCTTGCGGATTTGTCAGAAATAAATGTTCCTGTGTCCTTTCTCCTAACACACTATTTACAACAACTTTGAAGCCAAATTCTTTTCAGATATGACACTAAGAATAGGTTGGCTGTTCTCTGGTTGATGTTCTTGATTTGGAATAATTCTTAATTATTTTGGAGAGAATATATTTTTTAAGAGTATGGCCCCTATTAGCTGAGCACATGATGATAATTCACTTTTGAATAAATAATTACTATTTTAAGTGACTTGCCTTCTTTTTGAAATGGATTGATGTGGTTTATGAATTAAGCCACAATTTAGGATGAATGTTTTCATTAAAAAATAGGGCAGAGTTCATCAGGAAAACACCATGCCTAGAGTATTTTAAGAACCATGTGTGGACAATGTGGCTCTAAGGTTTTTGCAACTAAATCAAAAGGGAAAATCTATTGAGTCATTTGATTTTCATTTTTTTTAACACAGAAAGAAAGTACATTGAAAAGTTTATAAAAATGGTTATTTTCCTCCCTTGGCTTAAATGTTTACCCTGCAAAATAAAGACATTACACAAGGTAGTCTCTTAGTTTCCTTCTTGCTCTATGATTTTATAAGCTTCAGTATAATATTACAAAAATAACATAAAAGGCATTTCTTATTGTAAACCTCTATAAAGGCATAGGACAGGGTGGAGTGAAGGTCTTTCCCTGAAGGAATATAAGCCAGCCCAGATGCTCTGAATTCTGATGGTCTCTAAATTAATACAGGTTAGACATTCACAAATAAATAGTGGTTTTAATAGATTCCATCAAGGCATTCATTATAACCAGTGATTATTTAAAAATAACCAGTAGGTTGACCCAATTTTTTTGTTAAATTAAAGATTGGTTGCATATCTTGTATATATACACATAGCTTGACTCAGTGTTTATGGGTGCAAAGTTTCACCTCTTCTGTATATTTAGTTTTCTCTGTATTCTTATTAATCTGGATTTTTATTTTTACATTTAATTAATTAATTAATTAATTTTACAGTAATAAAAGGAAATGTGACAGTGAGGAATAAAACATTGCTCTCCTGATCCCTTTCTCTCAAGAATTTCTGCCCTCGGCAACTTTTCAACAAACACTTATTTAATGTCTGCTCTGAGACAAGTCCAGAACCTAACAGAGAGCTCTCCCAGATCTGTATCTGAGACTCCCAACCTTGACCTTTTCTCTGGCTCCCAAAATCTTACAGCAACTTGCAGGGTATATCTTCACCTTGTTGTGCAGTTTTCGTATCAAATCCTATATACCCCAACTGAGTCCTTTCTAATTCTTCTTCTGAAAGGTACTCCCATATTCTTGCTTTATATCATAATCAACCCATTAAATCACTTAACACATATTGATTTAGCTCCCTCTACATGACAGGCATTTGGCTGGGTGTTGGAACAAGAGTGGCAAAGCTCCTGCTGGTATGCAACTTTCGGACAAGGAATAAACAAGTAAGTGTAGAAAATACATACAGTAATTACATGGCGTGTAACCAGAGTTCAGTTTAGTGCTGTCAGAGAAGGCCTCTCTGAGATCTGAAAAAGGAGTAACTCATCGTAGTAACTATAGAGTCATCCCTACTTCTCATTTTTTTCATCCACTCGTCCATTCATTAATATTCATTTCGTATACATTTACTGAATGCCCACTAAATACTAGTCAGTGTGAAAATGCTTAAGAATGCAAAGATGAATAAAAGCATCCTCTGTTGTCCCTGGATGTTACAGTCTAGTGAGGAGGTAGATCAATAAGCAAATAAGGTCAATAAAGTGTTATTTATTTATTTATTTATTTATTTGAGAGTGCAAGTGTCCGGGAGTCGGGGGAGCAGAGGGAGAGAGAGAATCTCAAGCAGACGCCCACACTCAGCGTGGAGCCCAGTGCAAGTCTCCATCATGACCTGAGTCCAAATCAAGAGTCAGAGACTTAACAAACAGCCACCCAGGTGCCCCTAGTGTTGTAATTTATTTTGATCGATACCTACATGGGGTTCTGTAGGGATAACCAGGATGAAGGGGCTTACTCAAGTATAAGCTTAAGACCATCATATGTATCTTATTCCTCTTAATATTCCCAGCACAGGATGCAAATAAGCACTCAAAAGAATGTGAGGAATGGATATATGAATAACATCACACTGCTATTTATGCTGGAGTAGAGAGTAAAGTCCTATTGATTTGCTTTGTTTATCCATTATTCTATTGTTCCAGATATGGTATATTTCTCTCAATATCAATCTGTATTTCATTATTTATAATGCCATACCTGGCATTTTGAAATACTTTTCTTTCTCTGGAGATTCCTTTCAGTAATAAAAAGATAAAATATTTTGCTATGTCTCAAAATACCAACATAGATCACAAAAACAAAACCAAAAAAAATCTGATAAAATTCTAATTGTTGTTTCCTTGGTATGTCATAGATTCTGGCACATATATTATCTAGTTACCCCTCACCTCAAAAAAATTGAGTACATTCTGGGCACCTGGGTGGCTCAGTTGGTTGGGCGACTGCCTTCGGCTCAGGTCATGATCCTGGAGTCCCGGGATCGAGTCCCACATCGGGCTCTCTGCTCAGCGGGGGGTCTGCTTCTCCCTCTGACCTCTTCCCTCTCATGCTCTCTGTCTCTCATTCTCTCTCTCAAATAAATAAATAAAATTTTTTTAAAAAAATTGAGTACATTCTCCAAATCACAGGATTTACAAATGACATGGTAGGGCAGTGGAAACACTGGCCCTTGACACAGATGAGCAGAGATGATTCTTGCTTGTCCCCTCTACATCTGACATTTAGCAAAAAATTAAAAGCCTGAGTCCTGTCTCCATTTTCAGTCCAGTAATTTTAAATACCATTTATTTCTCATTATTGGCAAGTTCATAATTGTTTTTAATTTTGCTCCTTCTTACTACGTATAACTGGAAACAGTTTTATTTTCCCCCAGCTTTGGTGTACTGGAAGAACAGGTCATCTTTCGTTTTAAGAGCTTTTCACAGGTGGAAAGATGAACTTGTCCTTCAAATGTCTCCTCATCCAGTTAAGTAATCCTTTTTGATGTTTTTAGCTCATTTTTTTAAAGCTGTCTTTAGTTTTGAAGAAAGTTAATTATTTCTTGCTGAAACAAAGGATCTTTACCTAAATCTTGTGCTAGAAATATGGTTTTAAACAAGAACCGTCCGTGCCTATTTGAGCTTTCCTCAAATGTGTTCATATTTGGAGGAAATTAGTCACACGGTTCACTAGAAAATTATTACTGATGATATTCCTATTTTTATTTCCTTATTAATTGATTTTATAATGACCTGAAATTCAGTAGAATTATATTATGTAAAAATAGGAACATTTAAGGTAGTGCTTTGTTTAATCCATGTTATTTTCTATAACCATCCACACAAATATTTTCAGAATGCCCTTTGTCTCTCTGATATGTTTTGTCTTCTAGAACAGCAATCTAATAAGTTGATGGTCTTTTTTTAATGTACTTTAAAAAATTCAAACATCTGTCTGATTTATTATATTCACTGTAGACCATATAAATTTAATGGTGGGGAGAAAAAAAAAGCTTTTCCAGAGATCTTAACCCTTCCATATGTAAGAATATTTTTTAATGGGATTTTTGAACAAGAAAAAAATATTTGATAGCCTGCAAGTTTATAGGCAGTTGAAACTGTGACTGGAAATCTTGATTTTTTTTTAAAGATTTTATTTATTTATTTGACAGAGAGAGACACAGAAAGAGAGGGAACGCAAGCAGAGGGAGTGGGAGAGGGAGAAGCAGGCTTCCCGCAGAGCAGGGAGCCCGATGCGGGGCTCTATCTCAGGACCCTGGGATCATGACCTGCGCCGAAGGCAGACGCTTAACGACTGAGCCACCCAGGCGCCCCTGGAAATCTTGATTTTTTAAAAAAATACAGAGAATTGAGCAAGGCTATAAAAGATGACAGTTACTCAACCTGTCACTCTTAGGAACTAAGAACAAAGTTGCCTGATAAACATGACTGTTCAGGGGCAAAAAGACACTTTTGCAGAATTGAGCCTGAAAACAATGCAGGATTCATTCTTTTTGTCTCTTCCTTAAACTTTGAGGTAATGAGGTCAGAAGGCAAGTCAGAATCGTAATGCTATCCCAACAACTGTTAGGAGCGAGCATTGCTAAGAGAAGGAAGGTACCAAATTGGAAATGATGATAGAGGAAGAGTCATAGTTAGAGAATCCCCAGCATGGAAAGCAGAAACCTAATTGTAAGACGAGATGCACAGAAAGTACCTTAGGTCTGAGGTCCTCTGGAATAAATCTTTGGTGATAACAACACAGTCCACAACAGGGATACTTTTATATTTATAGTTTATTCTCCATTATTGCCAGAGGCCTCAAATCCCACATAGTCAAAATCTCCATTCATTGCTGCCTGCTGGGCATTTAACAAGGGCTCTTGTAACAGGACCCAGAACAAGTATGAACATGAATAAAAAGTGCAGGGGCCAGCCAGGCACCACAGGCTGTGAGGTAGCCAAGTGGAGGCATTGGAGAGAAACAGAGAAAGCATCCAATGACCCTTAGTGCCTCAAGGCATGGCTTCAAAAGGTGTCAACACCAATTAAATTGTAAAAGCTCTGTCAGCTTCTGAAAAGTCATCCAGACAGGGACAAGACAGTACATAATCAAAGGGCTGGTATATGATTCTGTATGGTCTACACTAGACCTGGTATGCACATGCACGCCTGGCAATTTGTGACCCATATGTGAGCCTTCAAGTTAAGGCTGTCCTTAAAGGTGTAAATATCCTTCCTTTGGGAGCTGTCCAGGTTTAAGCTGGGGGATCTTGAAAACCTTTATTAGCAGGTAGTGACTGGTGGCTCCCATAGGTAAATTGCCTGAAAATATAACCATAACTAAGACATGTACCACAGATTAGGAGCATAGATCAGCTAACAGATAATTGCCTAGTCTCTTGGCTTGAGCTAAACAGAGGCAGAAAAGCAAATGTGACAAACAATATTACAGAGCGTTTTCTTTGTTAGCAAAGGCTTCATGGAATCTACTCTTTTGGGCAACAGGACATTTTTAGAGTAATGGATCTGCAGAGGGTTTGTTTCAAATAGCTACACTAATAAGAAGATAACTTTGCATTTTTTATTTGGCTTTAGAAAGTATTAATGTGGCTTTAAGGAATTTATTGGCTTTTGGCAAAGGTACCCTAATCTCAATTCATGAAACCATGTCCCTCTCTCTCTCTCTCTTTTTCTCTTTTTTGCCTACGGGTAACTATGATAGGTACGACCAATTTATTGGATGGCTTTCAAAGTGACAGCAGAGTTGGGGAGGAGAAGAAATGCATTTTATAGCTAGGGGAAAAAAGATAGGAAGAACTGTCAAAGTGTTTCTCACGTATTTTATTGCTAAGTAATTTTCTTGGTCTATGGAACTTTTTCACTCACCAAATCAAGTAAAATGCCTGGGGTTTGAGGTAGATTGATTCATGCTGAAAAGTAGACTCTAATGACATTAAAGTTCCAAGCATGGTCAGTCTAAAAAAAAACAAAAACAAAAACACAAAGCTCAAAAAGATTATTCTTATCTAGTTTTTTTTTGAGAGGGAATGTCATTTAACATAAGGATTTAGAATGCAATCTTTTTAAAAAATTAAACTATTTGAATGCTCTTAACATAGTTAAAATTACCCTTTTATTTTGAAGGAAAGATAAACCAGGCATAAAATAACGTAGCATATTATGGAGTATCAGCATGAAGCTATAATTTTTAGATTATCTATTAGATACTTTATTTCAAAATATAATAGCTGTTTTAAAAAAATAAGTTCAATAACAAGTAGCAAATTGAGGAACACATTTATTGAAATTTTAGTATTGATCCTGGGTTAGTCGAGATGGGCTGAGTAATGCTATAGCAACAAAGAAAGAAACCTCAGTGGCTTAAAACAGATACACTTTCTCACATAAATATCCTATGGGTCTGGGATACCCTGTAGAACAGTGTTCCTCCACTTGCTTTTTAATATGGAAACTCTTTATCAGTATGTGCTTGCAGAATTGTCATGAGAGGGAGCAGGAGTTAGGGAGTCAAGTACCTGCAACTAAATACTCCTACTCATGTTCCTACGTGACGAACATCATTTTGCTCACATTTAATTAGCCAAAGCAAGTCACAGGGCTATCCTGAACTTCCAGGGGCAAATACAATTATCTCGTGAACTTGAAAGGAGAAGGAATTGGTATTAACAAACAGTTGTAAAGTCATCCATAGACCAACCACTCCTTCAATAATCAAGTATTCTTTCCTCTCTTCTGCCCCATTCCTACATTCAAGCCCTCCAAAAGATGATCCAAAAGCTCTTCATCCAGCATGGAGTCCATGAGATCCCAGATAAGAATGTGGCTCTTGTTGGTATGGAGACATATAAACTTAAAGGAAAAGTTGTTTTCTCCCTTCATAATCCACAGACTATGAAGGAATAGGATGATACTGAAACTCAATGTGGGAATTTAGAGAAGCTGATGGGCAGTCATTGTGAGGACTCCTTAGACTGAGTGGTGGGGAATGTTCTCAGTTAAGCCTGGCTTCTATTCCCTGAGGGGGGATCCCAGACTCTTGTTCTTGGTGACATGTGACTTCACACTTGAAAGCTCAATTCTTTCTTTATTCTTCTTTGTCGCATCTATCATGGGCATTGGGGAAAATAAGGAATAAAGAAGTGAGAAATAAGCAGTTCTCTTAGCCCATTACCTGCCTGAGAAGTGTTAGGTACCAAGGGTGATTTTATTTGTTTATTTATTATTTATTGTTTTTTTCTTTTATTATTTTATGTTAGTCACCATACATCATTAGTTTTTTTATTTTATTATGTTATGTTAATCACCATACATTAAATCATTGGTTTTTGATGTAGTGTTCCATGATTCATTGCTTGCGTATAACAGAGTGCTCCATTCAATACATGTCAAGGGTGATTTTAAGTTATAAGTAGCCATGGTCTCTTTGAGTCCAGTCATGGGATTCCTTTGGCAGTGAAATTCTCTCAGAAGGTTCATAGGTTTCTTATCTATTTGATTCTACATGGTTCCACGTACCAATTCCACGCCCACAAGGTTTCTTTTTCTTTCCTTTTTTTTTTTTTTTTTGAGATTTGGTTCCTGAAATATTTGCTTTCTTATTTTCTCCCTTTTCCTCTATAAAAGAGGAAGGAGAAGAACCTTCTTTCAACTCTCCCCCCAACCTCCCCACCCCCTTTCATATTTGCAGTTGCTTTTCCATTAAGTCTATCATGGTTCAGGAGGAGAGTCACATTTTCAGTCTCCTTTCCTTACAGATTTTGGCCAATTGAAAAGGATAGATGGGGTGCCCCACTTTTAATCATATCTTTATTCTAAGATGACTTAATCTGTTTCCAGTTTTAAACATGGTGTGGTAGCCATCCCTTGATTTTATCCTAGGCTTAATATTTAGATTTCATTTTTCTGTTTTGCACAGACTCTAAGAAGCAGTAGCATTTTCTAACCCTACTAATTCCCATACTTCTTTATTCTTTCTTTCTTTCTCTTTCTTTCTTTCTTTCTTTCTTTCTTTCTTTCTTTCTTTCTTTCTATTTAAATTCAATTAGCCAATATATAGTACATCATTAGTTTCAGATGTAGTGTTTAATAATTAATCAGTTGCATATAATATCCAGTGCTTATCACATCATGTGCCCTCCTTAATGCCCATCACCCAATTACCCCATGTCCCCAGCCACTTCCCCTCCAACAACCCTCAGTTTGTTTCCCAGAGTTAAGAATCTCTCATGGTTTATCTTCCTCTCTGATTTCTTCCCATTCAGTTTTCCCTCCCTTTCCCTATGAATCCTCTGTGCTGTTTCTTATATTCCACATATGAGTGAAACTATATGATAATTATCTTTCTCCAATTGATTTATTTCACTCAGCATAATACCCTCCAGTTCCATCCACATTGGTGTAAATTTTAAGTATTCATCCTTCTTGATGGCTGAGTAATATTCCTCTGTGTGTGTGTGTGTGTGTGTGTGTGTGTGTGTGCTATACCACATCTTCTTTATCCGTTCATCTGTCGACGGACATCTCAGCTCCTTCCACAGTTTGGCTATTGTGGACATTGCTGCTATGAACATTGGGGTGAAGTTGCTCCTTTGGATCACTACATTTGTATCTTGGGATAAATACCTAGTAGTGAAATTGCTGGGTCGTAGGGTGGCTCTATTTTTAACTTCTTGAGGAACCTCCTAATTGCAAACCAGTCTATTCTTTTCTGAGATCATCTTTTTATCTTTTTGTGATACCTTGCCAATTGCAGCTAACATCAACCTGCAGACACTCTAATTTTCTATTTAATCTTTCTTCTAGAGCAACACATTTTTGCATAAGATCTGTCTTATAAATTATCATTGATGATAATATTACCAAATGGTTTCCATCTTCTAGCCTCCACAGGAGGTGGCCATTCACAACTGCTACCCCTGTAGGATCAACACTAAACCTATGCCACATATTTTAGAGTTTTTGTCATGGCAGCATCTATTCCTAGTATAAATTAGTGTTTTAGTCAGCATGGATTAGGTTAGGCTACACTAACAAACAGCCCCAAATTTCAGTAGCTTAAAACACAAAGATTTATTTCTCTTTCATGCAAAGTGCACTATGAACCCAGAGAACTCTCAGGGCAGCTGAACAATCCTCCATGGGCTGGCTCTTTGTTGCACTGTCTTAGCAATGTAGTTTTCCTATAGCTATAACAGAGACAAAGTGAAGTACAGAATTGGGAGCCAGTAATTAAAATTCTTCTTCCTGGATGTGACAATTGTAATTTCTGCCACTCTTAACTCTAAGAGGCAGGGATATATATTTATCTTATGTGTCCTGAAGGCAAGGAGAGTTGGGTATCAGGGATTAGAGGTCATGTCTGCCAAATACCCTGACTTTGTGATTTGATGAATGGGAATGCCATTCATCAGTTAGTTTCTGAACCCCTACTACTATAAGCATTTTTTTCTTCATTATTAGAAGCATGATTATAATCCTAGCTGACAAATTTTATATATTTATTAAATTTTTAAAGTATTTAAAAGGTTCAATATAACTTTTGTGAATGGCTTCTACTAGTTTTTCAGATTCCAACTTACTTTCTAAATAGACACTATAACATGTTACTCAACGTTTTCCAATTACAATTATCAGGTATTTTATAGGACCGCTATATGTCCCATTTTAATTTAGTGATTTTTAGGGATAAGCATCAGCAGTTGGTTGAATGGTGTGCCCCAAAAGATATGTCCATGTCTTGGAACATGTGAATGAGACCGTATTTGGAAAAATGGCCTTTGTAGATATAATTAGGTTAAAGATCTGGAGATGAGGAGATCATCTGAATTAGGATAGGTCCTAAATCCAATGGCAAGTGTCCTTATAAGAAGAGATGAGGAGAAGGTGTTCTCCAGAGCAGAAGACCATGTGAAGACAGAAACAGAGACTGGGGTAGAGCTGTGAGGAAGGCTGACAGCCCCTAGAAGCCGAGAGAGACAAGGGAGAGTTCTCCTTTAGTGTCTTCAGAAGAGTGCAACCCTGGTAACACCTTGATTTTGGACTTCTGACCTCCAGAACTATGAGAGAATGAATTGATGTCCTTTTAAGCCATCAAATTTGTGGTAATTTATTACCACAGCCCTGGGAAATGAATAGTGTCCATGCAAGCTTTAGGCTTTTAAGAATAACAGATACAATGAATTAGTCACTATCATGACAAAGTCACAAGATTTAGTATTAAAAGTCCTAGGTTTGAATTTGGATGATCTGAATTCCAGGTTTAACTTTTTGAAGTAGTTATACCTTTAAAAAATAATCAGTTTCCTCATCTATAAAAGGAAAATTATAACAAGCCCTGCCCTGCCGATCTGGAGTACTGCTTTATGAATCAAATGAGGTTATTGATGTGGGGTGCCTCGAAATTAATAATACAGCAGATAAGTGAAATTTTAATTATGACAGTTGTTAATATCAGGTTAACAATAAATAGAAACAGACCTAGGCCTGACATTGTAATTTCTAAATAGTTTCTTTTTAAAATGGACTTCATTTAGTGAGCTTCTTAAGATTTACAAAAAAGGGATAAAATGGTCTAAGCACTGGGCAAGCAAAAGCCTTGCCCTCTCTCAAAAAAAGACTTCAAACCTTTTATTTCTATTTATTACTGTAAACTATATCTGAAACATGGGAAGAAACTAGAAAAAGCCCACTTCTTTGGTCAGGTACTCAAGAAAAATGTAAATATATTTATATGAAAACAGCCCTAAAGGCTGATTAAAAATTTATTATATTTCAGTTCATAAAATCCTTCCTAGAAAATTACCAACATAACATAATAACTATATTCCAGGAATAATACTAACTTATTTCTAGGACTTCCCTTCTGTAACTAATTTTATCTATCTATCTATCTATCTATCTATCTATCTATCTATCTATCATCTATCTATCATCTATCTATTTATTTTAGAGAGGGGGGAGCAGGAGGGGCAGAGGGAGAGGGAGAGAGAGAATCTCAAGCAGGCTCCATACCCAATGCAGAGCCTGACACTGGGCTCGATCTCACAATGCTGAGATCATGACTTGAGCTGAAATCAAGAGTCGGATGCTTTGCCAAATGAGCCACCCAGGAGCCCCTATAACTAATTTTAAACATACTAATAAAGATTAACTCATAAATTCTCATCTTCACTTACAGATGTTGTTTCTATCTTACAGACAACCCAGAGAGGACACCACAAATCACAGATCTAACAGAGACTAAAACTTTGTGATGTAACTTTGAGGTAACAGTGACATCTGGGGTGTTTGTGTGTGTATGTGTGTGTTCTTCTAGAAGGTATTGCTTTTTTCCTTTTGTAAATGGAGGCTTAAAAGTCAGTGAGTATGGAATGTGAATCTTGAAGACAGAATTTTCTTTTTGTTCAGTCACTCCTTGGTTACCAGGAGCTTAAAGTTGTTGCTGCTCAGGGTACTTGACGTTTGGTCTACACTCCTGAAAATTTGGATGGCTGCGTCAAGCACATATGCCCTTTGAGCAAAGATTTTTGTCTATCTTATTACTAGGAGCCTGTGCCGACACCATTAGTCTAATTTCACTCTACCCCTTTGCTCCTGTCATGAAATATCCCTCCACACCTTTGGTGGAAACTTTATCTCTATGGATTTAGTATTTTTTTCAAAAAATTTATTTATTTATTTGATAGAGACAGAGAGAGTACAAGCAGGGGGAGAGGTAGAGGGGGAGCGAGAGGGAGAAGCAGACTCTCCGCTGAGCTGGGATCCCAATGTGGGGCTCCATCCCAGGACTGATCCCAGGACCTGGAGATCATGACCTGAGCTGAAGGCAGACGCCCAACCATCTGAGCCACCCAGGCACCCCTCTATGGATTTATCATCTTCTTCTCCCATAAAAATACTAAGGATAAGGAAGATTTTCATGCTGGTGCTGATATCTAACCTTTACAAGATCTCTAGATGCCTTCAAGGAGATAGAGATAATTGTATTGCTAGAAATTCTTTTATATTGCACATTAAAATCCTTGGTAGGATTAAAAGTCAGTGCTATAAACTTTAGTTGGAATAAATCAGAACTGAAGGCATATTGTGAATTCAGGAAATTTGAAGAGAATGAAAGAGAGATTGCCATTATAAGATCTCAGAAGCTCATGTCAATTGCAACTAAATTATAATGACCTGTTGGCTATTGATTCATTTAGACTTCTTATTGCCAAGAACTCGCCTCTCTAACCACGTCTGCAGCCCCCTGCTGCCAGCTGAACTATCATGTCTCACATCTCTGATCAGAAGCCCAACAGTCTATTATCACTGAGCTGCCCACTTTCACTAAAGCTCTGAACCCTCTACCCACTAATCTAACCAATCCCGCACTTGTCCTCCCTCCTCCCCAAACCTTCTGGAACTCCAGCTCTGTAATTAACAAAGCCATCTGTACCATCAGCCTCTTCTTTGAATATTCCCTTCACTCACTAACTGAAACTTGGTAGCCTCCTAACATCCGCTTCCTTGGAAAATCTACCAAAGAGGAGCTAATTTGCCTCTTATACCTCTTTATTTCAAGGTCAGGCAGTAGGATAGGTATGGCCTTTGGTTCTCCATTGTTTTATAGCTATCTCCTTCCTCTTTCAAAACCCTAGCTCTTCGGAAGCTACAACATTCTTCACCACTATCTCTTCTTAATTGTTTTCATCTACTGACTATAAGCCACTCATCCTCCCTCCTAATGACTTTTGCCTCTCACTTGCTGCTTTACTTTTCTGCTCCGTTGCCATCATCATTCTCAGAAATTTCAACTTTTGCATAGGAAATAAATTTAACTGATTTTCCAATTCCTTAATCTCACCTTCAAAATTATTTTTCTCCTAATCACTTTCGTTTCCAACGTCAGTGACCAAATCTTAGGCCCTGTTATCAGTAGTAATTGTTGCCCCTACAAAACTGATTTCAAGCATTCGGGTTTTTGTTACCACCTTTTATTCTAGTTCATTTACAAAATATTAATAAGCAAGTGGGTAAAATTTGTGATATTTTTGGGATGGAGTCCTTGGATATCACGCCAGGACCAAACCCAGAAATGATCTTTGATATTTAAACACAAGGAAGCCTTATTTATATTACTCACTGGCTTTCCCAAGTCCTCTGCTTAAATAGATTTGAAATTAATTCTGGCTGGGGAAGAAAGTTTCTCATTTTCTGCTTTTTGTTATTTTTTTTATTCTTACATCCCAGACCTCCCCATTGGATAGACGGGTAACCGAAAATGCCTGAGGAAAAAGATGACATTTTCTTTATGAACCCATCCTGATGCTCTACATATGTTTTACTCTCCTCAATTCAAAAACACAGAGATTATACTAAAAATATAATAGCAATTATATATATATGATATCATATATTTTGTTGTTGTTTGTTGTGGGTCCTGTTTAAAAAGAAGTCTAGTGTCATAACAATGCAGTTTCTCATTTGAAAATAGTATTTCCTGTACTAAAAACTGCCAGAGATAATGTTATATGTAATGAATGGAATCTCACTGTTTTCATCGTCAGAAAAGCACAGATTTCAATATGCTCAAAAGTTAGCACTTTAAAATTTACTTTAAATTTTCAAAATAAAATTTCTTATTAATACCTGTAAAAATATAAGATTAATGTTCTCGGTGGAAGAGAAGTGTGAGAGTGAAAACAGATTCATTGCCTATCATTCTGCCTCCATTTGTTCACTTTCTGTTCCTTCCTCCTCCCCACTGAAGACACCCTTTCTTATTTTACTTTATCTGTGTTGCATTTTAATATGCATAGCAGCATCACAGCAAGACAAGGACCAAATTAACATAATACAAATGTAGAAAAAATGCCATAACTTGGTTTCTTACAAACAAAATAGGAATATGATATGCTGTCACCTGGACTGCCAGATAGTTGCATCAAGGCTTGTGTGTTTTTCATTGACTGAGCTTATATTTTTATTTTCTAGCTCAAAACTGTCATAAATAAATAAATGTAAATGCAGGCCAGTTTTGCAAGTTATTAAGTACACTCAAATAATCCACAAAATTTTTACATGGCTTATAAAATCTTATTGGGTAATGTCCTCATAAATCTATTTCTTTATGACCATCTATGTAATTAGGTCTGGAAGAGATAAGCATCAGTCAGAGTAAGTCTGCATTGTTCATTGACTTAATTATCAGGCTTATTTGATCTTCTGTTTCTGTTTCTAGTGCTTGTATTCAAAAGAATTTTTCAGTTTCAAGTGATAGTAAACAAATTCAGATACTTATTAGAAGAAAAGGTAACTTATCAAGACCTGTAATTAAAAAATACAAGGATAGATTCAGATAGGGCTTGATCTAGGAGCTAAAATGACATGACCATCTCTTTCTCTTCTTCTTCCTTCTTCCATCCCTCTCTAGGCAGCTGCCCTCCCCCTTATTTATCTTCTCTTCCTTCTCATTGGCTTCATTCATGGTTCTTTCTGTGTGGTGGCTGCAAGAGGTTTAAAAGTTCTAGGCACATCGCATGCTAAGGTTGGCAATCTGATTAGAAAGTTCTATTCACTTTCCAAGTAGTTAACAGAAGTCTGAGGAATGATCTTGATTCTAGGGGCTGGGTCACATACTTATCCATGAACTAACCACTATGGCCAGGAGATAGAATATTCTCATTAGCTAGGCCTGGGTTATAAGCCTATCTCTGAAGCCAGGTGACTGGGTTCAAATCCTCCCTGAGTCACATGGACCAAGAATGGAAGATAAGAATTTCCTGATAACAACTCTGGATACAATTATTTAAAAGGAAAGGTTAGGGCAGGGAGAGAACAAAATTGTGTACTAAAGAACTCATTTGTAGGCAATAACAGAATTGTTATAGCTTTATAGTTATGCTATTTACGTTAAAATATTTGGTTCATTGGTCCTGTTTTCCTAAGTTGTGGAAATTGCACAGTTGTTTGGTACCAGTGCTCCATTCAAATGGTTATCAGTTTTGTTGATAGAAGTTCAGTTTCCAGCTAAGTAGGTAGATCAGAACTAAAAAAAAAGAGGAAAGACTCTTCAAATTGGTTGGGGTTTTATTGAATAAGAGAAACAAACAGTAGTGTTGGTAGGTTGGGTCAAGGTTGAAACAGAATGTTTTTTGAGAAACTCTGAGCACCTAATCATTGACTTCTTTTTTCCCCCCACTTCCCAATCCTTGAGAATTTTGTGTAGACAGTATTTCTCCACAAACACCTAATAAAAAGGGAAATGGGAAGGAGAAGTAGGGAATTTTAAATAGATTTTTGAGCTGCCACCTGGTTTTTATCAAACTCACACTCTGATATTCATTAGCCTGCCTTGATGTCTGTTAGTCCTCGTGAACATAAGATAGTGCTTATTTTAATGACTGCTGAAGACAGGCTTGTTTTTGAAGCCAGTAATAGTTTTGAGTCATTTAAGCTGAGTCTTGTGTCTTCTCTGAAATAATTAAAAGATGTGCGAGGTTCAGTTTGCCATTGGCTGTTTGTATGAACTTGAGGATTATGAAGAGACTTAGAAATAACAAACTGAGAAGTTTTTACATGTGTCAGCTCCCTCCCTTCATGCAAAAACAACCATTTTAATTATTCAGCATAAATTGTACATTTTCAATGTGTAAGGACAGATTTCACAAATTTTCTATTGAATAAGAACTTATGCGGTAAACATCCTGGGCATAGCTGATATTTTAATGAGATAAATAATAATTATTATTTCTAAAGGTACGCTTAAATGTGTTACAAAGAGATTTAGTCTTATCTGTTTACAAAGCATATTAGTTTATGTAAATAAACACTAAAACCTTAGATTTTTAGAAAGAATTTTGGCACCTGCTATTGAGTTGAGACATTGGATATAATCAGAATGTATTTGTTGGACTAATATATTCTTAGTAGAGTTGGACCGAGTGCTGCAATAGGGTTATGGTCAAGGTATAATTAAAGTGGTAGAAGGACAGAGCTAGAGAGTCCCATCAAGGAGGAGCTGGGAGAGTAAATTGGAGTAAGCCCGCTGGACAAGAAGATTTCAGAAAGAAGGGATATCATAAACAAAAGAAGTTAAATACTCAAACAGCCTCAGATGCCTTGAGAACCTCTAGAATCCAAAGGCTGTAGAGCTGGGAAGTACAATAGGTAGCCCAGGAGGATCACTGGAAGATAGTGCTGCTGATAGCGGAGGCGGGCAGGGCCAGGACTCACTGAAAGCCTTCGAGGCCATGTTTTAACCCATTTCCTTTTTTCTGTACAGAGATTAATAATAAAGGGGGTGTGTTGACTATAAATCTCTGAATTACATAATCATCTCTCATTACTCCTTTCTAAAGCCTTCATTGGTGCTTATTCTTTGGACAAAATAAAGTCTAACCCTTTAGCTCAAAGCGAATAGCTTCTATCCCCCTTTATGTTCCCTTGGGCGCATTGTGTTCCTGAAGTCACTGTTTCCCAGACAACACTATATTGGGTTTCTTTGTGCTGTGTCCTCTGCCAGGATTTCCTCCTCCTCATTTCAAATGCCACCTTTCCATAAAGGTTTTGCTAATTCTAGCTACTTCTCTGTTTTGCTTCCAGGGAAAATATAGTCTTTCTCAGTTGTGATTTGAAAACATTTTTCTTTTTCTATCTTTCTTATACCATTTCTCACTTCTCTCTTGAATTATGATTATATATATGTGTATACATATATTAAAATATATGTGTGTGTATATATGTATATATGTGTGTGTGTAGGCACATATGTATATATGTATTCAAATCTCATTACTAAATGTTAAGATCTTAGGCAACAGGAATTGTCTAAATATATTTTATTAATTTCTTCTAGTAGCATCTAGTATAGTGCTTTGGACTTAAGTCTTTTGCTCTAGTTGAGAGAAACAGAAAGAGAGAAAAAGAAAGGAAAGGGACAGAGAGAGTACTATATCATTGCAAAGAGATTTTTTTAGGGAGCTCATCAACTTGAAACATTTGAGGCTTTTAGAATGACATGTCACATATGAAATAGATAAATTGGAAGGTACTTTTCAATTACTATTGAGTAGTGGTTGGAACAAAATAGGGGACCTTTATAAACCACTTTTCAATTTGCAAACCCTTAAGAGTTTGCTTTAAAGAAATTCTTACTTGGGTAAGAATTTGGGCAAATGTGGTAGAAAAAAGCCTATAGTAAATATAAAAATTTTCAGTAACTGTCGCCTTACCTTTGAAAAGCCTGATGAATCTAATGTAATTGTTTCTGGATAAATTAATAGAATTTCATCTCCTCAAATCTCTATACATCTCAAATTTTTTTTACACCTTGCCCACATATTCTTGGATTACTGAAGTTCATCATACATTTTATTTTTTAAGCTTCTAGGTATATTTCAATCTTTTTACTGGTGCCAGAAGAAAAAGTGCTTTGGCAGTAACATTCAATGGAAAATCCATTCTCAGATATGCTAGAATGCAGCTGACACACAGGGCACGTGTGAATTTTACGGACAGATTTAGTGGGCTGTTCGGCAGCAGGGATATTAAGAAGCTGAAATCAGTAGTTTCATAGATGCTGACGTTATTCAACTTCTGGTAAAAAGCATTGCATATGCTAAAAGTCTGCTTCACTTTTAACCATGTACAGTAATTTAATTATCTTAAGTGACAGCACTTCTGTATAATCATAATCATATTCTTTGACTAGCTGGAAAAATTTATCGGAAGAAAAACATGATTCAATATGTTTAGCTATTTTCACCTTACAGAACAATATTATACATTTAATAAATTACAATCTGAAAGAGAACAGCAGATTTACTATTTTACTTTTGAAAATATTTGCTTTAGTTTGAGCTGATTTTTGAAAAGAAATATTTTTTGACAAATCTTAAAGACAAATTATCAAAGTCTTGTTTTATCTTTAAGAAAGGTTACTTGTGGGGCACCTGGGTGGCTCAGTTGGTTAAGTGACTGCCTTCCGCTCAGGTCATGATCCTGGAGTCCCAGGATTGAGCCCCGCATCGGGCTCCCTGCTCAGCAGGGAGTCTGCTTCTCCCTCTGACCCTCCCCCCACCATGTGCTCTCTCTCTCTCAAATAAATAAATAAAATCTTTATTAAAAAAAAAGAAAGATTACTTGTCCTGCTGACTGATACTGTTATCAGTGGCCAGGGCAGTTTTCCAGAATACACCACCTCTCTTTTTCCTTTCGTCTTCCTTCCCTTCCTGCTTTCTGGTTATCCATTTTTCTTCTTTTTCTTCTTCTTCTTCTTCTTCTTCTTTTTTTAACATATAATGTATTATTTGTTTCAGAGGTACAGGTCTGTGATTCAACAGTCTTACACAATTCACAGTGCTCACCATATCTTCTTCCTCTATTCTCCTTCTCCTCATTAAACTCATTTTTTCTCTTCAGCTTATCCTACTCTGGTCCAAACCAACAACACTTCAATGTTACTTAATATTAATCTGTCAGAAATATTGAAAAGCAAAGCAGTTGTTTTGACATTTCAACCTTTTTTTCTTTCTCTTTTCCTCTTCCTCCCTTTCTCCTTTCCTGTTTCCTTCTCTTTTTCTTCTTTCCTTTCTTCCTTCTTTCTTTATTTTTAAGGAAATCTGGAAATATTCTTTATAGCTTTGTTTTCTTTAGGCTTTCAGGTAATTTACTGTATTAAAAACATTTGTTTTTAAGACAGAAGAAACTTTATCCATTCATCTGTCAGTGGACATCTTGGCTCTTTCCACAGTTTGGCTATTGTGGACATTGCTGCTATAAACATCAGGGTGCACGTACCCCTTCGGATCCCTACATTTGTATCTTTCGGATAAATACCCAGTAGTGCAATTGCTGGAACGTATGGTAGCTCTATTTTCAACTTTTTGAGGAGCCTCCATACTATTTTCCAGAGTCCAAGTCCCTTTTTAAAAAATGTAGATAGTTACAGTTTTTACAAACTTTTTATCATATAATAATTATTTTTAGGCCCTGCTTCTTCCTTATTTTCTCTGCTCATGCTTCTACTTTTTTTTGAAAGGTATTCGAATGTGGCAGCTAGAATGGAAACAAAAGGATGAATTTATTTGATGGTGATTCAGTTGTGAGTATGTGTATCGACTTCTAGGCACTTATTTCATATATTCAAATTAGGTAGTGTTTAGCATACAATCCCTAGCATAACACAATATGGCAATCCAATTTTAATAGAAGAAATTCTATTCTTCTTAATAAAAGAAATGATAGTTACTAAAAATTGAACAAAAAAAGATTTTAGTAGAAAAACTTGGCCTAAATAACAATATAATAGTTTTCTACACAGAATGGGAATAGGATCTCAATTTTTATATTATAGGTTTTCTGACCAAATTGTGTTAACTGAATGGAGAAAAAGAAAATCTAGCATATTATTCTAAATGTAACAACATACATGCAAAAATAAAATATGATTTTAAGGAAATTTATTATTTTTCAAATGCACATTTTTGTATTGATTTGTAATACAAGTCTACTTTTCTTAAGAAATATCTAGCCTATTATAATTTTTTAATTTAATTAATTAAAAAATTTTCTTTTCAGTGATGTAGAGACATCTAAAATAGTAGCATTTTAGATGGTCAAGAAAGTGCTTTCTTTTTTTCTCCCTTCCCACCCAAAAGACTGGTATTTTATAGTGAAGTAATGATGAATGCAGAGTATATATAAAGGTAACATGAGAATGTCATGGTTTTCACAAAGGTAAAGAATATTACCCTGCCAACTGAAGTTATGGATTCAACATCTTCATGGATTAATGACATTGAAGTAAGTAAGATCTTGGACCCAGTGAAAGGGTGTAATATGGTTAGATGTTGCAAGCCATGGCTTTTGTGCTATTTGTTGATTCTGTGAGTCAATTTCATGAGTCAACTCATGACAAGTCTATGTGGAATCTAATGAGAAGGTCTAGTGGAATGGAATTAGCCTTAGAGAAGTCTGTTGAGGGAAATCGGAATCTTTTCAGTGCCAGTTCTAGCACTGGAACCAATTAGCTGCAGTTAATCTCTCTGTGTCCATTTCTTTGTCTATTAAATGAGAAGATTAAACACATCAGTAGGCGGCTTTATGCTTCTGACCTTTTGCAATTCTAGGGAATCACTGTGGAGAACCTGAAAGACTACATCCAGAAGGAAAACCAAACAAAAATATTCCATAATGGGACAACAGCAAGCTTCTGCGTTACCAATATTTTCTTAAAAATGTTAATAACCTTTGTTAGTAGCTGATTTCTTCTCTTTTTTGTAGTAAGGAAGAGACAGTCATGAAACAAGATGCAAAGTGATTAGATAAGAGATCAGCTATACCAACAGTTCTGAGCACGAGACCTTTCCTGCCTCCCTCTCACAATTATAAATCTATTATATAAAGGGGTTCATAATTGTAAAATTTCTCTTTCATTCAGTATCTACAGAAAAATGTAGACAGCTAAAAATGATAGCCTGTGAAAATCCATGACTGAATATAAATGAAAACAGTTCTAAATATCTAATAACTTAATCTATTTGTTTTAAAAATAGTTGGAAATTCACAGCGCTTACCAGAGCACATACCCTCCCCAGTGTGCAAGACTGTTGAATCTCAGATCTGTATCTCTGAAACAAATAATGCAATATATGTTAAGAAAAAAAAAAAAAGAAGATAGCAGGAGGGGAAGAATGAAGGGGGGGAAATCGGAGGGGGAGACGAACCATGAGAGACGATGGACTCTGAAAAACAAACTGAGGGTTCTAGAGGGGAGGGGGGTGGGAGGATGGGTTAGCCTGGTGATGGGTATTAAAGAGGGCACGTTCTGCATGGAGCACTGGGTGTTATGCACAAACAATGAATCATG
>NC_138374.1:110361067-110378652 GCF_054177405.1 Leptonychotes weddellii
GTATTTTCAAATTAAAGGGTAATTAACAAGTTGAATTTATTGAGGTCAGATTTATGAAACTTGAAATAGGAATCTGTTTTCTGGGAAATTCTTATGGAAAATTTGCAAGCTGAGGAATTATGCTTATTAAGAAACAGCATTCAAATAAATAGAGAATTCTAAGAGTGATTTGATGGACAATGAACAATGGCCATTGCTCACATATTGTGGGAAGTCTTTGGAATGAAAATTTGCTTTTTTCATTCAACCTACACTTTAGAAGAAAATTACCAAATTTTGGAATGTGAATCAAAGAAAAGTATGACTACAGAATAACACAACTGATTTTATCATTCTGGTTTTTTTTTTAGTGAATTCTTATAGTGGAAATTATTATAGAATAATAGTTGAAGAATTCACTGTGGCTGTGTAACCTTCCTTACTTCCATAGTTGAAATAAGACTGGTAAACTCATGAGATTAGGCACTCCCATAAGACTGTAAGAGCTTCCTGGCTTTATGCTGGCCAAAAATAACAGCACAGAGTGTTTTTACAATAATCCTGCTTTTGGGTAAAAACAGGAAAGGGAGAGGCATGTTAAAATTAAATATTTTATAAGATGAACAGAACCAAAAGAAAAATAGAGAAATTTCCTTTCAGTTCAGGGAAAATTAAAATTGACTCTGATTATCTAAATTGTTTACTGACCTATTTTTGAATAAGCAATTTATACTAATATTCCCTTAGCATATCGTAACATTTCTGTTCTTTTTTTTTTATTTGAATTTAGGCTGCCAAGCTAAGGTGACAATATTTAATTCACTACTCTGCCCTACTTAGAATATTCACTTTGTTGGAAAGATCCACCATTGGAATTGACATCAATTCTCAAGGTCAGATATTTGTGTACTTGGAGAATTTTTTCAATATTTCTTAGGATTGAAATAGGCTACTAATACCTTTTTATTTTGTTATTATATTTCTCATCAGCAGCAATCAACATTTACCAAATATAAATTATTCAGCATTAACTGCATATCTTATTCTGAAGCCCCAATTGTAATACTTTCTAAATGACCAAAAAATCTCCTATTGTCAATAAACACAATATTATTTTTCCAATTTTGAAGGGGAGAGCATTATTATCTAAATGGGCTGTCAGGAAGAGATGATCCTTTGCCTTTTTGTGTTTTCCTTTTGGGTATCCGTTCTCCGGGAAGACAATACACATATTTCCTGTGTCTATCTATCATGGTTATTTTCTTCTATTCCTTTTGAAATGGAATCAGTTTTTCTTCTGACACTACTGTTATTCTTTTTCTAGCATGGCAACCTTGGGCTAACGGCATACATCAGTAAATGCTATGCTTTTTCTTTAAGGCTTTTCTAATTTTTAATTAAAGAGAAGAGCTAGACTCTTGCTGATCACCTACAGGAGTGTGACTCTCCATGGTTACCTGTCACTCAAAGAGCTCCAGCTCTGAGGAATGCTAATTAGCCCTGCAAAAGCCCCATAATTGAACTGGAGAGAGACTGCCGGAGGTGCAGGTCTGCCTTCATTCACAACAGTCTTGCCATCTGAATGGAGGGAGCCGTCCTGACAATGTGAGGGAATAAAGGGAGATGGGGAGGAAAAGGAAAAACAAAATTCCATCTGCCATTTTTTACTCTCAGTTCTAAAGTGATTGTAACCTGGATACCACGTTGTTACTTAAAAAAAAAAAAAAAGTTTTCTTTAACCATAAAATAATAAGCCATAGCATCTGCTTGACAGTGATCAGTATGATGGCTAATACGTTTGAACTGTATAAAAATGAATCATCTGGGATATCAATGCAGATAATCATCATGGTGATAATAAGTGTATGTTTGGGGGAAAATAGTCCTTTATTTAAGTGAAGGTAGTATTTGAACCCAGACAACTGGCCTTACAGAAATGTTTCTTGGTTATTTTTGGAGAAAAAAGAGAAAGTTCTTGATATTGCAATGTCAGTGTCCCCCAAGCTGAGACAAACATGTATATTCGCATTTAGACAATTGAAAGGAAAAAATATAAGATTTAGTGGATAAAAATCTTGGACCATCATTTAGAGTAAAAAAAAAATTAAGATAATTATGTTCCAAGTAAGTTTCATCGCCTCTTCAACTCAGTACTAAATATTAATGTGGGAACGATCTAGTTGCAAAGAATTATAGTAAACTCACACACATTAAAGAATGAAATAGTTCTTGACTGCAAGCTTTCTACCTTCAGATTTTATATAATTATGGAGTCATAGTGTTTTGGAATAATAGGCACTTTAGATAGAGCCAGGTTTGGAAACTGGGGCTCAAAGAAGCTGTCACTAGCCCCAAATCACATAATGGATGATGGGTAGAGCTGGAAATAGAATTCAAGTCCCCTGGTCCCAAGTTTATCATTTGGAACCAAGAGTACAAGGCAATAGATGATTCTAAGATACGGTGGTGTACAGTGCAAGAGGCACAAGTCCGAGGATTTTGTCCTCTCCTTTTTCATAATGCAGCATCTGCAGCACTTGGATTAATGCCTGGTATTTCACATATATTTGTTGAAAGGATAAATGAATGGCTACATTCTTATATGACTTGAATATTTCAAATTGCTTTCAAATATTTAAAATGCTGGTCCATACAATAAAATAATTTTGCACACTTTTTTTTTTCATGTTGAGTGTGACTCAGTCTAGAAGTTAAATTGGGTGTGGTGATTTTGACAAACACCTATTACTAGAATAAATGGGAACCACTGCTATCCTAACTTATTTAGCTATGTGTTATAGACTAGTTACTTTTTCCTTTAGAGAAAGAATTACAACCTACCTAAGCAACATACACAGTAAGCCTAACACATGTGAATAAGAGAGACAAATGAAAACAAAATACTGGCCCCATTAAGTACAGTAGCTACTATGGTCCAGGTACACCATTATATAACTCTTAAAACGCATCCATGTTTGATATTTTATACACATTTTACAGATGAGAAAACCAAGTTTTAGAATGTGTTAAGTAATTAGGTGATATAGTTAGTAAGTGAAAGAGCCAAGATTTAAACCCAAATGATTGTACTCCAAACTTAAGCTCTTTTCACAATCCTGTGCTTCATTACAATTCCCAATTACAACTCCTCGTCTCTTTAACATGTAAGTCCACACAACTGAACATCAATTCTCTTTGGCATTCCGACAGAATTCTGATAATCTGAATCATAGTATGGGCAACATTATCAAATATGACTCTTCCAACTCTTGACCATCTTGCTTTGGCTGGAGTAGTCAGGGAAGACTTCCAGAGGCCATGACTTTAAAGCTGACACCTGAAGAAGGAAAAGGGACCAGCTAAGCTGCCATCTTGGAGAAAAAAGTTCAGGTAGAAGAAGAGGTTCGAAGACCCCATGAAATAAATAAACTTTGTGTGTTTGAGGGATACACAGAGAGCCCAATTACCTGGAGCAAATTGAATCAAGGAAAGGGATGGTAGAAGTTGATGTCAGCAAGATAGACGTCATCTAGTTTTCACAAGATCTTATAGGCAAGTGAGGAATCAGAGTTGTATACCATTTCTAGTGAGAAGCAACTGCCGAGTGTTAAGCAGAGATGGACTATGATACTATAAAAGATCACTGAGAGGATAATACATCACAGGGAGCAAAAGTAGGATTAAGGGGCCCCGTGGGAGACTATTCCAACAGTTCCAGACAAGAGATCAGAGTTTCAGCCGTGGAGAGGATGGGACGTCATCAGGTTGAAGGTATATACTGGAGGCCGTACTGAGCTGATCTGTGGATGATTGGAAGTGGGTTTGAGAGAAAGAGAAGACTCAGGATGTCTGTAATTTTTTTTTGTCCTCAGAATGGGTAGATGGTATTTACCAGATAATGACAGGTATGATCAATTTGAGGGACATATTAAGATAATGTTTTTACATAGCATATTCTCCAAACACATTTGTAGGAAAAATAAGGATGGTTGAGAATTTAGGCTGCTTGATTTGTGGACACTCGGTGAATATTGCACTGTGACAAAAAAAAAAAAAATGATACAACTTAATGTGAAACTTGGCTACTATTTTAAACAATAAATAAATAAATAAATAAATATCCCCAGAGTCATAGTTAATGGTAAAGTCTACCTCATTGTACCATTCAAGAAACAACTTATATTCAGAAAAGAAATGATAAGTGGTTGTGAGATTTCTTCTTAGGATCATTTGGTTAGGCTTCAAAAAATAAAAAAAAGGAAAAGAAAAGCAATAATTAAAAGCATGTCCAATGGATCGGTTTACCACACCTTTTCTCACCTGGTAAAGAAGAAGTCACATCTTGTCAAATCTGCATTGTTCATGTGAATGGAATGCGATAAGGAGACCAACCCTTCTCCACACCCTGAACTCTTTCCTTTCTACTTTAAAGTGAAATATATAAAAAATAAATTTGACTGTTGGTAAGAAGATACTGGCCATAGCATTAGAACCTGAAAGCAGTTATTAAAAATCCTCTGATGTTGCTGCATCCTATTTACAATTTGTGTGTGAGAGTGTGTTTGTGTTTTTATATAAAGGCCTTTTCTTGTGTTCCAATAATGGCTCCTATTATTTTTATTAGCACAGGATAGGGTTTTTAACTTCTTTATTGAACATAAGCATCAACACATACGATATGGATTAACAACCAACCAAAAATACCAGAATTTTAAGTCTGTTCTAAAATCAATAAAAGGACTTTTGCTGAATTTACTTACTAAGAATATTTCCATTAGTGTTCAAGTTTTGCTCCTGGTATTTTGCCAGAGAATTGCAGAGCTATTACTCACATTCACTCCCCTCATCTAAGTGATTGTTTTTTCTTTCCTCTTGCCTTGAAAACTTACATATTTAATTTCCACTGTATTTATTTTTCCTTTTTAATACTTTGCTTTTAAATATTGTTCATATATATATTTTTACCTGTTTTCAAGCTTCTCAAATCTTCTCCAGAAATGTATTTGGGGCAGAGGAGGGGATGAAGGAAAAGACTTCCTTCATGGTAGACGTGTATATAAAAAATGCCACTTTGATATGCTTGCTTTCTCTTTTATGACTCAGATATTGAGACCTCCATCTGGTGATCTGCACCCTCAGAGTTCATGTCATTTCTTCAGGGCTGAGTGTGGGCAGAGCATCAGGTTATGTATGAGCAGCAAATTGCTCTTCGTTCAAGATTTATACCCAATGGTTCATTCCATCATTTCTTTTATTTATTTACACGCTGAATATGTCTAATATCTTCCCTTTCATATTCCTAACTCCTATGAATTATTTCTCTGATCTTCACTATTATTAAGGAAACGGACCAATAGAGCGATACTCATATGGATGAGGAGGCTAGGAGGCGTAAGTGACACTAAGAAGTTAACCTAAGGCTATTGAGAGAAATGGACCAACAGTTCCTGTTTCTGAAATCAGGAATGTTCAATATAGTCACTTATTACCTATATGCCTTCTATTCTCTTATGCTTGAAATTAAGATAAAGTGAATAATTATCAAAATAAAATATTTGGGAATTTGTTCAATTTGATTGCCATTTATCTTTTGACATTTAAACTGTCAGTGATGCTGAGTGGCAGGCCCTGGGGTTGTCCCTTCACATCTTCTGCAGTAATAGTAAAGGTTACATTTCCAGCTTCTCACATGGATCAAGTGGCAATGTGACTAAGTTCTGATCAATGAGATGTAAACAGGTGTAGTGTGTACAACGTCTAGGTCATGCTTTAAGGAGATGGGGCATGTTGTCCCCTTCTTCTTTACACCTTCCTGCTGAAGGAGATATGGATCTAGTAGTGAGCCATTTTGGACCAAGTGGATGTAGTCAACTCCCTAGGAATGGCAAAGTATCATGAGAGAAAAGGGTGTGAGCTTCTCATGACTTTATGGAAGAGAGCCATAAAGTAACTCAGACTCATAAGAGAGATAAATAATCTATCCTGTGTCTTTGTCACATACAGATCAGTCTATATTCTAACTAAGACAGCCTATATAAATATAATAGCAATATAATATATATTATAATGTACATAATATAACATATATAATATAATCCTGAGAAACAGTATAAAATTCAAACTAACTTTTGAAATCATGTTAAAAATAGCTGTAAAATGCTGAATTCAGTCTTACCTATTATTGTGAATAGTCCCAACTTAAGATATATTGATTTTGTTACACATGGGAGATGCATTTCTATTTAGATGAGCAAGAAATGTCTTAGCTATATTTATTGGCAGGTTTACACTGTGTATTATAGTATTAGCAATGTATTGAAATCAATGCATGAAAAAAATAATCTAGGGGCGCCTGGGTGTCTCAGTCATTGGGCATCTGCCTTCGGCTCAGGTCATGATCCCAGGCTTCTGGGATCGAGCCCCGCATCGGGCTCCCTGCTCTGCGGGAAGCCTGCTTCTCCCTCTCCCACTCTCCCTGCTTGTGTTTCCTCTCTCACTATGTCTCTCCCTGTCAAATAAATAAATAAAACCTTAAAAAAAAAAAAGAAAAAATAATCTATGTAATAACACTTACATGAAAATCACATATTCAATATTAGAAATCAGAAATGTTTTTGAAACTGTGGTTTTTTAGTGTCTTATAAAGTTCCTCACATTTTGGAGGATGAGATATAGTGAACATTCAATCTTGCTGAGGAATATACTCCAGGCCTCCCTAAATCTCTTAATTTAGGGCTATAATTTCTATATAAAACACAAAAACTAGAATAGCCAAAAATATTAAGTAGTCTTTTTATATTTGTTTATTTATCATTTATTAAATTATTTATTCTTTATTCCTTAATGATGATAAATGTATACATGAGGATAGAAGGGAACCTTAAAGCCAAGAGATGCTGAATGAAGAATTGGGCTTACTTGCTAGTTAGTAACTCATTCTTTTTTTTTTTTTTTAAAGATTTTTTTTTATTTATTTATTTGAGACAGAGAGAATGAGAGAGAGAGAGCACATGAGGGGGGAGGATCAGAGGGAGAAGCAGGCACCCCGCCGAGCAGGGAGCCCGATGCGGGACTCGATCCAGGGACTCCAGGATCATGACCTGAGCCGAAGGCAGTCGCTTAACCAACTGAGCCACCCAGGCGCCCTAACTCATTCTTAATGTATCAAATTTGTAATCAAATTTGTGCCACAGAGCATCACAAATTGCTTCACGTCAATGACATCAGAGATTTCTTCAGAATATAAGTGCCAACGATCTGCTCTATGGCATTTTGTGGTTTGTTCTGTTTGATTCTCTGGGGAGCAATTTATGGCAGATGTTCCCTAAAGACACCGTTAGTGATTACCCAGGAACCACTCTGGGCCAGAATCAGCTCTGCTAATACAGTAAAAGAAGACCATGATAGTAGCTGGTGACAAGCAGCGGGCCCATCCAATAGCGACTTGAATTTCTTGGTTTGTTAGTCACAACTTTTCCAGGTATTGCTTGGGGAGTATTAAGTGCTAAAAGGCTTAACACATAAAACCGAAAGGCTCTGGGTAAACATTGTGCTTACAAGTAGAACATCTTAGGTAACTCTGGGAACATCCTAGCTAGTTTTTAGCTGCTAATTTGACTTCTTAGATGGTAACCAGAATATTACAGTTGATAAGGATATTGAGACCTCCATTGGGTGATATGCACCCTCACAAAAACTGCAGAACCAACCACAAAAACTGGAGAAACTTAAACCAAGTACTGTTACATGTTAGCTGAAGGGCCCCAAGCAGAATTATTGTGTGGAAGAAGTCTTTCTAGGGATATTGGCATAGGTTTACTAATGTAGCTATTGTTTATTGAGTACTTACCAAGGTTCAAAAATGTGCTAAATACTTTCTATGGATTATCTCATTGAATCGTTAGAGTAATCCTATGAAGTAGTTACTATTATTGATTTAAAAAAGGGACCAATTTAGAGAGTTTAAGTACATTGCCCCAAACCACATAATTAGTAATTGTACCAGGATACCTACCCAGCTTTGTCTGATGTCAAGGTTTATATTCTTAATATGAAGTTATCAATCTATTTATTAACAGAACAAATAACCATATTCCATTTATTATAAGAAATTGAATCAATGTGGGATGCCTGGGTGGCTCAGTCGTTTAAGCGTCTGTTTTTGGCTCAAGTCATGATCCCAGGGTCCTGGGATCCAGCCCCACATTGGACTCCCTGCTCAGTGGGAAGCCTACTTCTCCCTCTGCCTGCTGCTCTCCCTGCTCGTGCTCTCTCTCTCTCTGACAATAAATAAATAAAATCTTAAAAAAAATGAAATTGAATCAGTGTAATATACATATTTAAGACAGAGAAGATCAATGTCTTGTATAGCAAAGAATTTTCCAAATAAGTAGTTGAATCCATTTTACATATATAGCCCCTCTTAGAATCTCTTTTTTTCAAAGGCTCTACTCTTGTTATGGAGGCTTTCAGCAAAATGCACTTGGTCTTCCAAGCACATTGCTCAGTATCCTGGTATGCTTTGCTGTTCCCATGGAGATATTTGGACGCTCATTTTAGTCTTGCTTTTAGCAGCAGAGGACCCTCTAGAGCTTTGGACAGCTTTGTGATGTTACTGAGTGACTGCAGGTGTCTAAGAGAAGATAATGCAATTAGATTCATCGTATCTCTAATTAGATCAACATATAAATGATCAGAAACTAAATCCATATTTGAGAAATAGAAATTGGACTTGAAATAGTATCTATGTAAGTTGAAATAATGTAGCCAAATCAATGTTTAAGATAGGATTTTTTGTGGGATTGAAAGGTTTAGCAAAGAAACAGAGTTGGAGGGAAAAAAGAGGAATCTTCACTTTACGGGATATTATGGCACATGCAAATTATTTTGTAAGACATTGGATGAAAGAGATTTGACATTTTGAATTTCTGAGGGAACCCCATCAACAACAAACCAGGTAAAACACAATCAAATGGTGTTAAAATATTATTGTGTTGTTTCTCCCAACCATTTCTAACAAATCCGAATGTATTTATATACTGAATTCTAACACTTTTCATTTAAAAGGAATAGTGTGAAAATTTTTAGGATCGATTGCACAGGAAAGTTTAAAGGGAACTGAAATAATAGGTATGAAATTAATTGAACTTCATTAAAGAAAAATCTTACAAAATTAAAAGATTATACCCAATTATTAAAACTATTTCATTTCTTTATTTTATAACATTAGAATGTAAAGTTTTCAGTTTCTATGCATGACACATTTATTTTAAGCATCATTTAGTACTTGATGGTTTCAGAACAACAAAAGAATTGGATGTTTCTGAGTTTATTATAACGACGTGGGGGGTCTGCATTTATTCTCATTCTGTTACTGGAGAGAATATGTTCCTAGTGAATTGAGATGTGGTGACTTTTCTATCTCCTCCCACCTTGTCTCTATGGAAGCCGACCAACAATTACACTTTAGGGAATAATAGTTCTCCTTCAAACTTGGACATTGTCTGTGGTGAGCTTCCAAATACCAACAAAACAAAACAAAACAAAACAAAAACACACACACACAAATAAAACTCAAAACAAAAATCTCTACCCAAAACAAAACAAAACACAAACCAAAACCTAGAGAATTGCATTAGAAGCAAGGCACGTTGTTATTATCTCATTCACTGACAACACATTTTATCAAAATTCGTGTCATATTGGGTACCTCTAGATGAGAACAACAGAGATGATTTCTCCTGAATGTAGGTAAACTGATTCTCAAAAATCTGATTTTATTCCCCCTACAGTCTCTTACTAAGTAGAATAAAAAATGAATCACAGTTTCACTGACCAACTGCTAGAAGGTCTGCCCTTGTTAGGCGAGGCTGCCTCCATAGAAATGGAGCTGTTCCACGTGGTAGTCATCACTTTAGAAATCAAACACCAGGAAGCTGAGGTAGAGGGAGGCTATGGCTTACAATTTCACTCCAGCTAAAAGTAGATAAAAGAGACAAGTGATCTGGTATTTACTTTTACTTTCCATCTAGCAATCACTAAATTCATGACTGCACATTCCCAGAGTGTTTAGCTATCTCTATTCTGACCCTTGCTAATCATTTTTTTTAAAAACCTCCCGTGTGGGTCTGTAAGAAAATTCTCCATGATTACATTATATCAAAAACTTGGCCTAGCTAAATGCATTGTTATGTGGTGTGAAAAGGAGTAATCTGCTTAGCTATAAAATTCCTTCCTGTATGACACATGTATTACTTCATAGATTGAAAGACATTTTTCTGGTTTGCAAACAGAAGACAAACTGTCCTGTAAAACATTTGTCTACATTAAGAATCATAGTTTTTTCTGGCATCTAAATCTAATTGAATGATGTCCACTAACTGCAGCTACTTAAAAATCTGGAATAACAGCTTCCCTGATTTCAAAGTGTTGCTTAGGAGCTTTATGCAAGCATCCAGTGCAATATTGTTAAGACTTAATTTAGTATTCAGTTCTGGATTATGATCTTGGAACTTCTACTTACATGGAAAATGTTTGTTATACACACAGACATATACACAAAAAATATAGAGATATATCAAAATAGAATTCCCCAATTTTTTATTATTTATTTTTAAAAACTGTATATATTTAGATTATACAACTTGATGTTTTGGAACCCTGAATGTTACTTTTTACTTATCAGCCAAAGCCTTATCATTGGGGATCATTTATTTAAGAAGGTTTTTGATACTAATCCATTCATCCCTTCATTTATTTTTAAAGTGTTTATAGATCACCTATAGGTGAACAAGCAGTTTGAAATTCAGAGTTCTTTTACACTGTTTTTTAACAAATGTGTGAGATTCTTATAATTAATTAATCTAGATGTGGAAATGAATTCAGTTATAATCATGTTAATGAACGTCAAGACTGGGTTCACATTGAGACGGAGTCATGTTGGAGAAAATACCCATCAATAGTGGCATGTAAATTGGAAACCTAGAACTCACCTTAGCCTCCTTACCCTGCCAGTATTTGTTCAGGGAGCCAGCAGAAATGAATGTATGCTGATGTTATGGCCAGTGGGTAGGCTCATATGGGGGAGATTCAGAGGATCTCACCTGAGTATACATCAGTGTATAATTACTTGACACATGCAAGTAATTCATCCATCTGAATAAACTGATAGGAAACTGTTGACTCAGCCAAAATGGTGGAATCAGATGTGTGGTCAGCAAAATCTGAACAACTTGTCAGAGATTTATGTTTCAAAGGACATTATAGACTTCACAGTGATTTAAACTGCCACATTTTATATAGAAATGGCAGTGGGAAGGAGAATAAAGAAAAAGGAAGTAGATGAAACATCTTCTACAGGATGCGGAAAAAGAACAAATGTTGCTGAATACCATCGGTTTCATTTTCTGGAAATTAAGGAGAAAGAACCTTCCACAGTCATTATGGCTCCACTCTGAATTCTTCCTGTTTAAAATTTTAATACATCTTGGATATGCATTACACTTGGCAATTAATAACATATAGCTTTGTTACAACCCTTGAGTAGTTCTCATAATTCACTATTTAACTTTTGTGTTGTTATTTATGTTTTTATCATTGGTATTGACTTTGCCTCTTTAATTGGATTGCAAATTTTTCTACTTACACGGCTCTGCCCCAAAATTTCATTCCTTGCAGCATTTCCAACTGCCTTCACGGCAGAGGAATTCAGTTAAGTACTTTTTAGTTTATGATTTGATACTTTCTATAAAGTTAAGAGTTTAAAATATATTTGTCAAGTTTCAGATACAATGTGTTATTGAAACTAGCATGTTTCATACATGTTTGAGATTATCTGTGTAATGAACACATACAAGACAAGGTGCTTGAGATCTTTATGTATTAGGAAAACAACATAATATTTAGTTAAAATTAAAATTCCACTTAAGTTTATTAATAGATATTTAGGAAACAGGATGAATACAACATGGTTAAAAATAGAAACATAAGAAAAAGATTTGGGCCACTAAATGGTAAATATCATTTACAGAATCATTATTTTTTTTAAGATTTTCTATTTGAGAGAGAGAGTGTGCGAGAAAAAGAGAGAGAGAGAGCATGAGCAAGGGGAGGGGCAGAAGGAGAGGGAGAAGCAGACTCCTTGCTGAGCAGGGAGCCCATGTGGGGCTCCATCCCAGGACCCTGGGGTCATGACCTGAGCCGAAGGCAGACGCTTAACTGACTGAGCCACCCAGGTGACCCAATTTACGGAATTATTTTTGTTTTGTGTGAAATTTTTGTTAGAAGTGTAGAGACTACTTACTGTTTCATTTGGATAACTGTATCTTAATATCAATGAATTTGTGACAGATTCATAATAATTTCACACATTTGTTAAAAACAATGTAAAGGGACTCTCTGAATTTCAAAATTGCTTGTTCACATAGAGGTGATCTATAAACACTTTAAAAATAAATGAAAGGATGAATGGATCAGTATCAAAAACCTTCTTGAATAAATGATTCCCAATTATAAGGTTTTGGCTACTAAGTGAAAGCAACAACTCAGTTAAAAACGTTTACCTCAGTGGAAATTAGAAAGGAAAACATCTCTTACATTCATTCATTTTATAATTAAAATAGGATATGAGTTTTACAATTATGTATGGTGAAAATGGAAATTTTTTGAGTATATAAACTATATACATACATATTGTGTGTGTGTGTTTGTGTTGAATCAGGTATATATCTCAAATTCTAATGATATCAGACTTTTCACTGTTTCCTAAACAAACCATTCATTTTCATGGTTTCAAGTGTCTGATCATGGTTTTCCCTCAGCACTGGATATTTTCTCCAGTTGTTCGTCTGGAAAGCTCTTATTTCTCCTCAAAGTCCAGCTCAAATGTAGTTTCCTTTCTGAAGACTTTTCTGACCCCCAACAGAGAATTAATGCTTTCTTTGGGTATATTCCCATATCAAAATTTAAAAGTATCTGATAAAATACTTTTCACTTTGTATTACAGTTTTTGTTATATGTCTGCCCTGCTCACCGCTCTACAGGTTTCTCAAGGACAGGAATGGAAATCTAAATTGAAATAGAGGATTATAGCATCTGATTAGGATTAGTGAACTCAGGAAATGAATATAAATTTTCAAGAGAGACAACTTCCAAAGATTGCTTAAAAAGGTTAAAATAATTCGTGAAAAACGAAACATAAGAAGCCAATGAACATTTTTTAAATGCTTAATCTCACAAAAATCAGATTATAATAATGAATAAAATTACAACTTAAAGATCCTTAAAAAATATAATAGTTTCTGTGGAAAAGCTGTGGGGGAAATAGGCTCTCTCATACTCTGTCAGTAGGAATAAAAATAGCTATAATGCATCTGAAGGACATTTTGATAATAAATATCAAAATGCTATGAATATGAAATTTTTTGTTTCAGAAATTTTATATCATGAGGATATAATCATGAGTATATGCAAAGTATACACGTATAGTAAGGTTTACAATAGAAGAACATTAGGCACACCCTCAATGTCCAAAATTTTGATTAAATTAATATGAGGAATAATATGCAATCATTAAAGTAATACCATAAAGGAATATGTATTATTATTAAGGGGAAAATTATAAGATATTATTTGATAATGTAAAATATCTCATAACATCTCTCCACCTAACAAGAATTATATAGAAAAAAATTGGAATAATTTATTATACACCAAAATGCAACAGGTTGTTCTGGACAGTGCTTTCCAAATTTTGCAGTTTCTACATTAAACACCTGTCTCCATCTCTTATCAGAAACTTTTTATAAAACTAAAATTGCAGTAAAAATCTCCCAAGTGAATAATAACATGAGATAAGTGGAGAGAGCACCCATCCGTTGGCTTGAAGGAAGCAGGGATGCTGAGGGCTACCTCGGCTGTGGTGTTCAGGGCGGGGCTGGGGCCAAGCTGCTGATTTAGCTTGGTTAAGAGATTGGCTAGATACAGATGGGTTGAGCACATAAGTAAATATATCAGATCTTTCTAATGATTATTTTCAACTTTTCATCTTTGGTAGGAGTGAACAGAAATGACACTGAGTTTTCCTCATTCTATCGTATCTGGGGCTCACAACCTCAGTTCATCTCATTAATGGAGATGTCCACTCTGCTCTCTTAATTAAAAGGGGACTTTCAGGCTTCTTCACAGTAAAGCTATAGTCCCCTCTTTGTAACTTAATTAGGATTTGGTGGTGTGATATGTTCAGACTCTGGCAATAACCCGTTCCTTATCAGTCCCTCAGTTTAATTAATTAGTGTCAGTATGAGTTCATGAATTCCTATTTTATTCAATGGATGGTATTACCTATTACTATCATGTCTTTATGGTCAAATTATCTCAGATTTTGCCAGTGGAAATCTCTTTACGCTGATTCCTGTGTCCTTAGAGCATGTCCCCACCATTCTTGGAGTACTTTCTTACTTTCTGGCAAAACCAGGTGTTCAGGCTCATTTGATACTTTCATTGCCCCAACGCTGGAATAAGTCATTTCTGTGGGAAGCTCTGGAGCAGCGTGGTATTTAGAAACCAAGGTCTGGCTAATCTGTGTGCTCTAGAGAGGACGCTGTTGGAACGTGGACACTGCTCTCGCCATTGCCATCTCAGTGGAAAAACAAGGGAACATCTGTAAGTATGTATATACAAGTGGTCATACATTTACACATTTATAGCTATACTTATTTCTATATCTAGCTATATATAATAAAAAGAAAACCTAAAAGGAAAAGAGGAGAAGGTAAAATATGGGAGAAGACTGGATGGAAGGAGAAAAGGAAGGGAAGTTCAGATATTTTCATCTTGAAACTAAGAAGCATTCATTTCTGGAATTTCCACATAAAAGTAAATCAAGATTCAAGTTTATGTTGAAAAAAAGATTTATATAACTTTAATTTATAATTTGTTATACATACGTTATACCTGTTTATCAGCACTGAAAATCTCAACTATTTTATTTATTTTTGAAAAAAGAATGCTAAACAGGATTCATGCCATTTAGGCAATTTTCGAGAAGTGAGGTTTAATAGATAAATATTATATGTAGTCTATGATACATATCTATATTAATTATATCTATCAGTTTTACTGATAGCATATTTAATGTGATTTTTAAATAAAAAAGTCAGTGTCCAAGGCATGTTAAATTCATTTGGTTAACAATTACAGCAAATGACCAACATGTTTAAGTTAGAAAGTTAATTCTTTTATTTAATTTAATAAAAATGTATCGAGTCTGAATATATACCTGGCATTGTTTCAGTATAGTACCTAAAATATAAAGGATTCTAAAAATATTTTTTGTTTAGTAATATTATGGATATATTTTGTGATTTAATATTCAACGTAATATTCTTTAAACTGTAAGTCATGATATAAAATTAATGGGTCTCATTATTTAATGAATAATAAATAAATTGAACAAATGAATGAGAATAGAATAAAAAAGAATAGGAGTGATTGTACCAGTGAAGCATATGTATTGTCCTATGAATGAGTTAAATGTATGTGTATGCCTGTATAAGTCTACTGTATCACTACATAATGTATTTCTTACTGTTAATTGTCAAAATAATTCAAAGACACAAAATGATTCAAAGAAATAATTCAAAAGATAATCAAAATTTTCCATAAAGCATCTTAAATGAAAGAAACTTCTCAGCATGTAAGTAAATGAATAAGTATCAAGTAGGAGGACAAATTTAATATCACAAATGTACTGAGAGTTATAATAAAAGAGTTATTATAAATTTTTTCCTCAGTACTAATGAACTTGTATTAAGCATTGCATTTTTCGTATTATTGGAAATAAATGTTTTTTCCTCTCAATTGCTGACTAAGGGACACATCATGTTTTTGCCCTTGGATTGGTGCAATGATGGTATTTCTCATTGCCAATGCAAGCTGCAGAGTGAGGATAAAAGAATCTAGAACAAAACAATTGCTTTTTTGAAATAATAAAAATATCACTGGGTGAATAGTCCCTATTCAACTGTCCCTAATGAGAAACAAGTACACAAAACTAGAGCTCAGAAGACCTGGATTTGTTATGACTTCTATAATTCCACCTGCTGTGCAATTCCAGGGGATACCATTTACATAGAATAAAATGTACAGAGGATATATTTTGCAAAACAGGCTTGAGACTGCCATTCTTTTGCCACTGTTGCAATCATGTGAGCAAGTTTTCTGAGCCTTCATTTCCTCACCTGGAAATGGGTGGAGCAAGTTTATCCTGTTCATAGTCATTATTCTTTGTAATGGGCCATGTTAGCTCATGAAGAAGAAGGAATCTCTCTTGGTTCCTTCTAAATGTTTTCCATTACGTCTCTTCTCTGTGTCTGGTGCCTGAAGGATCCCAGGCTTTGTTTGCTGTGTAAAACTGACTTAAAGTGGTATCCTTTGATTATTTATATTTCGACAAGACTTTGGAGAACTTAAATGTCTAACATGAATTCTACTGGTGTGTTTTCAATCATCCCACCAAGGAAAAATATGGGAACACAACTCACATTCTCTGGTGAATATTATGTGTAATCGATTCCTCACCCTTGTCCACTGATCATGGATGGAATTGACAATGGCTCTTTCCATCAGTTATTTTATAATCACTTTATTGTGCTACATGGGTATATTATGCACTCTCAATCTGTAGATATTTTTGAAGTCAGAGTCCAGGTCAATTTTCCTTCTTTCCTTCCTTCCCTCCTCCCTTTCAGGGGGTAGGTAGAGGTAAAGAATGTTACCACATTTACAAATAGCTCTTGAAAAAATAATACATAAATTTTATTCAAAATGATAATTTGATACACAGATTTTTAAACTTTTTCTTTTAGAATACCTTTGTATCTATTAAAAAGTGCAAAGATCGTGCAGAGGGTACTCACGTATCCCGCACCCAATGTCTCCTATTATTAACATCATATAATAATATGATACATTTATCAACATTAATGAACCAATACTGCTCTAGTACTAAGTGAATTCCCATACTTCATATTTCCTTGGTTTTAATCTACTATCCTTTTCCTGCTCCGGGATCCCATGTAGGATATCACATAACACTTAGCTGTCGTGTCTCCTTAGGCTCCTCTTGGCTGTGACAGTTTCCTTGTTTTTGATGACCATGACAATTTTGAGGAGCACTGATCAGATATTTTGGACAATGTTCTTCAATTGGGATTTGTCTGATCTCATGGTTAAATTGAAGTCATGGGTTTTGAGGAAAGGCCATAGTGATAAAGTACCATAAACGTGACTTTTCAGTGTTAATGTTGACCTTGATCACCTGGCTGAGGTGTTTGCCAGGTTTTTCCATGGTAACTCACTCTTTTATCCCTCTTTCCGTACAGTACTGTTTGAAGGGAGGTTACTATGTTCAGACCCCACGAAGGAGAGGGGAGTTATGTTCCACCTTCTTGAGGGGGTCGTACCTGTATACGCTACTCAGGATTCTTCTGGAGAGGTGATTTATCCCATCTCCTTATTTACTTACTTATTCAACTGTTTATTCATGTTAATGAGGATTCATGGATATTTATTTTACATTTTGGTTTTCATCCCTTTTTCTTTTTCTT
>NC_138374.1:110379152-110413475 GCF_054177405.1 Leptonychotes weddellii
TTAAAGATTTTATTTATTTTTATTTGAGAGAGAGAGAATGAGAGAGAGGGAGTACATGAGAGGGGGGAGGGTCAGAGGGAGAAGCAGACTCCCTGCCGAGCAGGGAGCCCGATGCGGGACTCGATCCAGGGACTCCAGGATCATGACCTGAGCCGAAGGCAGTCGCTTAACCAACTGAGCCACCCAGGCGCCCCATCCCTTTTTCAATTTAGATTATGTAAAGCTTATCTGATTTAATTGGGACTCCTTGCCAGCTCAATGCCTGCCACTCCCCACCACATACCCAAAATTCTAGGCTCAGGAAACACTTCTATGTTCTCAAACATGCCTCTCCCTCACACACCTCTGTCTGCACATGCTGTTTTTTTCATCTGAATGCTCTTGTCCATGTTTGGCTCTTGTTCACATCAATCCTTTACCATCTAGCTCATATGATTATCTAGAAGTGAGACTTTCTTTTTGCTTCTTTGGCAGTTTATGTATATATCTATTGTGGTATTTGTCAAATTATCTAATATTTGCTTGCCTATTTATTTTCCTAATGAGATGGCTAAGTCATTGTGTTACTGGCAGTTTCTTACTTCTCAACCCTTCAATATCTAGTGCCCTGCCTGGCGTAGAGAAGTTTCTTAAAGCTATGTTCAAATGGATGGACAAGCAACACAACTTTGTTAGTTAACAGAGTTGATTTTAGAGGCAGTCTTGGAGACCTTTCTAGAGAGAAAAAAAAAAAAATGGCATTGCAGATCTCCTGTTAATAGGATATACATTTTGAGTTGCTTTTATCTCCTTGTAATGATGTGTTTATTCTGATCATCCAGATTTTCGTATGCAGTCATCTTTGAAGATCAGGCATTCATGAGATGGCTGGTCAGAGGTAAGGTCACAGTTTCTAGCCCAGAAACAGCTTTTCTCTCTGTGAGGAGACCGTACCCCCCGGGCAAGGATGGAAACCGGGATGACATTGGCCTCATTAGTAGAGTGCCCTAACCAGCTGAACTAACCAGCCAGACCACAAAGGCAGCAGCAAAGAAATCTAACAAACACAGAAGTTCACTTTATAACATAAAAACTGCAGCCTGTATTGACACACACAAACTGGCCTGTTTTGACTGTCAGGTAGTTAAGAAAGTCAAAAAGTAGTTAAGTTAGGCAACAAGCATGTCTGACTCTTTTTCTCTGACTAGACCCTGAGCGTTGATTTGACTGGTGTGTGTTTGTAGAAACAGTCACGTTTCCCTTACCAAAACAAGATGCCGTTTTTTTTTTTTCCCACTGAAACTTAATGTAATAACTGTTACATCATATAAATTCATTTCCTTAAGAATATGTGTCAGACTATCACATCAGTTAAGGAAAATTCTCATCTCTTTTTCTGTTTGAAATTATGGTTGGGCTTTTTTGGGTCTAAATTAAGTGAATTCATAGTGCCATCTAGTGCTTCAAAAAGAATTATCAGTGCAACTGGGGAGAAATTTCAAATCAGGCTTTGGCTGTAAACCCAATATTCTCAATTCTCTGCTTAAGTCACTTGGCTGATTCAGGCTAGCATTTTTTGTTTTTGGATTGTTACTCACAGTTGATCAGGTATTGAGTTTTTACGACGCTTACTGGTGTGAGAAATCACTGATTCACGTACAGCTTGAAAAGAATCCCCCAAACATAACCAGAAACATATGTCCCTTTCCTTTTAAAAGTATTAAGCATGAAATGAATTCACAAATAAAACCAAACAGTGCTGCATAAGATAAATGAGGAAAATTGCAAACTTAGATAAATTAAGTCTCCTCCCACCTAAACAGGTGGTAAAATAGAAGGATCTGAAGACAGATATTATTTTATTCTATATACTTCTGAAAATGTATATTCTCTGAGTCTGTTTGGAATGAAAATCCAGAGAGGAAAATGTTCACCGAAGAGAAAAAGCAAATTACTTTGCTTCTACTTCAAGAAAACAAACCAACCTCTATTTACCAAAAAGTTTTTGCCTTGGTTGCCCTTCCTTCCCATACAAAATTGTTCTGATATTTTCAGGACTTGATTTAAAATTTATGAAGGAAACAAACATAATGAAGATGTTCTTGATTTGGAAGCATTTCTGAGCAAGGCACAAAATATGACATATTTACATTATTTTTTTTTGTCACCGAAATACAGTAATACATATTTCTCTTCACTTTAAAATTTCAGAAGCCTTGTATGTGTTATTTCATCTTCCAAGCAGCGCTGTGAAGTATTCTTAGCCCCATGTACAGTGAGCTGCAGGGTTGGCAACCAAAACCCGTCTCATGTAGTCCATGGCGCTGCCGTGGCTGCAAGTGTCCTAGTTCCTTTCTCTTAGTGGCGTTTTGAAAGCTTGGGCGAAACAGTAAGAAAAGGAGTAGGGAAGGGGGAATAGAATTAAGTGCCCGGACAGGGAGAGAGGGGGCCTCAAGCTGCGTGCCAGAGAGTCAGCCTGCGGAAGCTTCATGCAACATTTTATGCAAGGCTTTGTAACCCATAAGGTTCTTTAAAGAATGAAAAGAAGAATTATGAATAGTGTAAACAATCCCTTTTAATGGGATATCCCTAAGTAGAATATTCATAATTATCAAACACTTAATGAAAATTAGTGATGTAAAGAGCTAATGAAAATTCAGTGGAGAGATCTTCCAACATCCCGAGTTCCATTCTATCAACTGCGGCTAGTCACATACACACATTTTTTTTTTCTTTTTCTTATCTATTCTGATTCATTTCGTATAATTTTCTTTTGGGTTTTAATATTGCTGGGGCAACAAATCCATATTTGATAAGTAGTTCACAGTTAAAAAATGCTCAAATAGTATAGACTTAAGACAATTTTCAAACGAAGCCTAACTTTAAGTAGTGTTCTGTTTTTGCCATTATAGATCAGCCATTTAATGTACTCAATTAAAAGTAGTTTTATTTTCACGGGTTTGTTTTAATAGTTGTTCCCACCTCGCTCTAATTGCCCATCGTAGGGGAGGATACTTTGCCATTGCAGTATTATGTCATTGAGGATGGAAAAACACGCTGAAATGCTGAAATATTTATGATTTAGTCCACCTGCGTTATCAACTCATCATGACTTATTGGAAGGCAATTCGCAGTGCCTCTTGGCTAAGAAAACAATGCCAGAAGTGATAAGACTCACGCAGACAGCTGTGTCTGGGCTCCCGTCAGCTACTTCAGTGCTCCTTGCCCTTGGCAAAGAACTTAGCGAGAGACCAATAAAACATATTGTTGTAAAACAGTAAAATGTACCCAGTTTGCCAGTTTGCATATTTCTCTGCAGCTATCCGTGATACAGGTAGCTATGGGCAGACTTGCGGGTCTGCCAGCCTTCCTGGCTTTGAACACAAATGTTTTGTTTCAGGCCATTCTATTGGGTGGGCTCCTGTGGGTATTTGGAGGAAGGTTGGAGAAAGAGGTATTTTTTTTTGTTGCTGTTGTTTTGCCTTGTTTTGTTTTGTTTTTTTATAACAACAAATCATGGATTAATTTGCCCCCCACAAAACAAACAAAGGAAAGAAAGCCTTTGGGAATCATCTTTGAAAGGGGCTGGCAGCCAGAAGAAAGAAAATATTTGCCACCGCAGTTAGGAGAACATATTTGTTTGACTGGATTGACATTTTATCATCCACCAAAAAGCTTTCTTTGATTTAGCTGTTGCATTTTTGTGGCACAAAACAAACTCTGTCCACACCACACCGGGCGGCCCTCCTGCTTGGAGCCCCACTCCACCGGCACAGTGTAAACTTACATTCACAGTAAATCCACGGAATACTTAGGCTGTGCTGGCAGAAGAAATGAGCTGACGCCAAGTGAGTTCCACAAAAAGTTAGACAGAAAGAACTCGCAATTCAAAATGAGGTAATATGGTAATAATTTTTGTATATCTCTGGAACAAAGAGCATGGGTTATTTTAAATTGTATTTTCCTGCCTTGCTGAAAATATCAACATTCCACTTCATCTAAACTTTAATAGTGCAGTTTGAAAACCCATCCTTGGCACTGGAACATTAAAAACTCTATTATGGGGGCTTCTGGGTGGTGCAGTTTGTTGAGTGTGGGACTCTTGGTTTCAGCTCAAGTCATGATTTCATGGTCCATGATCTCATGGGTTGTGAGATAGAGCCCCTTGTGGGGCTCTCCACTCAGTGGGGAGTCGGCTTGAAGATTCTCTCCCTCTGTCTCCTTCCACCACTCATGCTCGCACACTCCCACTCTCTCAAATAAATAAATCTTTAAAAATATATGTTTAAAATAAATAAATAAATAAAACTCTAATATATTTATGTCATTTTAGCCTTTGTGGGAAGATTCTGGACATCTTTCATCTCTGTATCACCTGGAGGCGAGCACAGAGCCTTGCATGCAATATCTGTTGAATGGTTTATTTGTTGAATGAATGAATTTACAAAATACTCTAGCAATATAGTAAAGAGACATTTCAAAATTAAAGTGAAGACAGTGAAGGTGAATGTTATATATTGATCAAATATATTTTAGAAGCGGCATAACATAGGTAAGTATGTGATTTGTGTAAGTATCCTCATGAGCACCCAACCAAGTTTTATGCCTGTACCTATCTGGCAATCTGTTCTTCCTTAATCATGTTTTAGTTTTTCTTTTTTTTTTTTTTTAAAGATTTTATTTATTTTTATTTGAGAGAGAGAGAATGAGAGACAGAGAGCATGAGAGGGAGGAGGGTCAGAGGGAGAAGCAGACTCCCTGCCGAGCAGGGAGCCCGATGCGGGACTCGATCCCGGGACTCCAGGATCATGACCTGAGCCGAAGGCAGTCGCTTAACCAACTGAGCCACCCAGGCGCCCTCATGTTTTAGTTTTTCTATAAACAATCAGAAATGGCCAATTCTCCATACTTTTTTAAAAAAGATAGTACTTTATTGTTAATTTTATTATAGAATAAAATTTTATTTCTAAAAGTAGACAATAAAATACATTTTTTTCAAAAGCAATTAAAAATTAACATTGGTTTAAGGCTAACTATGTTCAAGGAACTTAACTTTGTGTGTATTTCTATTGCTTATAAATCAATTGGCATGCAATGGTTAAAGAGCAAATTCAAATGAATTAATACAGACAGCCTTAACTATAACTGCTGCAGGTGTAAGAAACCTTTAATGGTACAAAAATAACCATGGTTTCTCCCTCCCTCCCTCCTGCCCTCCCTCCGTCCATCCCTCTCTTCCCTCCTTCCTTTCTCTCTTCCTCTCTCTGTCTCTCTTTCTTCTCTTCTTTCTGCTTTGTACCGAGGAATTTATGGAGAGAACATTAATCCAGAAGTTGATATCTTCCTATTGTAATTCATGGCAGCATATAAAATCCTGCTTAGAATAGTAGTGTGTGAAGAGATCATTCCCAGTGCATGTTTGGGAGAGTGTGTCATTGTTTCAGGTTTCCACATTTGCATAGATCTCTGTAGTAGAACATAGAAAAACAAAAATAAAAAGCTAAAGTTATGGAAATACCATGGCTGAAGAATGTTGATAATTGCAGACTACAAGACTGACAGAACATCCAAATAGAGCAAAGCATCCAGTGGAGATGAAACAAGTTCTTTAGCATAAAACACAGAAGAACAGAATGTGTGTGTAATCCTACACAGATGCACATACAGAGGCAACAAAAGAGCCTGAATAGGACCAAGACCAAAATATTTTTTGTAAATACATGTAGCTAAGTGCCTCACCTCATTGAGGAAAGATTCGCATCCAAGACTAGTGCTACCATGTAGTTATATCTGAACAGTTAAATAAAAAACAATGACTTTTTGTTGGCATATGAACATACACTTAAGCTTACCTTTTAGTAAACATGAATTTAGTTGTTCTGTACAAAACTGTTATAAAATTTCCAGATTTGACAAAGAATAAAAACTAAAGTTTAGTTTTGTTGTTAAGAAAGGACACCCATTCCAGTAGGATCCAACTGAAACTAAAGTCAAAACTCTTGCACTCAAAGTGGGAAAACCAGTTAACCAGTGCCTGTTGGTGGCTCTCCATGGGCCATTTTTTTGCAATGCAGGGTCTATATCCAGCTACATCATTGACATCTCTTGGATCTTCCTCCTTCTCTTGGTTCTCAATCATTGCACTGCATTGGGCTCAGGTCTTCTTGTCTTTCATTTGTTACAATACAATACAAATCACCCTAAGTTTGAAGATCTCTGGTACCTCTGACATCAAATTTATGCTTAAGTTCCTTTCTCTCATTCTCTTATAGTATCTTGTATTTTTGCTTGTTGTGGACATATCTCTTCTAAACACGCAAGCGCCACTCTTCGATATCTTCTCCTTGTTTCTTCTACAGATATTCAGCCTTTCGGTGAAGAGAAAGAACATGAGCTCACATTAAAAAGTACCTGAATTTGAATGCTAACTTTTTCCTTACTGATTGTGAAACTATGATATGATTCCTCAGTTTTCTTGTTTGTAAAGTGAAGATAATACCTACCTTACAATCTGGTTTCAAAATTAAATTAGAAAGTGAATTATGTAGTACTCCTGTGCTGGTGCTGGATAGAGAGGAATTTCTAAGGAAATGCTGGCTTCTTTCTTGCAAAGGCAAGAAAGGCATCCTACCCCCAGGTTATTTTGTTGACCTTGGGCCGAATTAGTTACATGAATCACATTCGTTATTCATTGTGGGAGAAAGAGGAAAAAAAACCCCAAAACACAAGAATATGGTTTGTCAACTATATTGGTGGTCATCCTCTGTTACCACAACAAAGGATAACTGTGTGCTGTAGATCAACTCTCTGATAGGAGAGTTGAGGGAATATTGTGATTAGGGAAGGATTAGGGAATTCTTGTAAATGATGAATTTACCTTGGCAATAAGAAGAATCGCAACCCAGCAAATAGATTCAGGAGAGCATTGGTAAATTCTTAACTCTACATAAGAAGATCATATTCTATTCCTTAAAATACTCTCTGGGTTAGATGAGGAGGAGCAGGCAGTGGGTATTTTAAAAATAATACATCACAAGGTCACATTTTTATAAGTTGTTTTAGAGATTGGTATTACCAATCTCCTTTCCTCTTTTGTATCTGTCGTATTGTGATTTATAATAAGAAGTATATATTTGGTCTTCATTTTCATTTCTGGCATAGAGCTCCTAAGATGCTTGTAATTCCCTAAGTGATAAGAATGAAAAAGGTACCCTTTGTTGTGTTAACGTGGTGACTTTTAGACCATGCCTGGGTCACCTAAAGGTAGGGGGATTGTCACCAGAAAAGCCAACCATGTAATTAGAGGATTGGAACTTTCAGAAACCCCCTGCTTTGGGGGGAATCAATCTCCAGTAGCCAATGGTTTAATCAATCAATGGCTAGATATTCATTGCCTCAAGGAAAGAGTAATGCCAACAGCAAGAAATTAACACTGAAATTTTTAGCTGGCTGTTGCATTTACAAAGCAGAGACTGTAGACAGAAACTGATGGGATCATGAAACAAAATCTACAACAGCCTCTGGGGGAATACATGGTATGAATACAGTGCATCTCACCAGGTCTGGACAAGGAGCCTCAGGGAGGGAAAAAGAGAAACCAAAAGGAGAAGCATTGATACTGTGGATCTTTGAGAAAGGGGGAGTACCCTGTACTGCACACAAGCTTTGACTGATTTCCCAGGTTAGGGCAAAACTATCTCAGAAGGGGTCTGGAGGAATCTAATTGGAGAGGCCTTTGGCGCCTCCCTTCCCAGGTGGAGCTCTGTGTACAGGAAGACCCTAGACAGGAAGTGGCTCCAGGATTTGTCCAGGGCTTTGGTCACCTCATGGAGTTCCCAGTATCCTGAGTGTTAAGGATCCGTGAAATAATATGTGTACAAAAAATGGCCTTGGGTAGCACCATACGACTTACCATGGCCCTTAAGGTATGCAGGCGCAGACAATTTTCATGCTTTCATGTAGGAGATTTGAACAGCTGGGAGAGTATGGTGTAGAGCCGCCTGGGAGAGCATAAGCAAGAAATGACTCAGTAGGAACTCTTGTGGGCTTCTGAGGAACAGATGGAAATGCAGTAAATTTGATGGATGTCCTTCCCCCTTCTGCCTTGACACTAGAGAAAACTTCATCTCTGGACATTCAAGGTTCAATTAGAGTGACCTCGCCAAAGATTTAAAAGATGTAAGCAGGCTTAGTGGAGGTTGTGTAACCTTGGGCAAGTTTCATAAACTTTTTGGGCTTTGGTTCCCTAATAATCTACAAAATGGAAATATCAGTGATTCCTACTTTGTACGATTGTGGTGAAGATTAAATTAGATATCATGTAAAGTGTGTACATAGTGACTAGTGTATGATAAGAGCTCACTAGATGTTAGCCAAAATAAATACCTTAAATGTGATTTTAAGAAGATTCATCTATGAAGAAAGATACTTAGAACAGGGTTTAGAGTTAAAACCTAATAAACTTTGCTTGGGGTCTATGGATACATTTAATAACGCTGGTGCTTGCTTTTGCAAGGCCCATAGTACCTAATATGAATGAGAGTCATATGTATATGGTTAAATCAAATATTTATTTATTTTTCTCTTGTCTCTGATGCTTTTCCAACATCTTGACACACCATCAATTAGTATTCACAGCTTCTTTTTCATGTGCAGTTCAATACTTTTATGGGCATTAATATAAATTAAGAAAAAAGTCTCAGTACGTTTCCAGCAGCTAGAATTTCCTTTCCTTGACTTTGCATATGCGTGTAAGAATAGTACCCGTTTGCAATGGAATGATACAAAGTATAATCAGACAATGGTAATCTCCTCTGTGAAGGAGGGAAGTTAAAAGTATGAGGAGGGAAACTATTTCAAGGTGGGGAACAAAGTTTTAGTGCCACTATTTTGATTTGCTGGCCTGTGAGGTTAGACCCTTTCTAGGAAGATGAACTCTTATGAAGCTATTTTTCCCTCTGCAGACAGGTGATCTTGCACCGTGGCTCCACTCCCTGGGCGTGTGCTATTCTGAGGATGGAGCTGGACAGCCAGGCTCTCATTACGCTGATTCGCATATCAGCTCTTTGATCTGTGTGCAATCTGTTTACTCCATCTGTAAAATGAGCATAGAAATACTACATCCCAGGGTTATCTGTATCATTTCAGAACCTGTATGTAAAATACTATGTAAGTTTTAAAGAATTATACAAATATGAGCGATTAAGATGTTGCATATTTATATTTTCATATAATGTTTACATTTCTTTTTGTGTGTGACTTCAGACCTTGGTATTGAAAAGCAAACTAAACACTTTGATAGGAACAAAGTAAAGAGTTGTGGGCATATAGCATCTCCATCTAAGCATTGCCATATTCACCTGGCTTCTGTCCTCAGAAAGGAAAATCTTTTTGGTAGATATTGTGTGCACTAAGGAGTTGTGGCCAGGTGACTTAAGTCTTAGCTGTTGAACAAAGCAAGTGCCTGGCTATTCAGTATGCTTCTTTCATTTATTTATACATTAATCTACTCACTCATGTATTCATTCGTTCACTTAATTATTTGTTTATTTATTTATTCATCATTTATCAAATATTTATTGAATACCAGACCAAGTGGTAAGGATCAGGATGCAGACATGAATAAAGTGGTTGTAATACATTATTGGATTTGGGATAAAAAATAGATCTGGTGTCAGTCTACCTTTCGCTATCCTGTTGTATATCTCTCTATCTCTCTCGTTCTCTGTCTCTCTGTCTCCCCCACAGCCCAGTCACAACAGTCTTATTTCAATCACTCAAAGTATTCTTATTCCTGACCGCAGGACCTTTGCACTTGCATGTTGTTCCCAGTTCTTCACCTTTCCTTACCACTCTAGCTAAGTAGCTCTTCTCAACCTCCTACTTATACTGTTTCCAGTTTTATGGTCCTTATAGTTCTTATTACTAGCTGAAAATTACCCTGTATATTTGTTCAGCCTCTCTCATTCCCTCCCCCCACCCCACCCCCACAGAATGTTAGCTTCAGAAGATCAGGAATATGGCTATTTCCATTTCTCAAGCAGCACCTGCTTCAAGTCTTCACTCTGGCTGAAAGGCAGGGGGGATGAGAAATGATACACATTTAGTATCTATCATCCTTCAACAGAATCATTCAGAATCAGAGGTAAATGAAAATGCATACTGTCTTTCTCCAGGGAATTTTGGAGAATGAGGGAACTACATTCAGTTCTCTGACAAGGAGATGAGTAAAAACACTATCCATAACTATAGGAACTGGCAGGAAAAAGATCCTAGCTGCATACTGGGTAAGAGGAAGCAACATCTAAGGTCCACTAACATGACTTTTTGGCATGTATTTTTAAATAGACAAAACTTTGTTCTTTAGGAGAAGTGAAGAAGCCAGCGGTGGTACTTCAAACATATTCAATATCTGCCTTTCACCCACTTCCCAACCAGGCTGGGTTAAATGCTCCTCATCTGTCCTAACACAATGGCAATATTTTTACGGTCATACTTTCTGTAGTGCATAACCCAGCAGTCATTTTCTCTGCTGCATCCGTCCTAGACACCCAGCCCTGTTTCTTATATTCCTTTGCTTTCCTGGAGTCAAACATGAGGCCTGAACAAATCAGGTACCTAGCACTTGTTTCTTGACAATTCCTTTGTGCAATAGAAAGAGAAACTTCTATGTGTGAGGAACTATACTCACAGGATGAACAGAGTGCATCATGAACCCAGGCTAAATTTGTTTAGCAGTGACAGCGGTAACAGGGATAAAGTCACTGTTCATCTCCAACTGCTGGATAGTAGTAAGTAGTTTGGCAAAGGAGCTGGAAGAGGATGAGAAGAAGGGTCTTTATTTGGTTGCAGAGGTTGACGTTACGTTAGACGATACAATGATTTCTAACAGATTTTGGTTAACCCCAAACATCAAACATTTAATAGGAATTTTAAGTTACAATGTGACACCTCTTACATCTCACTATGTAGCATTAAGTAAAGCATTATGACTAATGTTATTAGAAAATTATTTTCTTTAAATATAAAAATTATGTTGCTACCTTCTGAAATATTAGAAGGATCTAAATATTTCCACTGAAAGATTTGGCCCATAGAAAATATACTCCCAGAAATAAAAGCCAAAACCGCAGTGTAATTTGAGAGTTACTTAGAGCCCTCCTTATCTCTTATATTTCTTTCCTGTATTTGACAAGAAGCAGACTATACTATTAGTCTGAGTTTAACATGGGGCTTTAATTATACATAAGAGTTTGAATTCAATTATTCATTAATTCATTCTACAAATATTTACTGAGGACCTACTATGTCCCTGACACTGTTCTACACTCTAGGAATAACAGTTAACAGTGGAACGCTAGCAGGTGATGCAAGTGAGCATAGAAATGATCAAGATGATTTTGAATAATAAAATGATATTGGAAAGTAAAACAAGGTGGTAGGAGACAGGAGCTACTTTAATTGGGATGGTCAAGAACATCTCCTTGACATGGGGATTTAAGAAAGGAATAGTCTGTGTGGTTGAAAAGTTAGGAAAATAGGAGAAAAATCAATATGTATGTGATATAAGAATGAGCCACAGATGGTAGTCGTATGTTTACTATAAAAAGGTCAGCATAGATCTTCCTAACAGTTTTAGCACATCTTTAACAGGGAAGAATAACACTCCCCCCAAATATATTAAGCTAACAAATTGGCATGGAATTCCTCATGTGATCATGTTCTATAAATGCTACACCGATTATTAACAATATTCCAAGGTCATATTTACTAGAATTTTGCAGTAATGATGTTTGGATCATGTACTTACAGACAGTGTTACCATTTCTTGAGGAGATTTCCTATGGTTTGAATTGTCTTCTACTATTGTAAATAGAAGGACAATAAAAGAAGAATGCAAAGCAGCTTTATACTAACTCAATGATGTACTTATGTCTGATGTTTGCTAGGTCAGATACTTGCATAGGTCAAGAAATTAGTCTCTCAAAAAATGTTTATTGGTTTTATTTTATAGGCAAGGTGCTATCCTATATACTAAAGGTAGAAGTCCACCTTCAAGGATTTATTCAGACAAAGGTTTATATTGTCCGAACACCATTCTGATGGAGAATTCCTTTTTTGGTATTTCCTATTCTATGGACTAAACTTTTGACTAAAACTGTAGTAAGTGAGGCCCATCTATTTCAGGGATTATTCTATAACTGGAGGATTAATGTAAAGACAATAAAAAAAGATTAGTTATGACTCCCAAATTGTGAAATCAAATTTGTACCATTTACGAAACAACTCACTTAGGCAACAAATACGTATATGCAGTGTGATCTTGATGTTAACAAGTAATATATCCTCACTCCAAACTGGTGAAACCCATAGCTTACTGTGGTCAAGGGGCATTTTCTCTGTCCTGATATAGGTAGAAGCATTTTCTTTTAGATCTCTGATTCCAACTATTATTCTACATTATTTCATCTCCTATGCTCTGTGTATCACATACAGTGTAGTGGTTAAGTCCATGGACATGGGAGTTAGGCCACCTGGGTTTAAAGATGGCTGTCCTCACTGTGCAGTTGTGAGATTGTTGCTAAACTTATAGGCTTTTGTTTACATTACATTCTGCATAGTTTACATTATAAGGAAGATGATTATAGTACCGTAGTGGGATGAATGGTGGTCTCCAAAAAAAAAAAAACAACACAAAACTTTCACATCCTAATCTCTGGAACCTACTGAAGTTACTTTATTTGGAAAAAGGATCCTTGTGGATGTAATTAAATTAAGGATCTTGAGATAAGATCAACTTGGGTTGGGCCCTCAATCCAATGACAAGTGTGCTTGTAAGACATGGAAGAGAAGATTCAAACAGAAAAGGAGAAGATGATGTGAAGACAGAGGCAGAGGAAGCAGTAAGGTGGCCATGGGGCAATGGAAGCCATGGAACGTGGCAGCCAGCAGAAGCTGAAGGAGGCAAGGAGGATTCTCCAAGCCTCCAGCCCTGCTGGGAGTACAGTATACTGAAATCTGGACCTGGGACTCCTGGACTCCAGAATTGTGAGAGAGTAAATTTCTGTGTGTTTAAGCCACCTGGCTTGCAGGTATTTGTTACACAACCTCAGGAAACCCCTATGAGTACCTGCGTCAGAAATTTGTTGTGAGGATGTAAATCAGTTGGTACAATGCCTGGCACTCAGTAAAGTTAGGTGGTCATGGTTATTGGAACAATTGCCTTCTGTAGTGAGGTCTGTTGTTTTTTGTGCCTGGCATTCATTCCTCTAACTTCTTCATATCACCTTGACTTTCCGTGGGGGGGAGCTACTGATTTTTCATCTTGAATGAATGACACATGGACACAAAATGATTGGTACCAGTTCATCTAGGTGTCCTCAAGTGACTTCATTTTCTCTTGCCATCGGACCTCAAGATGCCCCATTTCTTGACCTTTTACTGCATCTGGTGAGTTGCACTTTTTCCTCTTGAGTTACACTTGTGTGTAGTATATAGGTAGTTACTGGAAAGTACGTAAGCAGCAAGTGCCACATGGTCAGAGCTAAATAAAATAAGAGCTATTAATATTATTTCTCGTCTTGCTCTCCAACTAATTTTGAGTTTAGTTTTTAAATTGCTTATTAGATATTTCCACTTGGCTGTTTTGAGATGGTTTCACTCTCAGTATGTGTGAAATACAACTATCTTCCTCAAAAGCTCCATTTTTAGATTCTCCTTTCCTGATAATTACATTAATTTTTTTCTTATTCAAGTTTTGTTTTAGCTGGCTTTAACTTATTTCTATCTGTCATGACTAATAACCTATTAAGGCCACACAATATTATTCAAAGTTCCTCAACATCTTTCCTTTTTTTTCTCTCAATACTCAGTCTAGTTCAATTCACAATCTTTCATAGTGAGATTAAGATAACTATTTAGCAGAATGAAAGATTTTTCCCCACACTTTACTTACAATTCAGACTCCTGAAGATAACTCTTTCTTAAATATTGTTTTCATTCATAATATTTTCCTACTAAAATTGTAATTCTACTTATCTAACAATAGTACATGATAAAATAATGGATCTAATAGCTATATAGAAGACCATTTGTAGTTATTAACAATATGTGGATATATGAAGTAAAAACAGAGGGTACAATACTGTGTAGGCAATATGATCTCAATTTTGTTAAATACAGGTACTCATATTGAAAAAGGTTAATGAAATATGTCCAAATGAAAATCGCAGTTATCTTCAGTAATATCAACTAATTTTATTTCCTTTTTATGTTATTTCCCCCCCTTGCTTCTCTACAGTGGGTGTGTAAACCTTTTATAATTTTAAATAGGAATATTATAAATTTAAGACACATATCTAGTGGCTCTTTGTGCTCTGTAATAAACTTTGGATCTCCTTGGTTGTCCTTCAAGGTCTTCTACAAATCTGACCCAGTTCACCTTATGTCCTGCTCTATCTCAGGCAGAGATCTCTGTGCTTGAACCATAGCTGTGTTGACCTACAGGCACCCAATGCCTATTCCTGCCCACTGTTTTCACTTTATTCTCTCCAGTTCACCTGATTCCTTTTGTATCCAAATCCCACCCATCTCTCAAGGCCCAGATCTGCAAAGACACTCTGAGATAGCCCTTCTTGATCTCTTTTCTTTCGAGTATCTTTGTGCCTTCTTCATCATTAATTGAGATAGCTGCAAATCCTATACCATCTCAGTACCGTAAGCTACCATTTTACATGTGTAAGTCCTAGCACTTTAAAGATCAAACTTCCTGAGAGTGGAATTGTATAGCCCCTATAGTTTTCCTAGGAGAGTTCGCAGGACATCAGAGATGTCTCAGGTAAGCATTTTTAGTTGTAAATAAGAGAAACCATACTCAAACCAGTTCTTAAAAAGGGGCATTTGTTGGTTATGTAAATGGAAATCCAGAGGTAGGGTGATCCTTATGGTGACCTTGACTTTCTCTGAGGGTTTCTAGGTTTTTCTCTCCACAGTGTGTTTGCTTCATTCTTAGGCAGACTTGCCTCATAGTAGCAAAGTGCTTGCTGTGATTCTAAGCACTATGTCTGCTGCAACGTGCACTGTTCAACAATCCCCAGATTCACTCTGATGGGGCAGGATTGGGTCACGTGACCACCTGGCACCAATATCTTTGACCAAGGACTAAACGTGCTGGTTGGCTGACTTGTGTCAATTTCGTCATCCTTAGAGTTGTATCTGGAAGGTCTTTCGTCAACCACATAAATCTATAGAAATCAGGGATGATGGGAAGGCAAAGATGTCAGATAAGTTCCACTCTGGTAGGAATTCTATAAACACTGGCTGTGTGAACTACAGCATGCCTGAAAAATTGGTTAATGCCATCAGTTAATCTCTGCATGTTGCCACAAAATTTAATCAAAATGTGTCATTTACTCAAGGAAAGATTTTAAAGGACTGAGATGTTTCACATATCAAAGCGCTTAATGAGATATGTTTTCAGGACATTTGCTTCAACAGGAGTTTCAGAATGAATTATTTGCTAAACCAGCTGACTACTTTCAGAGAATAATCCCACTGATGCGCTGCACATGAGATTATCATGACTTGTATGTAAACTTTTGTTAACTACAACTTGACATTGAGAAATAATCCTGTGCTCAGGACTGTTTTAAAATAATGATTTTTCAGAATCTTATCTTAAAAATTTATAAAGCCTTTGTATTTTAAAAAAATCTGCAAAAAGCACATGTAAAATAATTGTCAAAATTATGGTTCAAATTAGCTATAGTTTAAATCTTACGCAGTTCTAATGTCTTCAGTTCCTGTTCTCGTGTTTTAGATAAGCTTCATCATTGCTGCTAGATTTAAAGGGACTTATGAAATGATAGGTACTAGAAAACTTTTTATGTTCAACTTTTGCTTTCTAATATGTAGTCTCTTTAATAAATTAGTTTATTAAAAAGTACTGTATTATCACTTACAGTTGTCACAGTATAATGGTGTACTTTGGGGTCACATTTATATCTTTGCGATTCACTGCAACATCAGGAAACATTTGGGATGACATATCAAATCCAGCTTATTAGAAAGGAAATTCTCCCTCAGAAACAATAAAGATCCTTTTTAAGTAGAAAAAATTCAACTTCTGTCCTTCAATTTCCATGCTCATCTCTTCCCTCCTTTCTCCCCCCTTCTATTAGAATGGTACTAGACACTCCATATTCGATGAGTCATGATTCTTGGTTCAGATGTTCCTCAATTCTTGTGCCAGCCAGGTCCTGAGGAATATGGGCGAGCAGACAAACAGAAGAGAGGAACTTATGGATGGTGCAACATCACCATCTGGCAGAGTATGGAAAGAGATAGGAAGCCCCAGTGGGAAAGTGGGGTCTCTCGAAGATGGCAAAGCAATTCTCAACAGTTCTCGTTCTGGATGATTTGGTTAACCAGTTCCTCTTTTAGTCTTCTAAGCCATAAGGTTGATTAAATCCATTAATATGTAGCTGATAACAGCTACAACCTAGGAATGTGGGGGAAAAAATTGCAGTAGGAGTGCAAGTCTGAGGATACAGAAACATTTCCACAGCCTTGTGTACTTGGTTTGTTGAGGACCTGGGAGAGAAAACATCAAAGTAGCAGGAGATCTTCAGAAAGAGAGGGGTAAATAAGTATCAAGAGCTAAGGGGCAGGAATTGGTACAGGCACCAAGCAGCTAATTGCAAGTAACTTTTCAGTCAAGTCAAGGGAAGTGTTCTGCCTTAAATAGGGTGAGTGAGGTTATTATCATTGTGTCGCTATGCTGTCAAGAAGTGATTTGGGTGTGGGGAGCAAGGACAGTGTAGAGTTCCTTGTTACAGTGATACTGTTTGTAACCTTCACGGCGAAGAAGGACAAATCTCCCCATAACATGTTATAATAAAATAGATTCAGAAGCAGCTGTGCCCTCTTCAGGCTCTGGGATAAAAGGGTCTGAAAGAAAACACTGGAGCAAGTCACATTAACTCACCTGAATGGGGGGAGTTCCTGGGGCTGTCAGAGGGAAGAGCCCACGGGAAGAGGCTTCTTGAAGTGAGAGAGAAAAATAAAGAATATAGAATTCTGGCTGTAGTGGGAAAACAAAGGAGATGGACACAATAGCTGAGGGTAAATAAGAAGTTTTTCTAGGAGAGCAGCAGAGAGAAGATGGTTGATGAAGATAGAGAGCACTTCATGAGAGAGGGCTTTGTCTGAGTCCTGGGATGAAAAGCAAAGAGGAGGGAAAGCATCACAGAACTGAATGCTGGGAAAAGCAAAGGAAACGAGAATAATAGGTCTTCTGTAGATGGAACCAGGCCCAAGACAGAGAGGGGGAGGGCTATCTAGCCTGAGCCGAAGGCAAAGCTTCATGCTCAAGGAGTGGAAAGAAAATGAGCCTACAAACAACTGAACCTAAAATCTTACAAATATGGAGCTAGTGCAGCTTAGGGTAAAAATATATTCTCATACTTAAGAATATGGCAATTAGCCACGTATACACAACAATGAATCATGGAACACTACATCAGAAACTAATGATGTAATGAATGGTGACTAACATAACATAATAAAATAAAATTAAAAAAAAAAAGAATATGGCAACTAGCAATACAGTCTCCAAAATTCTGAAAGCAGAAAAACATGGTCTTCATATAATATGATTCAAAAGACTGGATACAAGGAATAAAATTTATTTTAGCCCTAGGTTCTGGATTTAATATTTCTAAGTGGCCCAAAATATAAGGCCCCTTCTGGGCAAGTTACCACCAGAATAAGGTGCATACATAAGGTGTTTAAAGAATAGTAGAACGGATATCTTAGCTCCTAGCATATTCAAGCACTGAATCTTCTCAACTGTAGGGTGGAGGAGGGAAGTTCCTTTAGTGGTGCCACTTTTCCAAGTGAGAAAAGTGAAATTGCAAGGTCACATAGCTAATGAAGCAATTTCAGTGATATTCTTTGGAATTACATGCACTCGGGTTCAAGTCCCTGTTTTACCGGGTTACTGGCTCTGTGACTTTGCACACATTATTTAACCTCTCTGGGCTTTACTTTTGTCATCTCTAAAATGGGGAGAAAAGCGATACAACAGATCTGGTCTGTAACGTGAAGGCTGTAGGCCAGTTACCAGCACCTTCTTTTGATTGTTCAGCAGATGACAGTGGAGAGAACTCATGCTAAACTCCAGAGCCAAGGCCAACTGAGGACTTCTTTCCATCCACTCACAGAGCACATGAGGAAGAGTGGTGGCAGCTGGCTGAACACTGAAGGACCAACGTCTGTGTCTATGACCTCTATCTGGAAACAGTAAACTTTGACATCAACTACCTAGGTTGATATGAAGATTGAAAAAAGTAGTGCATTGGAAGAACTTTGTTCTGTGACTGGCAGATGGTAAGTGGTGGACATGAGGATGATGCTATTGTTGCTTTATGAGTATTGTTGAAACTGTGAGTCAGACCAGGACTGGAACGGACATCTACTCCAGGATTCTTTCTATGAAATTGGGCAGCAAAGTAGGAGACCTGGATTGAAAATACATATATAGATGTGACTTAAAAGTGAGAGAATGTTAGACTCTGGAATGTAAGGAGTCGTTTTTTGAAAGATATGGGGAGGTAGTTCAACTGGGCACAGGAAAAGTGATAGAAATAATAATAGTGATGAAAGTGGTCACAATGTCATCTGTGGATTTAACTGTTTAACTGTTTCCAGGGTTGATCACTACTTATTTACATGCGTATGTTAAAAGTTGGGAGCTATAATTATTCCAAATTGCTCAACTTACTTAATATTTGTGTTTATTAAAACCAGCCAAATGTTTGGGAGCTGTAGTGTGTGTGTGTATGTGTGCATGCGCTAGTGGGTACATTGCAAAATACAACAAACTGTATGTTGTACATACAATTTACATTGTAAATTACATTGTAATTTGCACAAATTACATTGTAAATTTGGGCAAAATTACATTGTGTATACACAATGCCAAATTTTTAAGGACAAAGCAGAAGACAAACAATTACTATTTATAATATGAGCAGTTAGTTCACCTGGCTGGCTCAGTTGGTAGAGCATGCAACTCTTGGTCTCGGGGTTGTGAGTTCAAGCCCCAACTTGCGTAGAGAGATAACTTTAAAATCTTTAAGGGGCACCTGGGTGGCTCAGTCGGGTGGGTATTCGACTCTTGATTTCTGCTCAGGTCATGATCTGGTCCTGGGATCCGGGCCCCACGTCAAGCTCTGTGGTCAGCAGGGAGTCTGCTTGAGATTCTCTCTCTCCCTGTTCACGCTCTCTCTCTCAAATAAATAAATAAATCTTTTTTAAAAAAATAAAATCTCTAAAAAAATTTAAAACAAAATGTGAGCAGTTATTACAGCATTAATGTAGATTCTTAACAGCTAAATACCTCCACTTATCAGAGTTAATAACATTCATTTCAACACTTGGAGCCTCCACCAAATTCATCTCAACGTTTTTCCTGACAAGCTTCACATTTTCAAAATGTGCTTTTTAATCCTGAATCTAATCATCCCTAATTCATCTTTTTTAGTTATGTCTGTAGAAAGACATATAAAAGATAAGATAAGCACTGACAGTCCAGGTATCCCAGACCAGAGAAATCAGTTGAACACCAGGAGCCAAATCTGTGATTCATTAGATATGCACAGTGCTGTCCATGTTACTAGTTTCACGATAATCTGCTAGAGACAGTAAGGGAATGTTTAGGTTGAGCTCTTGCACAAAAATGAAACTCAGTATTTCAGAGCATTTTGAATAAAACATTGCATTAAGGTGAAATGCACTGAGTAAAGAAAAACTTGATATGACAGGAGTCCCTAACAATGGACTAACTAACAATGAGTGTTATGATGCAAAGAAAGAAATACTAACAATGAGTGTTATGATGCAAAGCTGAAACCTATTCTTCTTACCAAAAGTAAAGGAGACCATGTAACTAATAAGAGTAGGAGTCCAGAGGTAGATAGATAGTAAAAATAGTGGAATGTTCTTCCTTCCCTGAAGTTAATGTTTCAAAAACTTGGAAACATGGCAGAACTCTGTGGAAGGTGAGCACATTACTGTTAAAAGGGGAAGGCATCAAAAATAAATAATCCAGAGATGAGAAGTCTTGCTCATATTTTCATACCAGAGAATAGAGGTAGGAAATGCTAGGCTGTAAACAATGAAGATAGAAAACATTCTAGAAAGAAGAAAAGCTAATGACTATGATGAGCAAAATGAACTTGAATAGCTGCTGGAGTGATTACTAGAATGCACTGGTTGATACACACTCAATGCATGGATTGTATCAGAAATAGCAAAATGAGCTAAATATTTGTAAGACAAAGTTAAAGTGACATATGGAGGTAAAGAGAGTTCAAGCAAGGATAGAGGCACAGACTGCAGGCATCCTGTAGTATTTGGAGTCGTCAGTTTATGGGATTAAAATGGACAGGCTAAGAAAGAGAAACTGTAATAATGAAATTCTTTAGAGCCTTGCTCAAAAGGAAGATAAAAGCACTCAGAAAGAAGAGAGAATGTGGATTAATGTTACATCAAAGCAGGGAGGAGTAAGTGAATTAACAGAAGGCAGGGGTCAGGATGCCAGGGTTATGATAGGACTGATGGAGATGAGACGTTCTCTGGTCCAAAGTTATCACACTGGATTCTATGCACTTTTGAGCACCAATGGGGAAGCTTTCCTGGTTCCATTTTTCAGTGGCAGATAAATGGGGAAAAGGTGAAATGATTGGCACAAGTGATAGACAATGATGCCTTTAAAGGAAGTATAAAATTTGAATGTCAGTGACATGACAAAGTATTGATTTTTTGATTTTCTATTGGATCTTGCTTATAAAGTTTGTATGAAGTAGAGTTAACAGGATCTTGCTTATAAAGTTTGTACGAAGTAGAGTTAACATGATGACAAAGCCTACCATCCCTCTGTTTGACATACCTTTCCTACTTAGAGCAGCAAATTCCTTCTTAATCTTTGAGGGCTGCTCAAATGCGGCCTTCCCTGAAATGTCTTTCCTTTCTTGCTGGGGCATCTCTACCTGTCCTCTGCTCTAGCAGTGTGCCCACAGTTCTCCTACATTTCAGGAGGCATGAGTTTAAATTCTAGCTCCAAAAGTTGAATAGCTATGTAATCTTCTGCAAGATATTTAACTTTTTGGAGCCTTTATTTTTTTTCACCTGTGAAGTAGAGAGAATAATAATCTCATGAACAAAAATAACATTTCTTCAGCAAAATAAGAAATGAGGAGCAAACATGTAAAACTGTTCAGGGGAATAAAGAAAATCTAGTAAAAGCATAAAGCTAAAATGAATGATGAAAAATGAAAATATTATTCAAGCAATACTTGGCTATTAAAGTTATGTATTACACTATTAAAGCCACAAAAATGGGAAGACATGAAAATATTATGCTATTAAAGACATTGATGGAAGCTTTTAATCAGATATTTTACTCTTTGAATTAAGGAGCAATAACATGCAAAAGGAAGTTAGTAAGTTAAAATAAAGGAAGAACATTACTTCTGTAAACAGAGATTTAAAAACAATGTTAAGATGACTACAGTAAAAAAAAAAAGAAAAAAGAAAACAAGAATTTCATTTGTCATTATAGAAAATAAAAAGACTGCTCTTCCTTAAACAAAAATTAAGCAAAATTTCCTGTCCATTTCTTTGTGGCTGGTGTCTATGATCATTCTGTATGGGAAAGGGGGTACTGGAGACATTTTGGTCGTCCCACATAGCTATAAGAACATCTTAGTCAGAGGACACATCTGGCAGGAATGCTAAGCATAATTTACAATTGCTTTATAATATAATGCGAGTCACCTTTAAGAAAAAAGAGGATTCTAACAACCCAGGGTCAAATTTTGCATTCCATTTCCTAGGCAATATGACCAGTAGAAATAGAGCACTCTGTTGAAAAAGATATTTTGAAAAGAAAGGGGCACTTGGTGACCCAAGAAAAGGACACAGAGAAGAGGGACACAGAGTGGAGGATAAAAGTCAACAACTTGAAAAGGAAAACCTGGATAGCTACAAAGAACGATCAAAGAACTTCGTACTTTAAAATAAATGTACATAGAACTTGATAAGGACATTTAGAGGGTATTTGAAAGACTCATGGAAATAGAAATCAGAGAAAGCAAAGATGTCTTGGGGAATGTCTGAGCTCTGAGGTAGGAGAGATGCTGTCTTCTCAGCAGAAGGTGAAATCAGGAAAAGGAATACATCTTTTGAGCTGCTAGTATGTGCCAGGCTCTGTACTGGGCTCTTTATTTACTTTGTACTTTATCTAATGTTTACAGCAAATTTTTGAGTTAAGCGTATGTGTTCTGCTTTTTAAAATGGACGAACTGATTCTTGGAGAGGCGCTCTAACTTGCTGAGCGTGAACCTGAGCAGTTTGATGAGCCAGCATTTCAACTAAGAGATGTCCACCTCAAACATAGCTTTGCCTCCCACTTCTCTTCCATGACGCTTTAATGGTCTACAGCAAAGGCTTTTGGAACCACTGAGGGTGAAAAGAAAAATAGCTGGCAAATGTATCACAAAGAAAGAATGTAAAGGATATGTGAGGGGGAGAAAAGCAACAAAGACAGAATATTAAGAATAAAGAAATAGTTACACACACACACACAGAAATGGATAACAGACCAAAGGATAAAAACTTTATTGTGGAAGAAGAAGAGGAATTAAATAGTAAGCCAGTTTTGTGAAAATTTTATTGGTTTTGTTGGATGGTTTTATTTGTACCAATTGCTTTTATTCATACAAATCAGTATAAATCCTGGTAGGATTTTTTTAAAGCAAAGGTTCAAGCTCTAAAATATAAAACATGTGCTATTTATTTTATAATTAATAATTCAGCAGAATATAAATCTACAGTGCCTTCTCCATTTCTTTCTTATTCAATTTTCTCTTCTCAGTGTCCCACATTTAACACGTTCACACTTGGCTTGCATCTCATGCACTTTTTTTTTCTGTCTCTAAATTTATAAAAATATTATTCTTCACAAAGGTGTCTCATTGTGGTAAACATACACATAAGATGAAATCTACCCTCAATAAATTTTAAGTGTACAGTACAGTATTGTTACTTATATGTATATTGTTGTACACCAGATCTCTAGAACTTTTTCATCTTACAGACTAAAACCCCGTACCCATTGAATAGCAACTCTGCATTCTCCTGTCTCTGACCCCTGGCAAATGCTTTCTACTCTCTGCTTCTATAAATTTGACTATTTTAGATACCTCATATAAGTGAGATCATGTAGTATTTGTTTTTCTGTGACTGGCTTATTTCACTCAGCCTAATTTCCTCAAGATTTATCTATGTTGTAGCAAATGACAGAATTTCTGTCTTTTTAAAGGCTGAACAATATTTCATTGCACGTAGCTACTACACTTTCTTCATCCATTTATCTGTCAGTGGACACTGAGGTTGTTTCTACCTCTTGGCTATTTGAATAATGCTGCAATGAACATGGAAGTGCAAATATCTTTTTGAAATCCTGTTTTCAATTCTTTAGGATAAATACCCAGAAATGGGGTTGCTGATAATATGGTAATTCTATTTTTAATGTTTTGAGGAAACTCCATACTGTTTTCATATTATCGGCACCACTTTGCCTTTCTACTAACAGTGCATAAAAGTTTTAATTTCTCCACATCCTTGTCGACACTTGTTTTCACCTCTTCTGTTGTTTTTTGTTTGTTTTTTGATAATGGCCTTCCTAACAGGTGTGAGGTGAAAAACTCACTGTGGTTTTAATTTGCATTTCCCTGATTGGTGATGTTGAGCATCTTTCCATATTCCTGTTGGCCATTTGCATATTTTCTTTGGAGAAATGTCTAATCAAGTTCTTTGCTCATTTTTAAATTGAGTTGTTAGGTTTTTTTGTTTTTGTTTTTTAGTTTTAGAAGTTTTCTATATATCCTGGATATTACTCTATTATTACATATATGATTTACAAATATTTTCTCCCATTCTGTGGGTTGCCGTTTCACTTCATGGCTAGTGTCTTTTGATGCACAAGTTTCTAAAATTTTTATGAAAATCAATTTGCCTATTTTCTTCTTCTTTTTTAATAGAGAGAGTCCATATATTCCATTGGTGTATATGTATGTCTTTTTGCCAGTTCCACATTGTTTTGATTACTGTTTTGTTTTGAAATCAATAAGTTTTGAAATTAGGAATTGCAAGTCCACCAACATTTTTCTTTTTCAGTTTTGTTTTGGCTATTCAAGGTCCCTTGAGATTTCCTATGAATTTTAGGATGAATTTTTCTATTTTCAAAAAATGTCATTCGAATTTGGATAGGCATGTCATGAAATTTGCAGATCACCTTGGTTAGTATTGACATTTTAACAATACGAAGTCTTCCGGGGCACCTGGGTGGCTTAGATGGTTAAGCATCTGCCTTCAGCTCAGGTCATGATCCCAGGGTCTTGGGATCGAGCCCCACATCGGGCTCCTGGCTTAGCAGGGAGTCTGCTTCTCCTTCTCCCTCTGCCTCTCTCCCTGCTCATGCTCTCTCTCTCTCTCTGTATCTCTGTGTCTCAAATGAATAAATAAAATCTTAAAAAAAATATGAAGTCTTCCAATTCATAAACACAGGATGTATTTTCATTTATTTATGTCTTTTTAAGTTGCTTTCATAAATTTTCCTGTTTCCATTGTACAAATATTTTACCTTATTAGTTAATTCCCAAGTATTTTATTATTTTTTAAAAATTTTTTATTGTTATGTTAATCACCATACATTACATCATTAGTTTTTGATGTACTGTTCCATGATTCATTGTTTGTTTATTATTTTTGATGCTACTGTACCTGGGTTTGTTTTCTTAATTTCCTTTTTGGATTGTTCATTATTAGTGGATAGAAATACAGTTGATGTTGTGTCCTGCAACTTTATTAAATTCGTTTATTAGTTCTAAGTTATTTTGTGTGTAATCCTTGGGGTTTTTTACATATAAGATCATGTCATCTGTAAACAGAAAGTACCCACCTTTAGGATGAAACCCTCACTACAGCAGGTCAAGCAGAGGAAAATGAAGATCTTCATGTCGGGACTGGAAACCAGGTCCTTATGTCATCATTCAATCAAGCCTCATCTGAATTAAGTTCCATTGCTGGAAGTTTTAGTTATCTTAAGCCAAAAAAAATCTTCTTTATTGTTTGAACCAGTTTGAATGGAATTTACTGCAGCCAAAAGCAAAAGCATGATAACCTATAGTCTTCAACTCTATAACTATAATCAGGACCATATTATACTGCATAATTATAACCAAACCCAAACCCTGTGAGGTTCTTGTCCTCACAGAATTTGTAGTATGTTGAAGAAAAACAGACAAGTAAATAAGAAAAAAGGAATTGTACTAAAGACTAGGATTGGGAAAAAGCAAGATATATATAGATATATATATATATGTATATATAAGCACATTTATATTTTTATTAGCACAAGAAGAATGTTAAATGTTACATATAACTAGAAAGAATACTGGAGATTTTATAAATAACCTTGATGATTGAAGGAAAACTTTATTTCAAGAAAAGGAAAACTATTAAATAAGTTTGGATTAGTGTACTTCAACTCTTCAGAATTTAAAATATAAAGAAAAAAACTTTAAAGCTTTATCTAAAATCCCTCTTCAGATTGGTATGTACATAATTTCATATTTAAGATTTCACACAGTGTCAAGAATGGGTTGCAGAGAAACTGGATAGCATGATTATCAGAATATTTGGAAACAGTCTTTTTTAATGAATAGCGTCTTTAAGCTTTAAATTTAGAAGTTGAATTCAAAAGGTTGCAAGGTTGGCTTTGTTGACTTTATGACTTTACTGTTAAGTAATTTTGTTGTAGAATGAAGGAAATTTTTTTGAGCTAAGCATTCTTTAACATTAACTATAACTTGAAATTTTTTTTCTGTCTAATGGCTAGTCATAATTTTTTTGAGACAAATTATGATCACAAATAAAATGCACCAAATGATTTTCTTACAAATATATAAGGAATCTCATCCTTTTTATTCTATTACATAAGTTTTAATACTACATTTTATAATTAACAAAGAATCAAGTTAGTGTTGAGAAATATATGTTGGTTTATTTTCAGTCAACTTTTGTAAAAAATACTAAATTTTTAAAGGTGAAATTCATTGAAGATGTCTATAGACATAAAATAAAGCTTCTCATTTTGATTAGGATTTTGGCTAAAATTAATACATTAAATTTGGTTATTCAGGGGCTTCTGGGTGGCTCAGTCCATTAAGCGTATGCCTTCAGCTCAGGTCATGATCCCAGAGTCCTGGGATCCAACCCCACAACAGGCTCCCTGCTCAGCAGGGAGTCTGCTTCTCCCTTTCCCTCTGCCTCTCTCCTGCTTGTGCTCCCCTCTCTCAAATAAATAAATAAATAAATAAAATCTTTAAAAAATAACAATATCTTTCACTTATTGTATTAAAGTGCATTTTTGTGTTCTAGGCACTATCTAAGCATTTTACATGTATTAACTCATCACAACAGTCTTATAAGATGCATTATTATCAGCCTCATTTTATAAAGAAAGAAATCCAAAGCATTACATTTTCACAGATTTTAAGTATCGGATCTGGGAGTTGAACTCAGACTCCAGGTCAAGTCTACATGCTCAGCACTGTGTCATACTGCCTTTATACAGATATCATGTATTTAGATACTATGGAGAATTTTTCCTCTCCAGCTTAAACAAACTCAAAAAACTTGATGTCTTTTCCAGTGCATTTTCATTAGATTTTGCATCTGATTTATGATATCCTTTTATTACTTACTCTGCCATCATGTGCCCTCTGTATTTACTTGAATTCTATTCATCTTCTTAAAATGACAACTTCTAGTGTGGTGAAGTAGAAAAATTAATCCCAGTAAACGTATTCTCTGAACTAAGAATGCTTGGTATTTGGAAATCCTATGCATGGAAACCACCTCCCCTCCGCCTTTAGATTGAAGCTGTTTACTCCCTTTCTGTTCGTCCTTTCTAATGCCCATGCTTTTTTTTTTTTCTTTTTTTTTTTAAATTTTATTATGTTATGTTAGTCACCATACAATACATCATTGGTTTTTGATGTGGTGATCCACAATCCATTGTTTTCGTATAACACCCCCATGCTTTTAAATCTGAACCTTCCTCACTGAAATTAGAAATGTTTCTCGCTTTTTCCTTTCATCCCCTCCTCCTTCTGATGCTCAGAAGTCCTGCTGTTACCATAAGAAAAGGGAAGAAGTCATTGCTACACCTGGGGGCTGAATTTCCTCAGACTGCTCCTAGCATCTGGAGTTGAACTCAAATTTTTCACTTAAATGGTAATTAAACTATTGAGTCTTACAACATTTCTCAAAGCAAAGAGTCCTGCATCAGAATCACCAACAGTATCTGTTAAGCAGATTCATGGACTTCACCTCAGACCTACTGACTCAAAATCTCTATGGTCCCAAATCCACATTTTTAAAAAGACAAATTTAAAACTCAGTGTTACCATTCCTTCCTGGAATTTAAAATTTGTTGCATCCTGCAAAAGGAGTGTTTTATGGATTATTCTGGAAACTTGTATAGTGTAACTAATTTAAGGTTAGGGGTTTTGTCATTTAAAATCCCCCCACTGCCTTAGTGGAGATTGGTTCCTGGTAGCTGGATGATTATTTGCTGAGGAAAGTGATGGGTGTGGGAATATTACCTTTGGAGATAGAAGCTGATGCTATATTTAATTATGCTTGTTGTACAGGGAATATACAAGGGTGAGGGATGAGCAGGAGGCAGGGAAAGAAAGGCAATTTAAGAAAGGAAATTCCAGAAGGAAAGCTAGGTGGCTGGTCTCTGTGCTATTGAGGATGGCAGAGCATGACTGCTTGAAGGAATGGCCAGAGAGAATCAAGGGGAGAGGCAGGTAAAAAAGGAATTTTTCAAAGGAAATGTTGCATGTAAGGGCATGAAGGATCTCTTTGACTCCATCAATATTCAGGAAAAATATAAAACCCATAAGACGCTTAGAGCTGTGAGCTTTCTTGAGAAAGTGCATGATGGTGTGAGTTGCCTCCAGGTTATCACAGGTCAGAGCAGAGTCCACCCACATATATGAGAAGGCAGCTGGACATCCTTTGGAATGATGCATGTATAATACTTGCAAAGATATTTCACACCTCCCAGGTCTCCAGACTCCCTGTGCTGTTTTATATTGTTTGGGGGCTGGGAAAAGAGGCACTGACCTGGCCTGGGAGGTGTAAGGGGACTGAGATGAGGAAAGCTAGAGAAAAACTGGGAGTCAAGATTCTGGTGGGGAGACGGGGTGAGAGTCTAGAGTTGCTGTGGCTGAGGTTGAAGAGATTGCTGTCTGTGTTCTCTTCTAGGATTTTGATGGATTCCTGTCTCACATTTAGGTCTTTCATCTATTTTGAGTCTCTTTTTGTGTATGGTATAAGAGAATGGTCCAGTTTCATTCTTCTGCATGTGGCTGTCCAATTTTCCCAACACCATTTGTTGAAGAGACTGTCTTTCTTCCATTGGATATTCTTTCCTGCTTTGTCGAAGATGAGTTGACCATAGAGTTGAGGGTCCATTTCTGGGTTCTCTATTCTGTTTTGTGCCAGTAACATACTGTCTTGATGATTACAGGTTTGTAATATAGCTTGAAGTCTGGAATTGTGATGCCACCAGCTTTGATTTTCTTTCTCATCAGTCCTTTGGCTATTTGGGGTCTTTTCTTATTCCATACAAATTTTAGGATTATTTGTTCCAGCTCTGTGGAAAATGTTGATAGTGTTTTGATAGGGATTGCATTGAATGTATAGATTGCTCTAGGTGGCATAGACGTTTTAGGGCTAGTATCCAAAATCTATAAAGAACTTATCAAACTCAATACCCAAAGAACAAATAATCCAATCAAGAAATGGGCAGAAGACATGAACAGACATTTCTCCAAAGAAGACATCCAAATGGTCAACAGACACATGAAAAAGTTCTCCATATCCCTTGGCATCAGGGAAATTTAAATCAAAACCACAATGAGATACCATCTCACACCAGTCAGAATGGCTAAAATTAAGAAGTCAGGAAATGACAGATGTTGGCAAAGATGCAGAGAAAGGGGAACCCTCTCACATCATTGGTAGGAATGTAAATTGGTACAGACAGTCTGGAAAACAGTATGGAGTTTCCTCAGAAAGTTGAAAATAGAGCTACCCTATGACTCAGCAATGTAGTACTAGGTATTTACCCCAACAATATAAAGGTAATGATCTGAAGGGGCACTTGCACCCCGATGTTTATAGCAGCAATGTCCACAATAGCCAAACTATGGAAAGAGCACAGATGTCCATCAACAGATGAATGGATAAAGAAAATGTGGTATATATATACAATGGAATACTCAGCCATCACAATAAATGAAATCTTACCATTTGCAATGACATGGATGGAACTAGAGGGTTTTATGTTAAGAGGGTATTATTCCACTCATATGTGGAATTTAAGAAACAAAACAGAGGAGCATAGGGAAAAGGAGGGAAAAATAAAACAAAATAAAATCCGAGAGGGAGACAAAGAGACTCTTAATCATAGGAAACAAATTGAGGGTTACTGGGGGAAGTGTGGGGAGGGAATGGAGTAATTGGGTGATGGGCATTAAGGAAGGCACAGGATGTAATGAGCACTGGGTGTTATATGCAACTGATGAATCACTAAACTCTACCTCTGAAACTTATAATACACTATATGTTAATTATTTAAATTTAAAGAAATTTTATGGTCTTTAGCATTCTGTCTGTTCTCTCTCCCTCTTTCTCTCTCTTTTTTTTTCATATCCAGCCAGTTCTTAGTCAGGTCAATCCTACCTCTTTATCCTCTTATGTCCATTCTACTATAGATAAGGACCTACTCATCAACCACTTGGATTCCTACAATAGCCTTTGAACAGATGCCTTGGTCTCCAGTCTTGTCCCTGTTTCCAATCCACTGGATGCACTCTGCTCAATAAATGTACAATTCTCATTATGTTACTCTGCTGTTCACAGCTGCTCGAAGGCTCCCCATCCATTTCAGGTAAAGAAACAAACTTTGCATGGCCTAAAAGACCCTTCAAAAGCCACTGCTCTAACTTCTTCAAATGCAATTTAAGTCTTCTTCTCCTTAAATGCTAGCTTTCTATATCTGCATCATATTCTCTCCACCTCTGGGCCTTGGCTCATGTTCTTCTCTCTAGTTGTAGCGCCCCCGCCCCCTGCACCACCCCACATTCACCAGGCTAGCTCATAATCAACCTCATGTTTTTGGCAGATCAATAGGAGATTCTGAAAACTGTTCTAATTCTGTGAGATTCCTGTCAGTGTTCATGAGAAGCTATTCTCATATCATAACAATACTGATTATATGAAAATTAAATGTGTTAATTAAGACAGTGTGCCAAGCATTGAGTCAGGCCTTAGGAGATAAAGGTGAGTAAGACATAGCTTCTGTACTTGAGGAATACACAGTCCAGGGAGGACAAATGTGACTAAATATTTTACAATATGGAAAAGTGTTCTAGTAGAACTATAAAATCACCAAGAAGGTCATGGCCCCCTTTCCTAGGGAAGTTGGGTAAGACTTCACAAGTTACACAAACCTTAAACCCTACTTAAGAAACAAAACAAAATAAGCAGGATTGGCCAGGTAGAGAAGGAAAGAAGAGAAACTCTAGGCAAAGGGAATATCATATTATTATAGTAACCAGCCTTAACATTATTATTTCATTTGCTAACACTTCTGCTAACACTGTTGCTTTGACTTTCTCACATTTGCAAGGCCTTAAGTTGAGTTACAGAGAGTGGCACTGGGTAATTTTTACTACACACATTTACTCATTTCACAGCTAGGGTAGGGGGTGGTATTGTGTTGATGTATATTTATTGTCTGAGAGTTCCTTGTTTCTTTGTGTGGTCACAGACAATTTTGGAAGTTCTTTCATAGATGGTGGCCTATGCAAGTTTCAATCACAGCTCTCTCAAAGCTTGCTGACTCCTATATTTTCACCGTGGGAATATTTTTGCCTCTTGTGTAAACTGAAATGTGTATTACATTCGGTGTTGGTGGTTTATTTGGGGTGTTTAGACATATTTACATTTTTGCTTAGGGAAGCATCTTGCCGAACTGTGACTAGAAACTGTGAATACCACTAGGAAACAGATCTTTATAATATTGGCAAGGTTCTCATGTTCACTGTAAGCTCTATTTAAATATCTTTGGGGTTTGTCTGTGGAACACATATGTTCTAATTAATTGATTACACATTAATAAAGATGATAACAAATTAACAGTTGTAAATAATTTTTCAATGGTAGTGCTAGCATGATAAAACAGGCTTTGTTAAACTTCTGTTCCATGAATTCTACTTACCCAAATAGAAATGGTTTAGACTTGCTCTACTTTAAAAATGAGGTAATGGTCTATTAAAACTGGCTGCAAAAGTAAGTTACGGTGATTTTCTGCCATTCCTCATCTCATCACCCCCTTCTACACTCATTTGATCCTTAAATAAGCTTATTTGCTGCAGTTCTTTTTTCAACTGCAGTAATAATAATTGACATTATTATTATAAACACGTATATCACTCATTGTGTGCCAGGTAACATTTGGAGCATTTTATGGATATCTAATTATTTAATACTTACAGTAACTCTGTGGTTACACTATTAGGATTCCATTTTACAGACAAGGAAATTAAAATGAGAGGTCAGTAATGTGCTCAAGTTCACAGAGTTAGTAACTGATGGTGCTGGAATATGAATCCAGACAGTCTAGCCCCAGGGATTGTGTCCTTAAATAAACTACCTCTTTTTTTTTTTTTTTAAAGATTTTATTTATTTATTTGAGAGAGAGAGAAAGCATGAGGTGGGGAGGGTCAGAGGGAGAAGCAGACTCCTCGCTGAGCAAGGACCCCGATGCGGGACTCGATCCTGGGACTCCAGGATCATGACCTGAGCCGAAGGCAGTCGCTTAACCAACTGAGCCACCCAGGCGCCCTAAACTACCTCTTTTTATAGCAGTCTTAGTAAATATGCTTTTATTCACATAGAAGGGGTTTAGCTGATTTAAACAATTAAACACAGGGAACCTTGAATACTCAAAGTTTACCTAGTCTTAAACTGGAAGTGAGAACTTGAGTCAAAGGAGATGGTAGGATCAAGTAGGAGTAAGAATATGGACTTGTCGATTATGATAATACCCATGGTTGTGATATAGATTCAAAGTGTGATACATAATAGGATTCAACAATCTTAGTTGAATAAATGAAAGAGTGAATGAATGATTAATATTGTGCAGGATATAAAATCTCCTAGTTATGTCATTGGTAAGTAGCTCGTTCAGGCTACTCTTTGGAGTGAGAAAAGAAACTCAATACACTAGCAACTCCCTGCAGGGCCAACATCCAGCAATCCCAAGAGAATAGAGGTAGGAGAATGGGATACGGGAGAACCATATAGAAATAGTAGCAGTTACATTTCTTCCCATTGATAAAACGGAATCGTTACATTTTTAATGACCCCTGTGCTTAGATTCTTATCTTTCTTTTTTCATGCTTTCTTTCCATTAATCTTGTTCTCTTTAAAGTTTGGAATACAGTATCCATTTTGAGGAGAAGGATTTATCCCAGTTCAGCTTTAGAGCTGAAAGAAGCAGGACAAGGGAGCTGATGTCAGGTCTCCATTACTGAGTTCAGAGGTGGAACCAGACTATCTTCCTGCCCCATGCCTGCACCTGAGCAGCTCACCAACATCGGAAAAAAGCACACAACTGACTTTATTTCATTTTACAACGGTGACCATATATCTCATTTGGACACTCAACATTGCCTGACAGTCTTATTACAGTTCCCTAGCATAGTCATCTTCTCACTTTATAAAACGACCATTCACTCCTTCTCTTGTCTTGATAAGTCTCCTAAAATTTCTGTTCATTCTCAGCCAAATCATTTCCCTCATTCCATTTATTTTCCATTTCTCTCATTCCATTTATTTTGAGAACATCAGTAAATCATACAGGAAATTTCTCATCTTCCTACTGCTAAGTCTACCTACCCATTTGTCTGTCAACCCCCCTGCCATCTTCCTGTTAATGTAAGTGTCCCTACTTTTATCTAAGCCTCTCTTTTACTCGGGATGGGAATCCTATGCTTCTTGCCCTTTCAAGGACTTTGCTTCTGCAATAGTTTTCTTCTATTCTTCATAGAAATATTTTCTTCTCTGATCGAACTTCAGTTGGCCTATGAATATGCTCTAACATTTCCTATTCCAAGCAAAAAAAAAAAAAAAAAAAAGCATTGGACACATATCTCCCTCAAGTGGCAGCCTCATCTCTCTGACCATTTTCATAGTTTTATAGTTAACCTGTAGCTGCTATCCCTCATTTGCTCTCCATGCATTTCCTCCTCAAAGTCCTTCTTCACAGATCTGAGTTGAACATTCACATATCTGTCTGATTTCACTTGAACTCTCAGCAGCCTTCAAGACAGTTGTCACCCTCTCTTTTTTAAAGCAATAGCTAATGGGTGTATCAGTTAGCTATTGCTTCATAACACATCATCCTAAAACTCCGTGGCTTAGAATAATTTATGATTTGGGGTCTTTTCTGGTTCCATACAAACTCAAAATGGATAAAAGACCTCAATGTGAGACAGGAATCCATCAAAATCCTAGAGGAGAACATAGGCAGTAACCTCTTCAACTTGGGCCACAGCAACTTCTTTCAAGACACGTCTCCAAAGGCAAGGGAAACAAAAGCGAAAATGAACTTTTGGGACTTCATCAAGATAAAAACTTTTTTTTTTTTTAAAGATTTTATTTATTTATTTGACAGAGAGAGACACAGCGAGAGAGGGAACATAAGCAGGGGGAGTGGGAGAGGGAGAAGCAGGCTTCCCGCTGAGCAGGGAGCCCGATGTGGGACTCGATCCCAGGATCCTGGGATCATGACCTGAGCCGAAGGCAGACGCTTAACGACTGAGCCACCCAGACGCCCCAAGATAAAAACTTTTGCATAGGAAAGGAAACAGTCAACAAAACAAAGAGGCAACCTACGGAATGGGAGAAGATGTTTGCAAGTGACACTACAAAGGGCTGATTTCCAAGATCTATAAAGAACTTCTCAATCTCAACACCCAAAAAACAAATAATCAAGTCAAAAAATGGGCAGAAGACATGAACAGACACTTCTCAAAAGAAGACATACAAATGGCTAACAGACACATGAAAAAAATGTTCATCATCATTAGCCATCAGGGAAATTCAAATCCAAACCACATTGAGATACCACCT
>NC_138374.1:110413975-110440481 GCF_054177405.1 Leptonychotes weddellii
GATACCATACTCAGAAGTTTTTTCATGTATTACATTTTTCATATATTTATAATAGTTTCAATTCAGTTCCTGTATCTTCCCCATGGCTTACTTTTCTGAATTAAAAGTCTGGAAAATAAAGTTGAAAGACATCATTAAACCAGTTTTGCTGGTTTTTAAAGAGCAAATAACTGGTTTGCCAATTTTTAAAATATATTATCTGAACTGATTGTTGTTTTTCAGGAAGATAAGCAACAACATGCCTGGTAAGATACTTTGACATGCATAGGTATCTCTTTTTGGGTAATAGATATAATTTTGAAAATTTTAATATAAATTGAATTTCTTTCAACTTAGATATACTTGTCCATTTAGTTACATTATATTTTTAGATGCAGTTTAATATATCTTCCTGGTTGCTCTCTCATAGGCAGCGTTTCCCAGTATTTCCCATTATCTCCAAGAGATTTGACCAAAATACAATTTCACCAGGGGATTGCCTATTTAAAGGGATTCTGCAGTGAAACCCTTTGTAAAGTTATCCTTTGCTAAGCAAACAATTAGCTCCTAATTTATCTCCTTTGTAAACTCAGCCTGTCTTAAACAGTATTGTTAAGGCTACACAGCTGGTTTTTGTTTTTGTTTTTCTCTTCTGTGAGTGTGCATTTAGTTCAATCCAAGAGACTCCACTAATGATTGACTTCTACCTCAGGGTCTTTAGACTATTCTAAATTCTAGAATTCACATTATCTTTCTGGGTCCTAAACTTGAAATCAAATGTGATTGAGGCCATCAGGTTCAAGTTCTTTTTTGTTTATACTCCATGCAATAAGGGCTTCCCAGTTTAGAGAAAATCACTTAAGGAAATCTAGCTTCTAAGACATCAAATAACTTTTATAAAATAACATTTTGATAGGGCGCCTGGGTGGCTCAGTTGGTTAAGCGACTGCCTTCGGCTCAGGTCATGATCCTGGAGTCCCGGGATCGAGTCCCGCATCGGGCTCCCTGCTCGGCAGGGAGTCTGCTTCTCCCTCTGACCCTCTCACCTCTCATGTTCACTCTCTCTCTCATTCTCTCTCTCAAATAAAAAAAAAAAAAAAAAAATAATAACATTTTGATAAGTGAGAATACAAGGAGCAGAGACATATAGATTGAATTTCCCTTGCTAGGAATAAGTTTAAAAATGGAAGAGAACTACTTACCAAAATAATTTTACCAAAATCTATTTTTCCTCTAAATCTACTATCTTAAGTGAAATTCTACCAAACTCAAAAAAAGTCTTAAATCCAATGTCTTTAGTGATGAAAAATTTATAAAACAAACTATTTTAAAATTATTATTTATTTTTCTTTGGAGCAGTGTTAAAAATAGCAATTATTAGGTTAGATTGCTGCAACTATCCTGTAGGACCTTGGAAAAATTCATTTCAACCTTAGGTTCTTTATTTCAGCATTGTCCAATAGAAATGTAACATGACCCACAAAGCAAGCCGTATAAGTAATCTTTTAAAAAGATTTTATTTCTTTCTTTGAGAGAGAGAAGCTCAAGCAGGCTACTTGCTGAGCGGGGAGCCCACCACGGGGCTCCATCTCACGACCCTGAGATCATGACCTGAACCGAAATCCAAGTTAGTCACTTAACCAACTGAGCCACCCAGGTGTCCCAACAAGCCATATAAGTAATTTTAAATTTTATAGAGTCACATTAAAAAGGTAAGAAGAAAGAGGCAAAATTGATTTTAATAATATATTTTATTTAACCTAATGTATTCTTAATACTATTATCTTGTACAATCAGTATAAAAATTATTGCATTGTTGTTTTTCATACTAAGTTTTTGTAATCTGGTATATATTTTACACTTATAGAACATCTTAATAGGGACTAGCTACATTTCTTTTTTTAATTTAATTTAATTTAATTTAAATTCAATTAATTAACATATAGTGTATTATTAGTTTCAGAGGTAGAGTTCAGTGATTCATCAGTCGTATATAACACCCAGTGCTCATTACATCCTGTGCCCTCCTTAATGCCCATCACCCAGTTACACGCCCCCCCCCCCCCATGGACGAGCTACATTTTGAGTGTTCCTTAGCTATATATGTGAAGTGGCCACCATTTTTGACTGTGCAGGTCTAATGCACAGATGACAGCTACTACTATTAGTTGTATTCTTCATGTGCTTTTCTAAGACAATATGATGATTTTCTGAAAGGATTATAGTAGAGATGGTACGTAACAAGGAGCTTAGCCCTGAGCAACTAATCAGTAAACACTAGTGATTATTATTATGAATTTTTACTGATTGTGTTGCTTGTGCTTTTTAATTTTTAATCCATTTTACAGTTCCAGAAACATTGGAATACCGTTAAAAAGTAGCCCATAGTCCATGTCTCATCCTGAATAATTAAACATAATATTATTTTTGAGTTTATTTGATGTGCAGTAATTTCAATTTCTACAGTGTTTCTTAGACATTGTTATACCAGTGACCAACCATATACTGTTTTATTATTTTTTTACTTTATTTTTTATTTTAATTCCAGCATACTTAACATACAGTGTTATATTAGTTTCAGGTGTACAATACAGTGGTTCAACAATTCTATTACTCGACGCTCATTAAGATAAGTGTACTCTTAACACCCTTCACCCACCCACCTCTTCTCTGGTACCATATACTATTTTAAATGGCCTTCCTCAGGAAGAATTCCATACCTTTATATAGGCAGACAGTGTTGATTTAAGCCATACAGGAGAGTAAAGGAATGAACATAAGCTCCACAAAGGATCAATCATCTTGTCCACTGATGGATTATAAGTGTCTCAACCACTGCCTGAAGCGTAGTAGATGCTCAATGCATATTTGCTGAACTGAATAGAATGATCAGAACTCTAGGCATTACAGAGAACTTATTACCTACATTCTGTTGCTCTTGTTGGCAGAAGCCTGCTATCTGAATGTTTGGGACACTATATAAATTAGAAGTTAATAATTGTGTGACATGGGGTGGTACATTTCATCAAAGGGTGCCCTTTAAGGACTTCTTGTTAATTTTCAAAGCTTCAGTATTGAGATTGATGCATATAGATTTACAACTAAATGACTGATGGTGTTGGTGAAATCTTTCAACATTCAATACGTTTCTTTATAAATTGTTCAAATGTTCCAATTGTTCAAATGTTCCTGTTTAAGAGAAAGCAGAGCGGGGGCACCTGGGTGGCTCAATTGGTTAAGCATCTTACTCTTGGTTTCAGCTTAGGTCATGATCTCATGAATTGTGGGATTGAGCCTCTGCGTTGGACTCTGCTCAGCAGGCAGTCTGCTTGGAGATTCTCTCCCTCTTCCTTCTCCTCCCCCCACCCCACACACACTCACTCTCTCTCTCAAATAAAATAAATAAAACTTTTTTTTTTTTTTAAGAGAAAGCAGAGGTTCAGTTTCAGGCCCCACTATCATAAGGAAAACACAGTTTTACATTCTCAATCTATGGTTGTTTCAGGAAAACAGAATATTTTCATGATATGAATTCAGGAAGAAAGACTAAAGATACAAAAGTCTTCAAGATGCCCCAGGCAACCATTTTCATGTCTTCTGTTTAGACTCATGGTCCATCTAACTTCTACATGCATTAACAATAGATTTCATGTTTCTACTGTCGTCCAGATTTCCTTTTAGCAATGTAATATCTTCTTTTGTAGAAGAAATTATATCTGGTAGCAATGACAAGCAAGGGATAAATAAATCTTTAATAAAACAATATTTGTTGATAAACAACTCACATTGGGATACCTGCTTCTGTTGATACATCAGGGGAATTGAAACAACACATACATTAGCAAGAGCTAAGACGCAACTAGAAAAAGTAACATGGAGGTGTCTCCCCCACAGCAGGCAGAAAACTGGCTTCTTGGGTCTCCTCCCAGACCTCCTACTTGCCCTGGGTTAATGATGATGAGATTTAACTGGAATAGCAATATGTCTGACATATGGAGGTCATGCCAAGGAAAGAATATCTTGTGCTAATGGTTTTACAAAATGCTTGAAGTAGCGGAGGCCTAAGCATGTTGACCTTTCTCTGTGAGCTTTTGATCAACTAGCTGGAAAATTGGCTTAGAGCTCTAATTATGAGAGCAATGAGGAGTTTTAATTATTTTCCAAAGTAGAGAACAAATATCCTGAACCAGATTTACATCTTATGAGATCCTTCTGGAGAAACAATATTTCAAGAGATTTAACCCAACTACTTTCTAAAATTACAGTCAGTCTTGTTACTACTTAAAAATAGAAATAAATACATCAGAAATATTCTGCCTGGAATAATAAATGTTGGTTGGTATTAAGGATGACTATTTTCTCAGGTCCCAATATGTCATGGGTCATGACAGGACTCAATGGGAAAGATAAAGGCACAGAAGAAATGTTAGTTACCCATTCTCTCAGTGAATATTTATTGCATGCTTACTATGGAGCAGACACTATTCCATCGCTGGGGAAAGTGACAGAACAAAACATAGAACCTGCCATTTTGGTGTTATAGTTCAGAAGGAAAGATAGGCAAGAGTAAAAAAATGTAAATATATAATGTATCTAGTAATGATACATGATATGACTATAGTGGGGAATTACTTTCTTTTTTTTAATGAAAGACACAGTTTTAAATAAAGTGATCAGAAAGGAGAGTTAACAAATGAACAGAGATCAAAGAAGGATGAAAATGTCTATAAGAAGATGATTCCAGGGAGCAAATATAACAAAGGTGCTGTTGGCAATGGTGTGTTCAGTCTGTTTGAGGAAGAACTGGAAGGCAGATGTGGCTAGAATAGAACAAGTAGAGACAAAAGTAATAGAAAATGTTACAAATGACCACAGTAGATACTGTTTCACATTGCTGAACACTGTTCTATTTCCTTATGATTTCCTTTTCAATTGGCTGGCTTCTTTCAATAAATCTTTCATAGAATATAAAGAAATGCTTTTCCTTACACTAGCATTTAAAAAATATCTGCGTTTCACAGTAAAACCTAAGCGCATGACATTTTCAGAACTGACAGATTAGCAAGATAGCCAAGGGCCAATCATGGAGGGCTGTGTATAGACTTTGGATTTTATGATGCCTTTGTTGAAATACTGGTAAGAAGAATTTATTTTAGCTGAGTGGTCCATTTTTATTCTAGGAAGGACTTTTTCTGTTAAGAGAGAGCCCACTGGGGGTGCCTGGGTGGCTCAGGCAGTTAAGCGTCTGCATTCGGCTCAGGTCATGATCCGGGGGTCCTGGGATGGAGCCCCACATCTGGCTCCCTGCTCAGCAGGGAGTCTGCTTCTCCCTCTCCCTCTGCCCCTCCCCTAGCTCATTCTCTGTGTGTGTGTGTGTGTCAAATAAATAAATAAAATTTTTTTTAAAAAAAGAAAATTAAGAAAAAAGGAAAAAGAAAGAGCGCACTGGAAAAGTTTTTCCTACCATGGGACTCAATTTACCTGATCCTCCACAAGCCCCACATCCACTCCCACTAAAATAAAAGTTGTAAAGAAGGGGATTTCCAAAGTGCTTGTAATTTATCTTGCAGTGTCAGCCTTTATTTATGTTTCTACTGAGGAAAAACCATACCATATCATATAAACTTTAGTTTGTAACACATGAAATTTAATAATTTTTTTTTAGTCCATGTTGCAACATAGAAGGGAGGATGTTGGTTCTGAAAGTTTCATGTACTTATTTTTTTTTTTACTGTAAATTGTAGATATTTTGAAAATGCTAGTGGAGGAAAAACCCTTTTAAAAATATTTTCATGAAAAATTTGTTGAATGAAGCCAGACAGTTGAAAAGGAAAAAAAAAAAAAAACGACCAGAAGCCTTTTCAGCAATACGCAGCACTATCTACTTTGGTCATTTGTAAATCTTGAATTCACCAAAGATGATGTGGCTTAACAAATTCATTCTGTAATGGTGTGCAACACTTCTTTATTGATTGTAGTAGTAAACGTTGATAGAAAAAATACGTTTTCTGAAGTGTTTTTCTTAATAAAATGTGTCAGTCAGTAATCTGTGGTAGGAATAATACTTCAACCAGGCCCTTCAATTTAAATATTTTAAAATATGATTTTTAACGGGTACCACATATTAGATATTAGCTATTGATTGACACTTTCTATAGCAAATCAAAAAGCCTTGAAAGTGAAAATGTAAAATCAGTAATTCTAGAATGTGTAAGATTTAGTTTGATGTTCAGGCTTAGCTGAACTGCATCTGCTCAATCCAGTGTATTTTTCTCCCTTGATATTCTGCATTATACCTTTTGAATATTAATATATTATAATCTATGCTGCATTAAAAAAAGCTGTGTTTACTTTCTTGCTTACCTTAGATTGTTTCAGTCTAAACTCCTTCTCTCTCTGCATTCTGTACTGGTCAATTTCTGCCATAGCTTCTTCTTTAGCTTGCTTCAATCGCTTCTCTTTTCCTGAATATTAACAGTGGCATAGAAGGAATGATTTTTTTTTTTAAATAGACATGGAATTTCAAACTTGATTTCTAAAAAAAAAAAAAACAAATAGGTGAGGTCTACATTATTTTCTTGACAAATTTTCCTAAAATAGCAAACTTCATTAAAAAACAATATTGAAAAATACCTTATTTTTTCAATTGGATTTTTCAGAACATGGAAATGACAACTTTCTTTCACACTTACGTGTTTAAATAAAATATCTGCCCATTTACTCACAGCAGTAAGAGCCAGAGAACAGATTTTAGCTGTCACTTATTCGAAAAGACATTATTTGGTCAGATTTTCTGTCCTGATTTGCTGCCAGGAATCCTTCAGCCCACACCAACTGGATCCTATTTAACACTGGCAGATCTCCAAAAGCGCTACAAACATGCAACTCAGACTCTATCAAACTGACTTACAATTTTTTAAAGCATTTTATTGGGGTTTTTTTTCTTAGCATTTGTTGACTCTAGAATGTCTGATTAAGCCCCACAGCACATCAAAGTAGGTATTTTTTTTGTAGTAGCTTTCTCTGAGGGGGACTTGAAAGTGGCCATAAAACCAATTGTTTTTAATGGTTAGGAGATTTAGTTAAATAGCTTTCTTTTCTTTTATTAAGAGCAAAGGTGTAAGCCTTAAGCCAGCAGACAGCGATGTAGATGAAAGTTTCAGACAAATACAATGCTGTAGGGATCATTAACTAAGCACATGACTTTTTTTGACAACCAGAGTAAATTTGGGGGCTTACAGACTAATATTAATTGTTGCTATGCCCCCATCCCCCACCACCTTCAGGGGGTTAGGTCCTAATGCTTTGTGATCATTAAAGAAACTCTGAACTGTATTAAATTTTTTTTATCTGAATCTATTGTCTTTTAATTTCAGTTAAATGCCTTCATTCTTTTGCTTATTTAACATTCTCTGATAATGTCTCAAGCTTTTGTTTATAATTTTTGTCAACTGTTTGTTATATTGTGTAGACTTTGAACAAAATGTGTTCTCATTAAGTAGCACAAAGCAAAATCTTAGCATAAACTTCTGTCATCCACGTACATGTTTTTATATGCCTTTATTTTTATATATCTTTGTAGCATTTGAGTGTAAATAGTTTCTAAATTTCTCTCCCTGCTAGGCATGAGTTGCTTTGCTAGTTGCCTATATATATATTCTATTTATTCTATAAAGATAGATTCACTGAGTTATAAATTGACATGTGTCTCTTTTAATGCCTATTGTCTTTGAATAGGACTGTGTAAACCTCATTCAAAACAGATAGTTAGCTTTGTCTTTACTCCCTATAAAATCCAAGATCTGGTGAAATTTAGTGCTCTTCTGATGCTTGAGGCTTAATGGAACATTAACAGCAATGCTTACCTTTTTCCTACTTAATGAATGCTCATTACCATTTTGTATATACAGATGCCTTCCTTCTCCACATTTCTAACCATTTTGTGGCATCCAAACACATACTATTCACAGAACAAATACACAGTATGTTGGGAAGGGAAACTGTTCCTTGATCCCCGGCTCTCTTTCTTATCACTGCTTGTCATTAACATTAGGACAAAAATATATTTAAGGTGTATTAACATTTTCTTAGTAATAATGGGTTGTAAGATACATAATCACTTTATAAAATAAATTACATGAGACATCACTACTTCGCCATGTTAATTACATAATATGTAAAAACATTGGTTTCAAAGTCACAACTCTAGGACATGGAAATAATAATAATAATAGGAAAACCTCTGCATGCCCTATCCCTGAGCAGAATCCAGGGCGCCACTTAAAAGGGTGTCTATTAGCTCTGCCACACAGTGATCGGCTGAGAGCGGGTCTGTGATTCCCCCGTCATGGCACCAGTCACCTGCTGGTTCTCATTCAGTTAAACAGGAGGGCCGCGGGGAAATCGCTGCTAGCGCAGCCGTTTTCTGGACAGACTCAGCAGCTGCTGCTGCGTGAGAGCCTGCCTAGGCTACACCTGATTTAATCCAGGGCAAGAAACTGGAGCCTCAAGCCTGCAGTTTCCCTCGAGGTGAAGCAAAATGCATGCATCAGATCAGCTCCTATTAACCTCTAGCTTGCTTCTCTGTCTTTGTATGAGGATTTCCAAATTTTAATATTATACCTCTTTCTTCTTAAGCATTAAAAATATGGCTACTGTATCCCAAGCGGCGTTTAGGTTTATGTTCTTATTTCTCAATACTTTCTGTAGCAAACAGAGGGGTGACCATATGCGAAAGCCCAGATTTTTAAATATGACAATCAAATATTTGGTCCCCAAATTCTTACAAGGTCGTATATGCTATGAGACCAAATGTTCTAATGTTTGGTTTAAAAAATGTGGTTATCTTTTGCATCATGATTTTGAATATTACTCAAGCAGGTGCTCCAGAGTGGGGCAGGAAAGGACTGTTTTGATTCGTCCATCCATTTTTCATTCCACGTGTACTGAACACCTACTATATATTCTGCTACAGAGGGTAGAGAAATGCGTATGATATGGCCCTTGCCTCCAGTTGGCATAAAGTCAGTGTAATTTGGAAATGTGTACATGATTTCCGGCTTCCGAGAGGAAACTATAAAATACATAAAATTGTGAAGAATACACATAATGAGTTACAAAAACAATGGAACGTATGTTTTGGTTCTGTTTCTTCCATGGCAGTTAAAAACCACAAATTTATGGAAATTAGCATCATGTCTAAATTCTAGACAATCTGTGCTTGCCTTTCATCCCAATAGTCGTGTTATGTCTTATGTTATTAAGGTAAATCAAAAATATAAACAACGGAACACAGATATGTAGAGTGGTGGTCAGAGGAGGCTGCCAAGGGAGGTCAGGGAAGAACTTCTGAGGAGGGAATGATTGAGCTGAATGGACTTTTTAAGCAGGACAGCAACGGGGACAAATAGTCCATTTTGGAGATTAGAACAAGGCACAGTGACCCTTTCTAAGATACTTTTGGACATTCTTTGTAAACAGCTGCACCTTAATAATGCATTTCATTTTTAGACATGCGGCTTGTCATGCAAATATGTCTTACGTTCAACATGCCCTTATTGAGATATTTTACAGGAAATTTTATGGGAAGGAAAGAGAAGGAGAGATGTTTGATTTCCAGGGGATTTGTGGGAAAAGAATGAAAAAATCAATTTGGGCAGGTTAAAACTGAACTCCATGTGGGAGTGAGGAGGGTGGTCAAGGCTCAAGGATGGACTCTTCCTGGCTTTGTGGTTAGGAGATGCCAAGTGAATTGAGTATCCCAAGTGCAAATGAGCCCTTGAGACACAGGGAGGCCCATTCTGTTGACCAGATTGTTAAATTGGTTCTGGGATCTTTTTGTGATTAGTGTACAGCTAAAATGAGATATTAGAAGCCTTGTAACCTTGAGCTAGTTAGTGCGTCTGAGCCTGAGTTTTCTCAATCACAAAACAGATTTAATAATCTACTGCAATGAATCTTTATATGTATTAGGAAAAAATATAAATAAAATGCATAACAAAGAACAGCTATTTGATTATTTTTAATCATTACTAGGAAAATAAGCCCAATTTCTGGGGACTTTTTGTTAGGAATAAAATCAATGAATACAATGTGAGTTTGAGGAACAGTCCTCCGGCTGTCACTAGAAAAGCCTCTGTAGGCTTCCCTGAGGACATGCAAGTGGAGGTATTGAAGGCATCTGGACAGACAAGTTTGGATCCAGAAGCAAGTTTTGAAATGGAGACAAAGATCTGCATGTCGGTCATCTGGGTTTGTGTAGGTGCTTGTCATAGCAATGGGATTTGGACTGAAACCAAGGGAGTGTATACAGAATGAAGAGAAAAGAGAGCTAAGGTCTCAATCTGGGGGGATGCCAACATTCAAGAGATGAGAAAAGGAAGAGGACCCTCAGGAGGAGCCTGAGAGTTAGCGGTCAGAGAAGTAGGGGAAACCAAACGAACATTCAAGAAGGATGTGGCCTACAGAGTCAAATGCTGCAGAGAATGGAAAAAAGAGACATTTAAACAACCAATGTTATCGAATATCCTCTATGTGCCACACGCTGTTTCTAGATCTATAAATACAGCAGTGAAAACCATAAACAGACAAACTTTCTCTTCTCATGGAGCTTGTTTCTGAACACATTAAGGGGAGCTAGAAAACAGGTAGTGTATGATATGATAGAGATAATAAGTACCAAGAAGAAGAAAGAAGGAGCCTAAGGGATAGAGAGACGGTGGGTGTTAATTTAGGTAAGTAGTGTCTTTTGGATGAAGAGATATATGAGCAGAGACCTGAAGGAATAAGACAATGAGCCATGCAAATATCTAAAGGGGAAGGGCATTCCAAGCAGAGGCAACAGCAGATGCAAATACCCTGGGTATGTGACATGCTCGAGAAACAGCAAAAATGCTGTCACGGCTGGAACAAAGCGAATGAGATGATTGAATGTTGGGAGATGATATCAGAGAGGTAGCACTGACACCAGGTCACACAGAGCTCCTGGGGCATGATACAGTGTTTGTTTCTTGAGACGCTAAATTCATGAAGGGTTTTTAGCAAAGGTGTGGCATAATATTATATATGATTTAAAAGGATTTCTTTGACTGGGTGTGGTGAGAACAGATTGTAGGGGCAGGGGAGACATAGGAAGACCAGTTTGAAATCCACTGCGATAGCTCAGATAAATGTTAATGATTGCTGGAAAGAGTAAAGTAACAGAGGAGTTGGTAAGAAGTTATATATACTTTGAAGGCAGAGTCAATGAATAAACATGAGAGACAGAGATAAGGCAATGGTGACTCTAACATTTAATTTTGGGAGTAGAGTCAAGAATGTAGTTTAACTGAGATGCTTATTAAACATCTAGTGGCAATGGTGAGAAGGCTGATGTTTACATGAATTTGGAGATTGAGGAAGCAATGAGGGCTGGAAATACCAAGTTTAGGAATCATCATTCATGCAGCTGGTGTTTAGAGCCATGGGATTAGATGGGATCACATAGGAAGTATCTCCAGATATAGAAGAAAATAGGTCCAAATTTGGAGCCCAACTTTAGAGACTGGAAAGATGACAGAAAGCCAACCGTGAAAGTGGTGTCCCAAAGTCAAATAAAGGAAGAGTTTCAAAGATAAAAGAGGGATCCAGTTGTGACTGAGATATTTAATTAATAAAAGGTTTAGCAATGTTTGTGGTCTTGGCAAAGGGAGCTTTGGTGGAGTTGTAGGGACAAAAGTCTGATTAAAGAGGGTATTATGCTAAGTGAAATCAGTCAGACTGAGAAAAACAAATACCATATGATTTCACTCATATGCAGAATCTAAAAAAACACAAATGAATAAATAAACGAAAAGCAGAATTAGACCTACAAGTACAGAGAACAAAATGATGGTTGCCAGAAGGGAGGGGGGTGGGTGGATGAGCAAAATGGGTGAAGAGGAATGGGAGATACAGGCTTCCAGTTATGGGATGAATACATCATAAGAATAAAAGGCACAGCATAAAGAATATAGTCAATGATATTGTCATAACGTTCTGTGGTGACAGATGGCAGCTCTACTTGTGGTGAGCGCAGGATAACGTATAGAGAAGTGGAATCACTATATTGTATGTTAACTACACTCAAATAAAAAAAATTAATGAAAAAAGTGGGTTCAGGAGAAAATGGAATAAAAAATGTAAACACAAGGAATATAGGTAACTTCTGTGAGAAGTTTTCACTTACAACGGGGAACAAAGAAGATAAGGCTCAAGACAGTCAAGTGGATTTGACAATTAGAAGATGTTGTGAGTTGAACTGTGTCCTTCAAAAGGATATGTTTAAATCCTTACCCCTGGTACTGTGAATGTGACCTTATTTGGAAATAAAGTGTTTGCAGATGTAATCAAGTTAAGATGAGGTCACACTGATTTAAGATGGGGCCTATAGCTGGTGTCCTTATAGGAGAGGGAGATTTGGATGTAGAGACATAGAGGCACGCAGAAGACACATAAGGAAGGAGGTCTGTAATTACAGAGGCAAAGATTAGAATGATGCAGCTGCAAACCAAGGAATGCCAAGACTTGCTGGCAGTCACCAGAAGCTAGGACAGATTCCCCTTTAGTGCCTCCACAAGGGACCAACCCTGCCGGCACCTTGTGTTTGGACATCTGGCCTCCAGAACTGTGAGATAATACACTTCTGTTGTTTTAAGCCATCCTGTATGTGGTAATTGTTACAGAAGCCCTAGGAAAACAATACAGAGGCTCAGTGAGGAACAGACAACAATGTCAGTTGAGCATTGGAAACAAAGCCAGATACCGGAGTGTGGTTGGAAGAGTAGGTATCCGAATGAATGAGACACCTGACAAAAATATGCATAAACAGGACAGAAGCTACCTTGACTTGGTAGGAAAACAAAGAGCACTTTGGGAATGTTGGGAGATTTCTATATGTGACTAATAATCGTTTTGATTCTGTTATACCATGCAGAAGAGAAACAACAACAGCTTTTCTGGGCTTTTGGGGATTGTTAATATTATGAGAAAACCAATGTGGTTCAAAGAATGTTATTATTTTGCTCACCTGCTACAAACATTGGAAAAAGTAATGTCACCAGGAAAACAATGAAGCAACCTCTCTTTTGGTGCCTGTGATTGTTACAGAGCTTCTCTGCTGACCCTAATCTCTCATTTCATATCTTTGCTTTCTTGGTGTTTCCTCTGCTATTCTTTGTACTTGTATTTTCCTTATTTAAAAAAATCGTACGTATTTTTGTGTAGATCTTGATTGCATATAATCAAATGCTATTACTAGATGAAAATGTTCTGTGGCTATTATTTTAATATGACCCACTTGAAGAAATGAAAGTCCAGTATACTTACAAATACCCCATTAGTATGTGGACTGTAAAGAAAGAAAAAATTTACAGGCCTACAAAACACACAAGACAGGGCCATGAAATTCGAATACAGCAACTTTTACTTTATTAGTTTATTAAAAGTCATGTCTTCATGAACCAAAGCACTCACATGCATAGAGAAGAATTTATTAAATCACATCAAGGTGGTTGTTTAAATAATTTGGAATATCTGCATATTTGGAAACAAATAGGCAATTACCTGATTTAAAAAAATATTGATGGCTGGCATCCTATAAGCCCACAAAAACGAAATCTGCTTTACTGTATTAGCTGACATATTATCAAAGTAGATAGTTAAAATATTATCTTAAGAATATATTTTGGGGGCACCTGGGTGGCTCAGTTGTTAAGCGTCTGCCTTCGGCTCAGGTCATGATCCCAGGGTCCTGGGATTGAGCCCTGCATCGGGCTCCCTGCTCCTCGGGAAGCCTGCTTCTCCCTCTCCCACTCCCCCTGCTTGTGTTCCCTCTCTCGTTGTGTCTCTCTCTGTCAAATAAATAAATAAAATCTTTAAAAAAAAAGAATATATTTTGCACTTGTGTGTAATTCAATGAGGTCCTCTGAGAAGACTGTGCCTAAGAGATCAATGGGACTCTGTTATTTTGCTGTATTTTTCAACAGAATTCTTTTTATTAAGTAGTGGAAGAATATCCATAGCTAACATTTATTGAGCACTTGCTATGTGCCAAGAGGTGTTTTAAGTCCTTTATAGGTATTAACTCTGGGAATTATGACAACTCCATGAGGTAGATACTGTTACCTCCATTTTGAGGCTGAGGAAATCACAGTGAGGTTAGAAGAGGACCTGGCCAATTCACCCCCCTAGTAGGAGGCAAAAGCTGGATTTGTAACCAGGCACAGCAGCTCCAGGGAGTGAGCGGTGACCATTTTCTATCTTGGTAGAAAATTCTGGATGTCCTTCACTTTTATTAAGATTATCTATTGCTTTTAGAACATTTTAAATATACCCGCTTGTTCAGTTTTTCTCATATTCAGATTTGAACATTTACATTGTTTATCACATCTTTTGATCTATATCCCGTCATGCAAGTTGTAATTTTGAGTTAAACACAAACACTATTTTTGGCAGCTGCCAAAGTAGACAGATTGAGTGTTTATTTGTGAGAAAGCTATGGTTCACCTTTGAAAATAATTTGTTCTTTATGTGATGTGGAGTCACGTACATTTGAGCATTTCAAAAGAGCTGTAGAGTTTTTCAAGTTTGTAAAGGGTGTAAATGGAATAAATACTGATCTCATAAAAAGTCACAACTACAAGTAAAAACGCCTTATATTTCAGAGAAATATAAGTCTCTGCTCCTCCTACTGATGATGCTGTCTTGAATTTCTAATCTAATTCTGATGGGAGTTGTTCAGTTCCCCACACCTGGAGCTCCAGGGCAGGTCTGATATTCTTCTGAAAAATGTAACTTGTCTTGGACCAACATACTCACTTTTATGTTTTGATTAATGAACAATTTTTAAGGCGAAAAGTGTTAACTTCAAATAAGGTAATTTAAAATAGTGCCAACCTACTGTGATTCCATCTAAATTTAACCAAACAGCAAGGTTATTTTGCACATAAAAATTTTTTTTGTCTTAACTAATTAATATAATTGGGGTGCCTGAGTGGCTCAGTCAGTTAAGCATCTGCCTTTGGCTCAGGTCATGATCTCCAGGTCCTGGGATTGAGCCCCTACTTGGACTCCCTGCTCATCAAGGAGTCTGCTTCTCTCTCTCTCTTTCTCTCTCTGCCCCTCCTCCCTGCTTGGTCTCTCTCTTTCTCTCAAATAAATAAACAAAATCTTAAAAAAAAAAAACACTAACAAATATAATTTAATCTGTAATCAATGAACAGAGGCAGATATCTGCGCTTTACCAGCCATCTACTAGAAGCAGTCCAAGTCTCCCTCATTACAGGAAAAGCTGACCAGAAGTGGAGGCAGTTGTAAAAAGAAATGAAACTGGTTTGTCCTGTTCTTTTATTCCATTCCTTTACTTTTATAACTTATACTAATATTCAAGTATACGTATTATGTAAGTTAAAAATAATTTTTTCGATTGCACTCATAGGTAGTTTTCTGATCCTTAAAACATCATGGCCATATGTATAACCCTGATATTTATGTATATCATATATATCTTATATTTCTATTAAAAAAGAAGAGTGAAACTCAGAGATTCTAAATGACTTATACACAGAAACATAAGAAAAAGCCAATGCTTTTTCTACTCTGTTGCCTCGCATCCCAGCTTTTCGAGTCTATTCACAATCTCCCCCCACCCCACCCCAGCCACAACGTTCTCTCTTAGCTGGTGAGTGTCGAGAGTAGGGACCTATATATTTCATTTCCACAGACCTAACAGCCTTCAGGAGAATTCCTGATATATCAGGTCTATAAACCCCTGTCTATATCCCTTAAGGCAAAACATTTATACCCTATATTGTATTATGTAACAACTTCACTGAGATCTGAAGCAGCCCCCTTTAATGGAATATATTAATATTTTTGCAGCATAATATATAAATGCCATACCATTTTGCAGTCATTTGCATAGTTTGTTATAGAAAAAGAAATGGAGAAGTAGGTAAAGTTTGTCTTAATTTCTTCTCCTTCCTTTTCTTTTCTAGGTCTTTCCACATGGAGTCTTCCTTTTGCTGTTGTTGGTGCCTACATTGCTGACAGCTCAGGAAATCAACTTAGGAAAGAAAAATGATTTTACCTGTGGTCAAAAACCCAGCAGACTGAGTACTGCCTCACTCCTGGCTTCCTCTCTTACATTATAATATATTGTTCCCACATCTCATTCGATCCATTTTAACAAGCTTTTGTCACTACCTACTCTATTCCCGTCACTATATTCATCCCAAGAGTCACATAAGCAACACTTTTAAGACATGGCCCTATCTTGCTGAACTTTGAATCAAATTGCAGATGCAAGACATATAATTAGGAAGAAGGTAAATGGCACAAATTATTATAGATTAAGTAATGATGTGATATGAAATGAGGTAGTGGAGAAAACATAGGTCTTGGCCCAGAGAACCTGAATATGAGTTGCTGATCTACAACATGTTTGTTTATTCATAATGAAAATTATATAAATTTTGTATAGTACAGTTACAATCCTTGCTTGGGGATCAGACTCCGTCCAAATCTTGTCTATACCCTTTACCCTCTGTGGGACCTTGGGCAAGCTGCATAATTTATCTAAGCATCACATTTTGTCTTTGCAGTAAAAGTTGGTGTGAGGAGTAAATAAGGTAAGAATTAAATGTGGTGCCTGCATGGTGTTTTCTATTTTTAAAATATGATCTTTGGCAAATAATGAACTTCAGTTTCTAAATACATAAAATTGAAATAATAGTAACATCTCATTCATATCTTTGTGGTGAATATCAAAGGGAGTAGGAAGGGGGTTGACCTTTATTGAGAACATTCTGTGCTAATATACAGATGTATGACTAAATAAAAAGAAAGTTAGAAAGTGAGAATAAAGTGGAAATATTATTAAAATATTGGAAATTAAAAGCCATTAAAAGAGGGATGGGAATGAGCTATTAAATGTTAATTATCACAATTTCACAGAAACAGAAACTGGTGTGTATGGAGGGTAAGTAACTTGCTCAAGTTCTCTCGCTAGTAAGTAGATTCATTCTGGAAGTTGTCTCTTAATCATTTCACAATACTGAGAGACTGAGGCGTGGCAACATTATGGAAGTTGCAGAGACAAGACTCAAGGTCATGTCTCCCTGTAACTTCAATGTCCATTATCATTTCACTTAGCACATAACCTCTCCAAAGGCTCTGAGTTAGAGGATTTCATCCCCACTATGGCCATAGGGACATATGACTGGGTAGTTTCAGTGAATTGGCCCAAGGTTTCTGAGGGATATGGTGGAGCCAAAGTTTTAGCCAGAGTCTGCCTGCCCCTAGAGGTCTATGCTCATTTCACTGCATCCCCCTCACCCATTTTGTGACAAATCCCTCATAGGTCAGACAGAATGGAGACTTACTCTTCTTGGCTTCCTCTAGCTTGTCCTTGGCCCTTTTTTCTGCCTGAAGGAGCTGGTGGATCCCCTGAGACTGGCTGGTCATGGCAGCCTGCTTTGAGTTAGGTGGCTTCTGTGAAATCTGGAAAGTGGTGGATCTATTTATCTAAATCACCACATAACTCAGGTTGTTGTGTCAACGGTGAGTTCTAAACATGGGTGTTTGTTTCAAAATGGTCTGACTGGGCCAGATCGCTGGGCCCCAAGGAGAGCCCAAGGGTGGAATCCAGAAAAACAAGTTAAGTCAAAATGAGGAAGCTGAAAACTTGTCCTTTCAGCCAACTTCAGTATTTGCTATGAAATAAGAGAAATAAATAAAAAATGAGTAAGATGCCTTTTGGAAGATTAGCTTCCTTCTTCTTCCAGGAAATATTGACTTGTTTACTAAATTTTTCTTTCAAGTTGCAAGACCTTTTTTTTTCCTTGTCCATGCAGTTCTGGTTTTAGGGTTTTTTCCTCTATTTGTTTCTAGAGATTCAATTATCTGCTTAGGGCAAATTTTATTAACCTTTCGCTAGGAAGGAGACTTTCTGACTTTGTGCACAGAAGATAGGCTAGGAATCTATTCTTTTCTTTCTGTAGGCCTCAGGTGATAGGAATGAAAAGATTTCTTTGGGGCATTGTGTTGCTTTTTTCGTAATGCTATATGCTGGAGTTCCAGGGAGATCTTAGTGTGGTGACAAAATCAACATGAAGAGAAATTATAACTGTAGGTTTTGAGGATAAATTAAAATAATCTAAACATGTATTTTATATTACTCAGTGTTTATACTGGGTGTTGTCCTAAGATAGTACAGTGAAATCCATCTTGCTTGATTTGATTCAATCCAGTAGTGACCGGGACAATGAGAATGTTGATCACAGTGCAGAATCATAGAATACCATTTTATATGTATCTAGAATTGTTATGTGAAATGAAAAGCTAATCTTTTGATTTGTGGTCAAGGCTTTTTTTTTTTTCCTGAAATGGTTTGCAAATTGGGATTTCACATATTATTTCTTCCATTTACTACACATCAATTGCCTCACTATAAACACCAGGTTGAATTTCTTTCAATAGGGTGCATGGATTTCAAAATAATTGTAAAACAATCTGAGAGCTAATTCTGTTAAGGTTTTAATGTTAACTTTCCCCTAAGTTTAGAGTTATCCCATCATCCATGCCTGTAGCACAACGTTATGTGTACGTCATCTTTAGCAAATCTTTCTCAAATGATCAGCTCTTTTTCACAGGAATACCTTTCTTTCTTTTCGCATTCATATTTAATCAGTTTATAAAATTTAATTTTTATTGCATAATTACAATAATTGGTGTAATTGGAATAAACAGATATGTGAACAAATACAGCTCTGGTAATAGATACTTCAAATGCATAGGAGCAAAAGTGAAGGCAAACTGGAGTGTAGTTCATTAGTGTCAGATTAGGCTTGTTTTAGGCATCAGTTAGTATTAGAACAGAAAATATATATTATGTGAAATGCATAAAATGCTTAACATCACTTCCTGCCACTACCATCAGGTAATATACATCAATGATTCACACTGAGACTAACTATACTATTAGCAAATTCAAACACTTGGAACTCAGCAATATATTGATTAAATTTTAGTTGACAAAGTTCTCATACTCCTATCAGAATCCTGTACGTAATGTTGGATAGCAGTCATGACAAATTTTCAATAACCTAGATATTGAATGGAACAAAAGAATTACCCATTGTTAGTTGCTACTAATACAGTCATATTGTTAGACCTTTTATATATTTGTTTGTTTAATTAATTTTTAATTTTCATTTAAATTCAATTAATTAACATATAGTGTATTATTAGTTTCAGAGGTAGAGGTTAGTGATTCATCAGATGCATATAACACCCAGTGCTTATTACATCAAGTGTCCTCCTTAATGCTCATCACCCAGTTACCCTTTCCCACTCCCACACCTCTCCCCCAGCAACCCTCAGTTTGTTTCCTATAGTTAAGAGTCTCTTATGGTTTGTCTCCTTCTCTCATTTCATACTATTTTATTTTTCCCTCCCTTCCTCTATGCTCCTTTGTTTTGTTTCCTAAATTCCACATGTGAGTGAAATCATATGATAATTGTCTTTCTCTGACTTATTTTGCTTAGCATAATACCCTCTAGTTCCATCCACAGTCGTTGCAAATGGTAAGATTTCATTTATTTTGATGGCTGGGTAATATTCCATTGTATATATATATACTATATCTTCTTTACCCACTCATTTGTTGATGGACATTCATGTTCTTTCCATAGTTTGGCTATTGTAGACATTGCTGCTATAACATTGGGGTGCAGGTGCCCTTTCCAATCACTATGTTTGTGTCCTTTGGGTAAATACCTAATAGTGCAATTACTGGGTTGTAAGGTAGCTCTATTTTCAACTTTTTGAGGAACCTCCATACTGTTTTCCAGGGTGGCTGCACCAGCTTGCATTCCCACCAGTAGTATAAGAGGGTTCCCCTTTCTCTGCATCCTCGCCAACATCTGTCGTTTCCTGATGTTAATCTTAGCCATTCTAACTGGTATGAGGTGATATTTAACTGTGGTTTTGATTTGTATTTCTCTGATGCTGAGTGATGTTGAACATTTTTTCCTGTGTTGTTAGACCCTTTCTAAATACCTGTAACATTCAGTGAACATATCAATGGCAGAAAATTTTAATCATATTTTCTTTAAGATCAAAATACATAATTTTTAATTTTATGGCAGAAAGGTTTTTTTCCTTTTATTTAATGGAAAGGCCTTCTCGGCACAAAAATATAGACAGGACATTGTATAGTCTCTCTTGACAAAAAGATGTAAAGTGGAATATCTGGAAGAAGTGTCTTCTTAGGAGATAGACTTTGGACATAACTCAAAGTAGGGAGTTAGAATGGATTCTGTTTTCTCCTGACCCACAAAGGACTACCCTCCCAGTGGAAAGGAGAGATGAAAAGGACCATTCATAACAGAAAAATGGCAAGGAAGCTACTCATCTTATTCTGGGCTCTGGGTGGGGAAAAAAAAAAGTAAAAATAGGTCTATACTTGCATTAGCTTGCAATTATATTACCATGTCTTCCATAGAGATAAAACCATGCTGAACAGAATAAAGTGCAAAACAAATGAGAAGGCAAAGTCAAGGAGAAGTGGACAGTATGGTAGATAGAGCCAGATGCCTAGCAGTGGAATTTGAACTTTATCACACATGCAATGGATTATTTTTATATTTATTTACTATATTATTATATTATGACTATATCATAGTAACTTACTGTAACTGAGTTATTCCTTTTTTAAAAATCAAAGCTAATGCCTGATGTGACTTTTTATTTATAAAATTTACACTTTAAGGATAATCATATTTTGAAAAAATTTATCTGCTAATAACCTAGATTTTGAGTTGTGCTTTTAATATTTTGTAACATTGAGGTATCAGTAGACAAGCATTTCTTTTTCTAGTCACTAATAAAATACCAACTGTGTTTCAAAACTGGGTCTAATTGTAAACAATTTATACTGCATATGTCTATATATTAAATCACTCAATTCTCACCGTAGCACTGGACATGGGTATCATTATCACATATCACATCTTTATTTATCAATAAAGAGACAGGGCTTCTATCAAACAAGACTAATGGTCAAGAAACCATGGCTCAGAAAATATGAGTGAGAGGCCCAAGGTCACGACCTGACCTCAGGGTCAGTCATCTTCCTGCTGCACAATGCTTTTTGTTCCTAGGAAAAATGTCCTTCCATATTCCTTTTTTCTTGATGAAAAAGATAAACGGAAAACAAGGAATATCTATTGGCCTTTCCCTCTGTATAAAAAAAACTGAAAATGTGGGTCAATGAAAATGCCAGATGCTCAAACAATTGATAATAAAAATATCAAAACGAAGTGAGATTTGGCTTAACTGAGATCTTGTTTGTTGAAGATTCCCCCTCCGGAGTGCTCATATTAAGGAAATAGAGTTCTTCGTATCCTATTTATTTGGGACCACTTGCTCTGGTCTTATGGTTTATTATATTCTACTTTTTTTTATACTTAGAAATTAAACCAAATAATAGAGTTTTCTTTAATTTGATTGCTATAAATCATTTTTGGTTTTTATGTTAATGGAATATTAACATTGATGATTTCAATGTATAACACAATTTACTGATACTATTACTTATTCTTTATATATTTTATTACATTATATATAGTGTTATTTTACTATTATTTACTATTTTCAATGATAAATTGAATACTTAGCTATATATTTTTATAAAAATTCCAAGAAGTAGATAGGATTTGGCTTTTCAAATGAAGTAGAGAAATGGGTATATCACTCATAGTAATTTGTAAAGAGGAAGTGTAAAAATCAGTATAGTGTATATTTAGGTCTCTGTTCTTTGATTATCTTTTCTAAATACTTTCATATATTTTTATTAGTGAAAAATGCAAAAAAAATTGTTAAAAATGACAAAATCTTGGGGTGCCTGGGTGGCTCAGTCGGTTAAGCCTCTGCCTTCGGCTCAGGTCATGTTCCCAGGGTTCTGGGATTGAGCCTCACATAGGGCTCCCTGCTCAGCAGTGAGTCTGTTTCTCCCTCTTCCTCTCCCCCTCTGCCTGCTTGTTCTCTCTCTCTCTCAAATAAAGAAATAAAATCTTTAAGAAAAAATGACAAAATCTTAAAATCTGTTCTCTTTGGAAAAGTTTTAATTGTTGAATGTTAAGGATTACAATGAAATGCCTCTTATTTTTACTTGTATTTAACTTGAAAAAAGTTTAACATCAAATGTTTGAATAGCTGTAATTATAAATTTAGCAAGTGTTCAGTATATATATATATATATATACACACACACACACATATATATTTGGTTTCTCTTGTTTGAAGTTTCATTTCTACTCAGACTTCCTCTTGCTATACATTCCATCATCACCTCTGCATATTTCAGCTAATCATATAATCCTTTCTTCTTTTGCCCATGTTGGTTTAGCCCCTGAATCTGATTAATAGTGAAAAGTAGATTAATCCCTGGTTTCCTGAAGGCCTGAAGCTTCTAAGCTGTCAACTTCAATCATTAAGCAAAACTCTAAGACTTGGTCTGGGTGCTTCTACAGAGCACAATATTATTATTCACTTCACCTATTCATTAGAGCTGAGCAGTAATATATAAGGCAAATACAAGTGAACTATTGATCATCTTCTGTTTTCTTATCTCTACCACTAGATAGGGAAATGAGCCTTCTTATTCCTGTCTCTCATCCTCTGGCTCTTCTCCCATATCTCCCTCCAGCTTACTCACCATGCTACCTATTGTCTCTTCAACACCAGAAACATTTCTCTACACTTTCATTCAGACTCTTTCTTCTTCCTGGAATAACTTTTTCATATTTCCCTAGAACAAAAATCATTCAAAGCCCAATTTTAATGTCTACTTTAAAGGATGAAACTTTCTAGGTCCTCTCAGACCTGACTGATCCCTTCTTCATCTAGAACTTTATAGGACTTTATGCGTTAATTTCAGAAGACATTCCCCAAGCTTCATTTGCTTTTTTTCACTCACAAACTATAAGCTTTGGGGGAATAAAGGTGGCATTTTACTTGTGATTGTTTCTGGAGCAGTGCTTTGCACATAGTGGGCACAAACTTTTTTTTTTTTTTTTGGAAATTGTGGTAACATTTTCTTTCAGATGAAGTACAACAATGAACTCTATTTACTGTGAGAAATTTAAGCGGGGATTCTGCCATATTTCAAACTGTCATTTTGTGAAGCAGGGCACTTCTTATATCAAAGGAACAAACTTGTAGTAAGCAATTATTATAGCACAAAAAGTAATAAAGGTGAAAACATTTTAATTAAATATGGTAGTTGCTTAGAGCTGAAATAAAATATTCCTAGTTATGGTGAGATTGTGCAAATTGATTCCTACATAGATTCTACCATTGTGTGCTCTCAGGATTAGGTTATATAGACCTTTCATCTCCCTTTCCGGTTTTCTTAAAGAGTGCATTACATCTCCCTCTGTCTATTTTTTGCTCAATGCCTGCAAAACCTGACCTTCATTTATACATTCAAAAAATGTTTTAAATACCTATGCCATGCTAGATTACCTGAGTAAGACTTCCAGTCCTTGTTTTCCACTTGAAGTCTAATAGAAATAACTGTAATGGAAGGTAGACTATAGGGACTATGAGAATAGTTCCAAATGTAGAAGAAATACTAGACTGTGTGAGTGGTAGAGAGATGCAATTTTAACTGACAGTATTTCTTCATTATTTCTATAATGTGAGAGAATGCTGTCACTTTAGGTCTCAGTTTTGTGTTTCTTTTGCGGTATTAAATGGCTTCCCCATTTCTAGTGAAGCTCATGTTGCTTTTTGAGATGGATTCTGTGGGAAATCTGAGTCTGAGGAAGTTGTTTTGAGATTGTTGTGTAAGTGTTTCCCCTCCCCTCCTACTCTCTAGTCTACCATATACTGCTACAATAAGTTTCACTATAGGATCTGGGTGTTTATTCAAACAGATGAAAGATAGAGTCTGAAGTACCCATGTTGTTCTGAAAGATAGGCATGGGCCTTTCTGGAGTTTCTTTCTTTCTTTCTTTTTTTTTTAAAGATTTTATTTATTTATTTGAGAGAGAGAATGAGAGACAGCACAAGAGGGAAGAGGGTCAGAGGGAGAAGCAGACGCCCTGCTGAGCAGGGAGCCCGATGCGGGACTCGATCCAGGGACTCCAGGATCATGACCCAAGCCAAAGGCAGTCGTTCAACCAACTGAGCTACCCAGGCGCCCCTTTTCTGGAGTTTCTTTTACTCTATTCCATTACTCCTAGTTGGATCTCTTGAAATGCTTCTTTCACGTACCTTGAAGGACACCAACATTTTTTATTTTCTTTCTACTTCTAGCTGCTCCCTTTTAGTCTTTTTTTCTTTATCTAGTTTCTTCCCATTTTCTTTTTCTTTCTTTACTTTTCTCTGCTTTTTCCTTTTCTTTCTTCTTCTTTTTTTTTTTTTTTCAAATGTTGGAGTTACCCAGGATTCAATTTTGGACCACTTCTCTTTTTTATCTATATTCACTCCCTGGGTGATCTCATCCTGGCTCATGAGTTTAAATGTCATCTTTATGCTGATGACTCCTAAATTAAATTCCTACTTTACACCTACCCTATGAATGCCAGCCCCATTTTCACTTGCGTGTTTAAAAGGTATCTTGGACTTAACATGCCCTAATCAGAGATCTTGAACCTCAACAAGTCTGCTCCTCTTATACTTTTCCCTCATTTAAAAAAAGTAGTAGGTCCAGGGGCGTCTGGGTGGCTCAGTCCATTGAGTGTCTGACTCTTGATATCAGCTCAGGTCTCAATCTCAGGGTCATAAGTTCAAACCCTGAGTTGGGCTCCACACTGGGCATGGAGTCTACTTAAAAAAAAAAAAAAAAAGGTACTTCCATTCACATATTTGCTCAAAATCAAGTCTTCTTTTCTCTCATTCCCCATATCCAATCCTTCAACAAATCTGTTGACTCTTCCTTCAAAATAAATTTAGAATCTGACTTCTCTTCATCTCTCCATTAATACTCTGGTCAAAGCCACATCATCTCTTGAATAGATGATTTGTCATAGTCTATGAACTGCTCTTCTATTTCTATTCTTGCCCTATTTAAATCTGTTTTCAATATAACAGTGAGAATAATCCTTTTAAAACAGTGAGAACAATCTCATTCCTCTGTTCAAGGTCTTATAATGATTGCCCAGACCAGTTGGGTAAAGATGAGATCCTTACCAAGGCATCTAAAAGCTTCCACCATTCATTCCACTCAAGTTCCTCTGACCTCCCTGCTCCTGCATGCTGCTGCCTTAGAACCCATATATTTGCTCTTCTTTCTGTCTACAATGCTAATCCGTAAGTATCTGCGTGGCTTGCTTCCTCCCCACACTCATGTTCTGATTCAATGAGGACTTCTTTGACCAACCAATCTAAATTTGCCAGACTCTTCCTCCCTCTCCTACTCAGATACTCACTACCTTACTTTTCTATTTATTTTACTCCATAGCCATTAGCACCATATTACATTTTATTTTACTATTTCCTTTGTTTATTATCCACCTCTTCCCACTAGGGTACTATATTCCATCAAGGCATAGATTTTTCCTGTTTAATTCATTCCCTTATGCTCAGCATCTGGAACAATCCCTGCTACATGGTAGGTGTTCAAATATTGTTGCATGAGCAAATACATATGAAGCTACCAGGGAGAGTATGATCACTGCAACTAATCTATCTGGTAATAAATGGGAATGTCTCTGTGTAAGAGGTCTGTGGAGACCTGTTTCTTACAGTATATTCATCACCATGTTACCTCTTTTCTTCTCTTCCTGTACATTTTAATCAAATGTATACCTAAGGTTTAATGAAGCAGAAAAGAGGGAAGGAAAGAAAGAAGGAATTGAAGAAAAGAAGATAGAGAAAGAGCAATAATGTTAAATAGACTAGTTGCTTTCTACTACCAGGGGAAAAAGCATCTCTCAAAATTTTTCTGTTTAATTTATTCTTTGAGAGGACATTCAACTAGGTTTAAACAATACTACAATATATTCCAAAATTATTGGGCAAGTCATTAAGTGAGTATACCTTCATTTCCATGCCCTCACTTCCCAGTTAGGATTATGTATTGTCAATAATAAACTCAATGTAAAACTAGTTAATAGCATAGACTCGGGACTCAGCCTTTCTTCTAGCTGAGCCCATTTCTTCATCTGTAAAATGGGAGATAAAACTAGTACCTATCTTGCTGGTTTGCTCTGAATATTAAATTAGTTAATATTTATAAAGCTCTTTTTTTTTTTTTTTTGAGGGCAACACCAGGATTTATTGAACTGTGGCCTTAGTACAGGCGCTGGGGCTTGCCCATGGTGCTCTTGATGTATAAAGCCCGGACGTTCTGCCAATTCTTCTTGAGCAAGGACACCAGGAAATTGACCGCTAAGTGGATGCTGTACACAAGCTCGTCATCCGTCATCTTCACGTGGCCAACAGCCACTGCCAGACACAGCACCTTCTTCATCTGGAATTTGATGGTGGACTTTACTTCATC
>NC_138374.1:110440581-110489072 GCF_054177405.1 Leptonychotes weddellii
AGGGAACTTGCCAGCCTTATTCAGGCCTGGGCCCAGGATTCGTGGGATCTGCTTGATCAGAGATTCTGAAGCCAAAAAGGCATCATACTTCTTGGCCAGCTTCTTGACTCATTTCTTATTCTTGCTGAGTTTCTTCAGCGCCTCAATGTCCATGTGGGGAATATCCACTGCCTTGGCCTCATCACAGTGCTGCTGATCCCCCAAAACACATACGGAGAACTTGGGGCGGGGAGTGGACTTACGCCCGACGGTGCCCGAGAAACGTTTGTCCTTCTGAGGGTCATAGTTCTTCAGGCTGATCTGCAGCTCCACCGTCTCCAAAAACTTCCGGCGCTTGCGCTGGTTCCCGTGCAGAACTTCCCGCACCGCCTCGTACAGGGTGTCGCGGGAGACTTTGCTGCTCATGGTTCTTCGCGCCGCAGTAACCGAAAAAGAAAGCTATTTATAAAGCTCTTAAAATAGTGCCTGGCACTACTGTCCAGGGAAGGTCTGAAAGAAAAGTGAGGAGTTTTTATTAAGGATATTTTCTAGTCCTCAATGTTTAAATGCATCCCAATTAAAAGTGAAGATATCAGTGGGGTTCCCTTATTCAAAGACATGGTTTATGCTTTTTGCTTCAGAATTCCTTTAATAAATTTGCAACTGGACGTCATTACCCTTGAAGCAGATAAACTGAAGGGTCACTAGACATTTGTATTTCATTTGCCATTGCTCCCAAAAGGCTGAATCCTTCAGCTCATCCCTGGCATGTGGGAGTATAGAGTGACTCAGTACTGGGGCCCAAAGACCAAGAGATGGGGATCAAACCCCCATCACTTATAAGTTGGGTAATTTGGAGAAGTTATTAACCTCATTTATAAAATGCTATAGATGAAACAGTACCAATTGCATAGAATTCATAAAGGTTAAATTGGGTCAAGTATGAAAAATGTCATATAGTAAGTGCTCAATAAATGCTGGCTATTATTGTTAGCCATTGGATAAAGCAGAGATCTTACCAACAAGTACTACTTAACGTTCTTGCCCTTCACACAGCCTCAGGTATCAGAGTGACTTTGTCTAGTATCCTTCTGAAGTGTGCAGGCTTCTTTCTTCTGCATCAATGGCATATAGTCTAATTGCTTGCTTGACGTTATGTTCTGCAAAGCAGAAGAAAAATCTTACTGAGCCAGTGAAGACTGCTCCTATTAAACACTCCATTTGTTCATGCTGACCATGTGACTGACTAGTCAGTTCTTGTTAGCAACTTGTGAAGAGTACCACTAAAAGCTTTAACCTCTTCCTTAATCAATGTTAGTATAATTATAAGTACAGTCCTGTCAAGCTTTCAGGTCCAGTCACCTCTTTCACCAGGCAAACAAGCAAACAGAAACACCATATAGACCATTTAACCTATCGGGGCTGCTTACCACAGAAGAGATGTTTTTCTTGAAGATTTTACTCAGGTAATCATTATTGTGGTATTTCATGGTGGAAAGAGCCATACACATTGAACCGATATTGGGCTTAGGTTTTGACTATACCATTTTCAAACCATGTAAACTTCAAAGTGTTGCTTACCTTGACTGAGACTCTGTTTCTTTTTACTGTAAACTACTGTAATTGCATCCACTTTTTCTGTCATTGTAAGCATCAGAGATAATAAATAAAAGATGCCTATGGTAATGACTGGTATATAGAAGGATCCTTATAAATAGTAGGTACTAGTGCCAGTTGTTGGCATCACCATGTGAAGGAAAGGACAGTGACAGCAGTAAAGAGTCCTACCTCAGGGGTTGACTTGTGTCTGATAAAGTCCACGGTTTGCCCACGTCAAGATATGAACGAAAACCCTTAGAAGCCCTGTAAAATTTGGTTAACTTGGATTTGCTTATTTAAAAAACAAAAAACAAAAAACAAAAAAAACTTCGTATAGTAATTCCATGCATCCTAAAGTTTGAGTACCACTGACATAGACAGAAGAAAAGAACAAAAGGAAAAAATATCTGGGTATTCCAGTTTTCTGGCTTTCAGACAATTCTCAGATGCTTCATGGTAAATGGGAGGTTGGACAATTGGGAAGAGTTCCTGATGGCCTGGAATGTTTACTTTACTCTGTTTTACTATTAGTCTGTACCCATAACATGCCTTTTACATTTTTTTTTTTGTTTTATGAAGATTAAACAAGATAATGGAAAAGCAAGTCATTTAGAGTTTGATTTTTTTTTTTTTTTAATGTCAATGTAATAGACTTATGTAGAGCCTTCACCCTCGGTCTCTCAGATGTAGCTCTACATCAAAGGAAAATAAATGGTATAAAAAGGCATTTTTTATTTGGCATATTTTAGATCAGCCTAGAAGTTATACGTTATGGAAAATCGATATATCCTCCACAGAACTTTTTGTGATACGAATTAATTGACTTTTAACTCCACAAATTTCACAGTGCTTCTAGCACTTGACACTTTGCTAAGCACTTTCTTTTTTTTTTTTTAAAGATTTTATTTATTTATTTGACAGAGACAGAGATAGCGAGAGCAGGAACACAAGCAGCGGGAGTGGGAGAGGGAGAGCAGGCTTCCCGCCGAGGAGGGAGCCCGATGTGGGACTCGATCCCAGGACCCTGGGATCATGACCTGAGCTGAAGGCAGACGCTTAACGACTGAGCCACCCAAGCGCCCTAAACACTTTCGTATATATAACCTCATTTGAGTCTCACAATAATACCATGAGGCAGGCTCAACCAGCATAATTTTGCCCATTTTACATATGAAGAACCTGAGATGTGGGGAATTCAGGTAATTTGTCCAACTCATTTGGCTCTTAAAAGGTCAAGTTAGGACCAGGATTTGACATTTACTCTGACTCTTACTATTCTTTCTACTTAACATTACATCTTATTCTTAAGAGATTTAGGAATAAAAAAAAAAATCATGGCTTTGCATGGAAAAGACTGAGTATTCTGCAGATAATTTGGGTTGTTTACATGTGGCAGGAAGTGATTGGAGGAGGGAAGTGTATCCAAACATTTTGTAGGCATCCACCATCAATGGCCACTGTAGTTGTCTTCTTCCTGACCTTTTGCCACGCTTATGAAAATAAAGAAAGCTGCAGGTAAAAGCTTGAGATGGAGGCTGAAAATGTGTAGCCTCCAAGGCAGTACTTTGAGGTCAAATGGGATTGGGACACCCTGTGCCTAACCATTGTTAAGGTATTGATGAGGCTGTCCTTGGCAGCCCCATGTTCTTGGCTGGAGTAAAAATTGCTTCTGGGAGACCTAAGACATCATAAGATTGGAGAGAAGAGGGTGTTTCCCAGCTTGTCTTATAGAGAACTGAGACTGATTTGCATGCCATCTGCCTATAACCTCCCTCACTGAAAACTCTTGTCAGAGAGGCATGGAGGCGGCAGGTGTTCCTCTTTCCTTTCACCTCCCCTGGGGCTGCACTTTCATGACCTTATATTTTAATCTTCTAGGACTGCTCCAAATGCTCCTTTAACCTAGTTTCCCCTCTACAGGTATATGGGAGAGGGAAAGAAGAAACAACCATTGTGCTACTCACCAGTAATCCTGGAGAATGTTCAGAAACCTCAACAAAAGAGAAGTAAGGTATTAAAAAGAAAGTGCCGAGAACCAGACCTAGAGAAAAGGTTGCCTAGTGCAGACCCTGTCCCCATGCACTCTTTCTGTGTTCTGGGACACTCTCAGCTCTGAGACTCAGGCTCCAAAGATGTTATCTCCCCTTGGCCAAAGAAGCATCTAACTGCAGTGGATGTAGAAGACCATTAGTACAGGAGAGTGTTCACAGATATTAGGGAGCCAGCAAGAACCAATGGAAGCTCAAGAAGATTTGTGTTAGGAACTCAGAGAAAGAAGGGTTGGTTGGAAGAAGAGTCTGGGGCAGGAGGAGCTTCACACCCAAGCAGAAGGAAATGGCTTGTGGTAGGGAAAGGAAAAAGAAGGAGCCTGCTGTTGCAGAGTGGAACTGAGGCATGTGACAAAATGTGAGTGGCTGAGCTCATCTGAATGAAATAAGTTCCCATTCTCTTCAAATACAGGCAACATTTAAGTCTCAGTTTGTGTCTATTACATACCTTCCAAGTCAAAATAGAAATAAAATACTTGCATTATTATTTAGAACTGATGTATATTGATGTGAGTTGAATATACTTAGCCAATGTGAAAAGTTCATTATTTTAAAGTCTGAGGTTGACCAATATCACACATTAAAAAAAATGCCCAGACCAAAGAGCTGCCTTGTGCAAAATGGTAGCTACTTGCCATACTTGCCTATTAAGATCTTAAAGTGTGACTCTCTACTCCAAAATGAGATGTGCTACAAATGTAATTGCATACTGGATTTGAAGAATGTAAATATCTCATTTTTTAATCAATTGCATGTTGAAATAATGTTTTGAATGTACTGGGTAAAATAAAATGCGTAAGAATTAATTTAATCCAGTTCTTCTTTGAATGTGACTGCTAGAGAGTTTAAATTTACATATGTGGCTCATAATATATTTGTAGTGGACAATGCTGCTCTTGAGCCTGATTCTGCCATTTATTTGCTGTGCATGCTTGCGGAAGTTAGCTTCTCTGTACCTCCAATTCCTCAACTGTAAAGTAATTGAGTTATGAAGATGAAATGATTTGATATATGAAAAGTCTTTGGAGGAATATCTGGGATATAGAAAATTTAGCTGTTATCATCTATCATCTCTTGGCTATAACTTTGTTACATCAAATACATGTGTATTTGTATGTGCAGCACAGAATGTGACAGAAGCATTAAATAATACCAAGTTCTTTTATCATAGTTTTATTTCTGTTCTTCCCTCCCTCCGTCTCTCTCTCTCTTTCTTTTCTTTCTTCCTTCCTCTCTTTCTTTTCTTTCTTTCTTTCTTCCTCTCTTTCTTTCTTCCTCTCTTTCTTTCTTTCTTTCTTTCTTTCTTTCTTTCTTCTTTCTTCTTTCCTTTCTCTTCTTTCTCTTCATCTTCATCTTTTTTTGTTAGAGTTTCAGTGAACTACAATTACAAATCAGGGATGAATCTTACTTAAGGGAAGGATTGAATGGGGTATTTCTAGCTAACTGTTACAGCTATGAAAAGCATCTCAAGTGTTTTGCTGATAGTTGGAACAATGATAATTTAATTCCTTTTCAAAATAGTTTCCCATAACGCATCCTTGTTTTGTGACTGCCATGACAGGAAACATAAAATGCAGGGTCCAGAAGGTAGGGCGGGTATTTTAGTATAAACAGACAAATGTTTTTGGTTGTTTACTGTAAATAAGAAGAAATTACACTGGAATTAGTAACTTGTTTAATTAGAATCTACAGCTTATTTGTGTGTGTTTGCTTTGGCTAGTTTCTTCTCTTAAACTACTTTTCATTTGCTTAGAAGTGAACCTAAAACCCACAACATGTGGACACTTCTAAAGACAGGGAAAATCCAAAAGCTGTGGTGGAATTGGAGGAACGTGATTAAAAAGAAAAAGAGGAAATGGAAAAATTGCATTTGGTGTATTTTAAGGGACTCGATACGCTATCAAGAATATGATATGTTATTCAAAAAGTGCTTGCACAAATAGAAATCTATCCACATAACCCTGGGATGTATATAAACAGGAGTAGAATAATAGGAGAGTTCCTCTTTTATGTGACATGTATCATTGTTCCAGTGCTTTTTAAGGGAATGATTTTAATTTTTAGCTCCATAATTTAAAATGAATGTGATGGATATAGAGAGAACAGTAAAAATGATCAAAAGATTAGAAAATGAAATATCTGAGACCAGAGAATTTTAACACAGAGTTTTTAACCCCTAAAAGAAAACAATAGAGGGGAGCCTGGGTGGCTCATTTGGTTAAGCAACTGACTCTTGACTCTTGATTTTGGCTCAGGTCATAATCTCAATGTCCTGAGATGGAGCCCCGTGTTGTCTCTGAGCCAGGCGTGGAGCCGGCTTAAGATTCTCTCTGTCCCTCTCCATCTGCCCCTTCCCCCTTCTTGTCCTCTCTCTCTCTCTAAAAACAAACAAATAAACAAAAACACAGATTTTTTAAGCTGGAAGAAGGATGAGTGACAATTTACCAAAATTGGAAATGACAAATGAGCCTGAGGCAGTGAGGGTAATTATCATGTGAGAATATCAGTTGAATCTCTGCCTGAGAATCCACTTTTCAGCCTTGTGCTGTCTTAATTGACATCATTTTATTTTATTTTTTTACATTTTTCAGGAAGGGGGATATAGATCTCCTTCTTCTGCATACCCACTATACCCTATGCATCTCTTGAAAGTGCTCTGCCCTCTGGATCATGATTTTCAACTTATGTGTTTGTCTCTTCAGATCTCCAAGGACAGGGACTCAAGGCTTCTTTTTCAATACCATCCCAGAACTTGGCAATGTCTTTGGCATATAGCAATAAGTACTTAATAAATATTTGTTGCCTGAATGCACGAATAAACAGAAAAATTGGGGGTGCTTGGCTGACTCAGTCAGTTAAGCGTTGGACTCTTGATTGCAGCCCATGTCATGATCTCAGGTTCCCGAGATCAAGCTCTGCCTTGGGCTCTGCACTGAGCCTTCTTGAGATTCTCTCTCCTTCTCCCTCTGCCCCTCCCCCACCATGCATGCTGTCTCTAAAAAAAAAAAGGAAAATTTGACTTTCGTGAAAAGATATTTTAGAATAATTTAAGGTAATTATTTTGTTGCCATTAGGGCCAGTACCAAATGGTTCATCAGTTGTTTTTGATTTCAAGACTGAAGATGAGATGGGATGATGGTGCATTGCTATAGGAACTTTAGAATCAGACAGCTCTGTTTCTAGCTTGGGCAAATTGCTTAACCTTTCTGAAGCTCATCTTGTTTGTAAAATAGGGACAGTAATACCTAATGCCCTATAGAATGATTGTCAACTTGTAAATTAAATGCAGTGATGTACAAAAAGTAGTTAAGCTAAGAGTCTATCACAATGCAAGCACTACATTCATTTATTCATTCGACAACTATCTATTACTACAGGATAGGCACTATTCTAGGTGTTAAGAATATAACAGTAAACAGGGCCATTATCAATATTATAAGATATAAAAGCTTTAGGTAAAATTACTAGCCTATCAGTGATGCTTTCTGTCTTGTATTACCAGGAGGCCAATTTCCAGAGCTGCTTCTATGGACCAGTAAATACCTAGAATAACATAGAATGTTGGGAACATAGATGATCCTGTCCACCAATCTGCAATCTGAAGGATTCATGAGGACAATGTGGTCTCAAGACTGATTTGGGGATTTGGGTCCATGTTTTAGAATTCTCCCTGTTGGCCCTGAGCTTTCAGTGTTCAAAAACCCAGCTGACTCCAAAGAGCTTCCAGACTATTCTGCCTTGATAGCATTAGATTTGGCAGAAAAATACTCAGAAAAATGTACTTTAGTCCTTTCTACAATCCGCTATTGCTTTTTGTAATTCAGATTTAATAAGGAAAGCTAAATATTTAATAGGAGGAAAGTAGATTTCTTGATTGTGTTTTCTGCATCGATGGTTTTACTTTCACACACCTAAGTCCTTTGCAACTTCCGGGTGTTGCCAGAGTGGACTTTAATTTCTTTTTACCTTCTTTGTGTTTCTCCTCTCTTTACTGTGATCTCAGTAGGAACCAGGAGACAAACTGAAGCACATGATGCTCCTCATCACTTAATCTGGAAAATTCAGTATGCCCAAATACAGAAACTAAGTCCTGAAATAAACTGAGGGGTCCTCTAAACCAACAAGTCAGAAATAGTAGCATATCCGAAGGCAAGATCATCATTTTCTTTATTTCTTTTATATCCTTCCTTGATTTCTTATTCATTTAAGTCTTTCTGGTGGGCTATTTCTGAGAGTGTTTTCTCTTAATTTAGGAAAAAGAAAAGCTGGAGGAAAAAATGGTCATGGAGAAGAGAGAGAGAGGTTACACTAAAAAAAATATATCAAAACAGATTTTAATTCTTTAGCTAAATTAGAAAATTTTCTTTGCTAACTTTGAAAGATTATTGGAGTCTAAATTGAGTAGAAAAATTAATTTTGTTAGAGAGATTTGTGTCTCTACAATTTAATGGTTTCATTGCACGTGTAATACAGAATTACAGGGTGCCAGAAGGTGAATATTAACAGATTTTTTTTTTTTTTGGTCTCTCCTCCAAGAATTCAACTACTCTTTTCTTTTTATTCCCTCCCTCTTCCTTCCTTCTTCCCTTCCTTCCTTTCTTCCTCCCTCCCTCCCTCTCTTTCTTTCTTTCTTCCTTTCTTCCTTCCTTTCTTTCTTTCTTCTTTCTTCTTTCTTTCTTTCTTTCTTTCTTTCTCTCTTTCTTTTCTTTCTTCTTTCTTTCCCCCTCCCACTCTCCTCCCCCTCCCCCCTCCTTTTCCTCCCCCTCCTCCTCCTTCTTCTTCTTCTTCAGATTTAGATTCAGATTCAGATTCGGATTCAGTTCCAGGCTGAGAGAGTGATCCAGGAGTGTTGGCTAGGCTGGGTTTGCAAATGACCTTGAGGAGTTTCCTTCTTATCCAAGAAAATCAGGTTGATTTTAGGATCAATTGGTGTTTGAAGTGGATCTTCCCTCAAGTTGGCTTTAGATTATTCCCAAGTAATTTTGGTGTAATTGGAATGTTGGACCATCCTTTGACAATTCTCACCTGAATTTTTAGGCAGGATAATGTTTCTCTCTCAAAAGTTTTTGGTCTTAAAAAAAAAAAGATTTTGTTCTTGGGGTTAACCTTAGGTTAAAGATATGCTAATATTACAGCTGACCTCTGACAGATGAAAAGATACTCCCAAATGCAAGGCACAGAGGGAAAGAAGTCAACTACTGCATGTTACTGTCAGTCACTATACTGGAAATGGTGTGCACATTAGCTCCAAAACTTCAAAACAACTGTCTTAGGTGATTATAACCCCATTTTTAGTTAAGGAAATTAGTTTTCAAATAAGTTAAGTCATTTTTAAAATACCATTTAGCTAAAAAATGGCACTAGAGGAATTTAAACACAGGTCCGTCTGAGTCAAGGTCAAGATTATTCCTGTTTATACCGATGCCTCCTCAGCTAATAGGACTCCCTGTTCACAATATCTTGGTTTCCCTGAAGGTCTCAAGTACTTTTTAAACTCATATCTATTGCATATTCCAGAATAATTAATGCAAGTCTCCACAGAATTAAAATTGAAGAGTTTAGGAAAGCAAATCCAACGTTGTGTTAGAAAATACCTTGTGCAGCAAATCTAGGAGATTCCTTCCAGTTGAGTGTAAGATATATCTTGCCCAAACTGAAACAGAAGTTGAGATCTACAGCTCAAACAAAACAATTTTGCCTTTCCAATGACCAACATGGGATTAAAGAAAAAAACTTAACCCTTGGAGGAGTGGAATATACTAGCCTAAAAGCCATGGAAATCCAAGAGCTAGGATTAAGGGATGGAAAAGATATTGAAAGAAAAAGTTTCATAAAAAAGATTGAGTAATCTATACCTAGTTTGTACCTATTCTTAGTTCTTTGAACTGAATTTAAAATAAACAATTTTAAATAGCTAGTCTCAGGTGCTGTATTGCAGTGGACATGGAACTAGAATCCTAACAGGGATTGTTAGAGGAGTGTAAAGGGAAAAGTCTATGGATTTCTCTTTTGGAGAGAATTTCCAGTTGCCTGGATAGTGGCAGTGATAACATCACTATAATCTGGTTGAGGGTCATCTGTCATCCTTTTGTCACACTGCATTTTCAGGACTGGACCTGGAATACATTTATCTCTGGTAATTTTTTTTACTTTAAGTGGAGATGAGAGTGGACAGATGGAGGCAGAAGAGGGAAACTGAATAATTCAACAGGGAATTGTCTTGACTTCCCTCTTCCTTCCTTCCCTGTGCCAAGGCCTACTGTGTGATGCCAAAAGAAACAGTCAAAACTATCCATAGACAGGGGTGCCTGGGTGGCTCAGTCTGTTAAGCGTCTGCCTTCGGCTCAGGTCATGATCCCAGGGTCCTGGGATCGAGCCCCGCATCAGGCTCCCTGCTTGGCGGGAAGCCTGCCTTTCCCTCTCCCTCTGCCACTGCCCCTGCTTGTGCTCCCTCTCTCGCTCGGTGTCTCTCTATCAAATAAATAAATAAAATCTTAAAAAAAAAAAAAACTATCCATAGACAGAAATGTGCAGAGATGCATTGGGTATAGTTGCCTACGTAAATGGTACTTAGGGCTTCCTGTCATCTTAAGAAGAAGGAAGTGCAGAAGTATGTGTGTGCTAGTGTGTGAGTTTCTCACTGTGTATGTGAGTTTCGATATGTGTTTCTGGGTGAGGAAGGGGAGGATGGGTGCAGGGCAGAAATGTGAAGGAAGTACAGTAAATGTAGCATGCCTGTCCAACTCAGAATCAGCTTGAGATGCTTCTATGGTGCCCAATGTCACTCTCCATTTCTTCAGGTCTGGGAATGATTGTCCTTAATTACCTGTGTGGTTTTACGTCCATATTTCTGGGCTGCCACATCTGTTTTTAATTTTCTCTCAATTGCAAAAGCAATATATATTCAATGAAGGAAATTTGGAAAATATAGAAGACAAAGAAAATAAAATAAAACTGGCTCATAATTCTATCATCCTGCAATAACCACTATTAACATTTTGTTGTGCATTTTTCCAAGTATTTAGTTTTACAAAACTGGGATGATACTCTATATGTTGCTCTGTAACCTACTTTTCCCCTTGACTTTTATATGTTTTTATGGGACATATCCTTTTTTCAGTATGCTTTAGTATATCACTTGGACAATTCTCCATCTTCATGAGACCCACCCATGCATTGACCTTACCACAATTTTTTCTCTCAGTAATTTCTCAGTGATTTCTACCATGTCTCCTTTGGATTTCCTGATCCCTCCATAAAATCACTTCCTTGCTTATACATTCGAATTCCTTTCTTTGTGATCACATGGTAGAGCCTTAAACTTCAAAAAATTGAACTACCTTTCAATTCCACATGAAACACTGCTGGAGAAAAACATACATCTGGGTTGATTCCTCAAAATGCTATTTCAGAAACATGAAACATAGTGTCCTTCTAACAAATGAAATGTGCTCCTAATTCTGGGTCTGTGTGTGTCTCCTCTGCCCAGAAATCCATTTCCTGAGTTGTCTTCTGTGACTTACCATCAGGTTTCCCTTCAAATGTCACTAAACTCAAAGGAAACATCTATCGCTGGCCTCTACACACTGTGCTGAAGTGACTGAGTTGTCTCTTTTCTCTTAGCCTGTAGGCTTCTTGAGGAGAAGAACAATACCTAGTGGAGTTTTGTCAGATGGGAAATCTTCAATAAATGTCTGCTAAGTAAAAGAACAGATTGATAAAAAAAAATTATGTTTCTCTTCTTTTCTAATTCATAAAGATCTTTAACTACGATATCATATTTGATTCTTTTTTTAAAGATTTTATTTTTAAGTAATCTCTACACCAAACATGGGGCTCAAATTTATAATCCCGAGATTAAGAGTCACATGCTCTACTAACTGAGCCAGCCATATTTAATTCCTTTAATCAAATCTTTGTAATATTGATTTGATTTAGTAATAATATTTTGGTCAATATATATATTTTTTGAGCAGGCCTTGACTAGGTTCACACCACCAGCAGGGGGAAAACCAGAAGCTCAGTGTTACTCTTGCTTTACCATACTTCTCATGCTTCCTCACCAACATAGTCCTAAGAGCAGAATATAGAGAAGTTCTAAAAGAAATCAACCCTGGATGATATGGGATGCTGTAGCTGAACACGTCTTGCTGAAATATTACATTTCTGTTAAGTATCCAAAATTTGCTTATCTTAAAAGATGTGTGTAAATTTAGTATATTAGTCTATTGCATGTTTGCCTCAATATTATTTTTTTTAATAACTTACCAATTTACTTTACATTATTTGACTCTTTCTCTCCTCCTCCCTCAAGTAAAACTGCTACTCCAGAAAGTGCCCATATCGTCCCATGACTTCCCAGGCCTTTTTGCATCCCATCAGTTTCTGCAAAGGTATGTAAAAACCCAAATGGAGAAATAAAATGTTGTACCACACAGCCTTTCCCAGTGGTCAGTTGAAGGCAGAACCTGATAGTGTTGCTATTTGTATAAGTATTTGCAAATGAAATGAGAAACACCAACTCATTTAAGCAACATACATTTTAATTGTAAATTTGCTGAACAATATCCTAGCTCCAAGAGTATCAGAGATCTGTAACATCTGAACATGCTTTTAAGACATTTTACAACTTAGATTGAAAGAAACTTTTCCTGATTCTCCCAGATATGTAACCATACTCCACACCCCCTTCATCTGAACAACTAATGTACCTCCTGTGGATAGCTATGAAATTTATTGCACCTATTTGGAGGATATAATGTTCCCTAGAGAGAAAAAAATAGTAAGTGCTTATATGTCCAGAATGAGAAAAAGTAACTAGAGAAGACAAAGTTCCATGTTACTTGACTCCTAGATACACCTGCTCAACCTTTCAGAGGCCTGAGTCATAATAAAAGGATAAAAAATGTAATATGAGAAACATCAATGCATATTTTGATTGAATTACCAAGGGATTTCCATTTTATATAGCAGAAAAAGACAGGAAATCTATTATTTATGGCAGATTATTTATGGGTGAGAGAATTCTCAAAAATCTGGCTTTCTGTTTTAGAAAATTATCTCCAAATGCAATAATCATACATAAATACTTCCTATCACTACTCATAATGACATTTTGATAAATATTTTCTTCTATCACTAAACAAATTTAAATAACCTTTGATTTATTTGCTGAAAAATCACTGTAAAATAGCAGGAATACTGTATTCTTGTGAGGACATAAAATGCATATATATGGCAAGAAAGTGAGCTCTAAAGGCAGATTTCAGAAACTACATACTTAAATTCCTTTTGCTATTTATCTTACTTTTAATTATCTTTTGTTCCCTTGCATATCTAAAAACTGGATCCCTCTCTGCTAGAGACATTGAATACTGCAAAGGTGCAAGGCCATACAGAATTCCAAAATTACAGAATACAATAAAAATTAAAACTAGTAAACCAAATGTTTAAAAATTAATAAATTGCTACTTGGGTCTCTGACCTGTTAGGTTTAGGATGGACACATGGGGAGATTCAAGATTTCAAGCAAGAGTTGCATATCAGAATTGTCCTCTCTAGATTAAAACCATATTCCAAGAGTTCTGACTTGAGGGATCTAAATTTATAGCTTTCTTTTAAAATACTGATTGTATAGCAAAATATACAAATAAACAGACTCTAGGGAGGCAAAAAAATTTGCTCCCTTCCTCCATAATATCAGCTTCCTCTACACCACCCTGCTACAGTGGATGTGAGCCAATTCCTGTGGCAAAACATTTAAAAACAACCGTGTGGCTCCATATTGATTGGCAACACGAAATTTGGCTCCATAAAGTCTGGAGAATGAATCGGGAGCTAATGCTGTTACCTGCCTGACTTCAATGTATCTTTGTGTGCTTAGCGCAGGAAAAACAATTTAATAACAGGTAGTTTACAGTCTTGAGTATAGTGGACTGGTGAGGTTCAGCTCTAGATGCACTGGCAAAACTCAGCCAACAGATTGGTAGTTTTATTTATTTATTTATTTATTTATTTATAAAGTTAGCTTTTAATGGCCCATTTGTGATTGAATCCAGAATTTCATAGTCTATGTTACCAACCCCTGTTATAGCTAAGAACCCTAGATTTTACCAACAATTTCTGGCTATGTCTATAACATGCCAATATGGTCAGATTCAAAATACCGTAAAACTGGCTATTTAGTCTAACAATTCTGATGTTACTTTTTCAAGATACCCAACCACTTTAACACAAATAGAAAGTGAACATAGTCACAAACGTCCATATGGAAATATGCACTGTGGAGTATGCTTGTGTGAGTGATTTTTTAAAATACAGGTTTAGTAGGGGAAAATTACTTGTTTGTGTTAACCTGTAAGGTCTACAACAGAGAGTAATATTCATCTTACTTGAAATCTAAGTGTTAAATTTAGTTGGAATGAGCAGGTTTATAATGATTCTTGTAATATGGTTCATGATAAATGAAAATATCAATTTATAAATTGTCATTGAGTATTAGGCTTTTTCCACTGCCTTAGGTTATTGTAGTTTGTCTTCATATATTTCTATTAAATTCAGGATGTGGCTGACTGTCTTTCTATAAGGGTGATAATAGAGACAGGTGGTTTTATTTTGGGGCGGGGGCTTTGAAAAGAATCAGGATCACCTTAAGCCATTTTACTTCTTTGTTTTGATCATTTTTCCTCCTCCTAGTCAAAAGAGATGATGACTATTTCAGACTCAGTGCAAAGTAAATAATCTAATTTGTATCAGGATTTAAGAGCACTTATTACACCACGATAAAAAAATGAAATAGAAGCAAAACATAAAACACAGAGCATTCAAAACCTACTCCTTCAGTGTCCCAAGTGTTTCATTTCCCAAGCCCTTGCCCGCCTTTCTCTCATGCTTCTGTAAATCACTGAACAGTCTGGCTTTCTGCCATGTTCTCCTTTCCTTTACACCAACAACATCTACATTTTAACACCAGCCTCTGGTACTACTTACATTAATCTGTCTTTTATGTGCCTTTTCATATTAAAAAAAAAAGAACAAGAAGAAAGAAAGAAAGAAAGAAAGAAAGAAAGAAAGAAAGAAAGAAAGAAAGAAGAAAGAAAGAAAGAAAAGAAAGAAGAGAAAGAAAGAAAGAAAGAAAGAAAGAAAGAAAGAAAGAAAGAAAGAAAGAAAGAAAGAAAGAAAGAAAAGGCCGAGAGATCTAATTGTCTTCTGCCTTTTTTATCCTGCTCCCCTCAGCCTCCTCTAGACTTCTGGGGAGAAAACAGTTCAGATGCATAGGATTTGCATGTATTTTTAACATAAATGTGATTCAGATTTTTCTACTCTGCTTTGGGAAAATGATAGAAACATCCTTGTCTCATTTGAGATCCACAGAGGATAGCTTTCCATGAATTATATGTTTGCTGTGGGTTTTATTTTTAATTTCAGATTAGTGAAATTCCTTTTATTCCTCATTTAGTAAAAGTATTTTGAATAGATGTTGAATTTTATCGCTGTCTTTTCTCTATCTGTTGAAAAGACCACATCATGTTTCCCCTTTATTACATTAATGTGGTAAATTACTTTGGTCTTTGAATATAAATGTAGTAGTGATGATCTCTTTTTTATTTCTGGTATTAGGTATCTCTACCTTTTAAAAAAGTTGTCAGTAAACATGGATTCATCACTTTTATAAGTCTTTTTAACCGACTGAGCCACCCAGGCGCCCCTTATAAGTCTTTTTAAAGACACAACATTTGGATTTGTTAATTTGTTCTAAAAAAAATCTCTTCTATTTCTTTCTGTCTTTATGTTTTCTTTTTCTACTTTCTTTAGTCCAATTGGAGCTTTCTTTTCAAGTGTCTTAAATTAATACTTAGATCAATAAAAATTATTCATTACTTTTCAGCCTTTCTTCTTTTCTAATGTATTTGTCAATGCTATAAATTTTCCTCTAAGCATGGCTTTAGCTACTTCCCCATGTTTTGATGTGCCATATTTTAATTAATGATTTAATTTAATTAATAGATATCACTATATTTTATTTAATGATTTGATCAATGGGTAATTTAGAAACACATTGTTTAATTTCTAAACAGGTATTTTCTAGTTATCTTTTTGCTATTGTTTTCTCGTTTGGCAATGTAATCAAAGAACAGACTCTGTCTAATTTAAATACTTTGCAATTTGCTCAGCTTCTCTTGGTCCATGTGGGAGGTTTGCTCTGCAGCTATCTCTGTGTTATAGAAGCCAAGTCATAGTATTTTATCTGCATTTTATTGATTACCAGGGCAATTTTTCATTTTGTCTCTTGTTCAGAAATTTTAAATTTTGACACAGTCTGATTTGACTGATTTATAATTTGTATCTTTTATTTCGTGTTTCAGAAAATTATTCCCTATCTTGATATCCTAAAGATATTCTAACACATTTCATTTTTTAAAGTTTCTATGATAGTGAAAGAACATACTAACCAAATATGATACCAAGACAGCGTAGTACATAAATCAGGATTGGTCTAAGTAAATTGATAAATACTGTCACTCTATCCAGGACTTATCCCCTACTTTTTTTTTTTTAAATCTCTTACCTTAGCTTATCTGTCCAAATCTAAATAGGACCTCCAAATAACAATAGCTAACATTTATTATTGATTATGTGTTAGGAACTATGCTAAATGCTTTATAGACATGTTTTATTTAGTTCTCACACCAACCCGGTGAGATAGGTATCATTATCATTTCTGGTTTACAAATGAGGAAAGTGTCATGCTAAAAGTAAGGGATCTGGTAAGCAGCAGAGTTCTGCTGAGTTCAGGCAGCCTATGCAGGATCTGACTCTTAGTCACTATGGAATGCTAAGGTAATTACTAACACACAAAGAATTGTAGTAATTACTCTCTTTGCCTTTGGGATTTCTCTTGGTTCTGCTTCTCTTCTTCCGTCTAGTTTCTAGTCCTTTGCTTTTGATTTGAATTCTGACTTTTTACTTAGGCACTTTTAATTGACAGCTCTATTTTAATGATCTGCCTACCTTTGATTTAGCACTAACTTTTTATTGCTACCTACTATACTTGGCTCTAACTTCAAACTCTTGGGCTTTCACTCCATTCGTTGCTCAGGATTGAGTCTAATGCTTACCTAATAAGGGATATTAAATAAGAAATATGCTATACTCCTCCTATAACTCTAATAACTAGTGACACATCCAATACCTCCTCCAAAAACCATTTCTTCATTCACTTATCCATGTATTTAATCTTTCTTCCTTCTTTCCTTTCCTTCCTCCCTCCCCTCCCTCCCTCCCTCCCTCTTTCTTCCCTCCTTCCTTCCTTCCTTTCTTCCTTCCTTCTATCCTTGAGTTTGTCAGATGTTTATCAATGTTTAGCTGGTCTGTTCTAAGCATTGGGCATATGGGAATGAATAAGTTGTGTGCCTTGCCTTGTAGAGCTCATATTCCAGCAGAGAAGATAGGATTTAACAAATGTTGATGATAATCAGTGAAATAACATTGCATAAAATATTCTGAATTCATCATGGATGTTTTCACAAAAGAGGCAACAAATGAGCTGAACCTTCAAAGATAAGTTTTTCAGATGGATAGGGAAGAGGTGCTGGGAACTAGAGCTTAAATTAAGATGTTAGATTTCCATATATTCCTTTAAAATTGAATAGAAGTAGTCTGAAGGAAAGAACTTAGATGATCCTGGAAAAAGGGTTTATGGTCTCAAAACAAAACAAAACAAAACAAAAAAACCCACAACAAATAGGATGTTTACTATGTTAAAATCTTACATTTGAGCCTTTACTTTTTTTATTCATTCCCTCCTTTTCTTTTTCTTATTTCTCAGGGTGGTGGTTTTGGTAACCACAAAGCTGGTGACATTTTATCACTATACTCATATTTCAAATATAGCATATATTGTAAAGTTCCATAGTCGAGTGAAACCCTAAGAAGCCACAATGTTCCCCACAAGATCTGAGCACTCAGGCCCACTGCCCATTTTACTTGAGTAATCTGCCCTCAGTGTGGAGTAACCCAGTGAGTGATTTAAAATGTTTTTTCCTTTCTTCACTTTCTAGGGACTTTTCTTGACAAGCCACCAAAGCATTATTTTAGAAAATTCAATTACTTTAGCCAGGTTGAAAAAAAATCAGTTTATGCGTTGTTTTTGCATATATATATATCATTTCTACTGTATATCTTTTACATAGAAGAATGGCATCCAACAATAAATTTAGGCTCCTAAAATATTTTCCTTCATTATACTTAGTTTGCCTATAAAATATGGCTTAGTCAAAATATTAAAAGTAATTTTCATTTGTCAAAAGTTGTTAATCTATATCTTCCCTAAATTAAAAATGACTTCTAACTTTAAATTATTGAGACTGAGTTGCTACTAATAAAAAATTACATTTAGGAGTGCCTGGATGGCTCAGTTCGTAGAGCTTGATTTCTGGGTCATGAGGTCAAGCCCCACATTGCACTTAGAGCGTACAAAAAAGAAAAAGTCACATTTATTCATGTTACTAACCCTTATCTAACTTCATGTGGTTTCTAGTCTAGTCTATTATTTCTTTTCAGCTCTCCGAGAATTCATAACAATTTTAAAGAACACTAATTTATCCATTCTTTGTTCTAATATTTTCTGAATTTGTTGGTTAGCTCTTTATTCCAAATACAATCATTTTTTTTAATTCAATTACTTTACAAATGCATGAGTTTTTTTTTAAAGTAGGCAAATTAAAGTAGGCAAATTAACAAAAGAGAGAAAGAATGGATTGCACTCTCTTTTACCAAATTAAAAATGACAAAACGATTTTTTAAAGAAAAGAACCTAATGATCATCTTCAGGTTCAGAGTTGTAAGTAATTTTTTTGGATGGTTGTAAGAAGAGAAAATAGGTTTAATCTGTAAAAGAAATGATTAAATTATTATACAGCACTGCTGAACTATGTATTATATGCAAAAATGAAGACTTACCCGTGTTCCTCTAAATTTTGAGGCAAAGGCAGTTTAAGAATAGTTCTGGCTTGGGTCTCTAAATTAAACTCTTTTTTTTTGCCAAAACAGGAGACTGCCCACCCCTCCAAAATAAAGAGCAGTTTTACCTGGGGTAACCTAGAACCGTCAAAAACAATAAATTCAGAGTGGAAAAATATTAGTAAAACTTAGAGTTTAGAGTAAATCCCCAACTCATTTGAAATGTCTCCTGAATATCTCTGATAGGTAATTGTGCAGATCACCAAACCCATATTTTACTACATAGCTCTCAAACTGAAAGTTTTAAACATTTACCTCTGATTTCTGAATATTTTTTGTTTAAAAATTATGTGAATTTTACAATGTACTCTAATATAACAAAATATTCTCAAAATTAAAAAAAATAAGTGGATGAGGTAAAGATCAAAGATATAATAATTTATAATGTATTTCATTTTATTTATGAATGATTCAACACATTTTAATTTCTCTGAAATGTTTTAACATGTAAAGTAAAATATCAAAACTGTTTTGTTTTCACAAAGAAGATGTATAAGAATATTTTCATACATGAAAAATATGGAAATACTTTATTATTATACAAAATTTTATGGTAAAGCAATTCTGATACTTGGTTATAATGGTTGTCATAACTGAAAAATATATGCCATGTTGGCATATAGAGCCAAAAGAAGAAATGCATTATTAATTTTGATTATTAAATTATGGTACTAAATTTCATCCACTAATTAAGCAAAGGTTTTTGTTGAAATTTATCCATTAAATTCCTGCCATCCTTGATGTCCATGAGCTATTGTTGCACAGTAATTGGAAAATTTGCAGTTTTGTATTTTTGGAAAATAATTTAAACTCTGCAGAAATTGTACAGGAAAATTTAAGTTTCAAAAATTATGCTTACGCAAAAAATATGCTTATACATTTTTAAAGATGCCATGTCCTTTGTGGTAAAACAAAGCACAAAAGTTGGAAACATTTTTATCCATCCATTTTAATAGTGCAGAAAACTAATATATGCATTTCTCTGTTGACCACCTGTGTTGGGAAACTGTCACAGATCCTTCATGATACCTTCATCTCCTGAGAGAGACAGAGAACCAGGCTCAATTCTTCTATTAACTTCTTTCTCATTTAGGAATTGAATGTTCTCATTTTTTCCTCCTTCACTTAAGTGGACTGCCTTGAATGTCTCTGGTGGTGGGCACATTCCACTTTATAGACCATTAGGCTAGGTTAGGGTTAGGGTTAGGATTAAGTGGATTACATTTGGGGTTACCGTTCTGCTTGATTAACAGATTCTTCTTCTATTGAATCACTATCTTCCCTCTCTTAACTTCCTCTCTTTGGTCTTAGTTTGGTTTACTGGAAATCATAAAATCATGCTAGCTTGAGGATCTCAGGGCTAGATGGGACTTTAGAAGTCATATAGTTAGATTTCCCACATAGTTTAGGTGTAGAGTTGCCAGATTTACCGATAAAAAAACAGGGCATCCAGTTAAATTAGAATTTCAAATAAATAACACATTTTAATGTATAACTATGTCCCAAATATTTGCAAATACTTAGTGTCTTATATCTTATCTGGCAACCCTACATAGGTAACCACTCTGTAGGAATTCTAGCCTATGGGTAGCCAGCTTTCCCTTCTCCAAATGGAAAGAAATATTTCTTGGTAAAAGAGGGAGTGATTGATTGTAAACAGAGTGTGTATGTACATAAACATCAAAATCAGCTAAGATGACATTTTTGTTTTTTCTTCCTCCTTGTTATGAATCATAAATTATCTAATATCCTGACATGTTACGTCCTCAGAAACTTTATGGAATAAGAGCAAAGGTAATACAAAAAGTGAATTTTGTCTTGAGGATCCACACCTCATGTGTCACCACTAAAGAAGATGTACTGCACAATGTCAAGTGAGCTGATGAAGGGTAAAAACAATGGTGGCTAAGTTGGACAGACAGCATGTGTTTTTGGACTTCTTGTCAAAGAAAGCTTTCTTCACTGGCCATAGAATATTCTCCATGCTTTCTAATGGGTTTAACCTTCTAAGACATCTGTAGGCCCCCCAAAGGAAACAACTGCTCTGGAACACGGCTAGCTGTCTAGGACTTTGGAGTTTACATTCCTTTTCAGTGCAGCTCCCCAAATGCACTTGTCAACTTGATGCACAGAGAGAAGCTCATCTTAAAAAAGCACTCTCAGTCGGTCATGGAGAATGCATACTGCCATTCTGCCATATCTTGAATGTGAGTTGAGGGAAGAAAAAATTAAAAAGCTCCTTTAACGTGAAGTCACCATTGAAGTACAGCTATTTACTCTATGTGACAGATTGGGAAACTAACAAAAATGGGCTGTGGAGGCATGTTAAAAAGTTATGACCCCAGTAAAAAAGTTCCTTAGTTATGCCCGTAGTAAAGCTGTACACTGTGGGAAAATATTCTTGAAATCCACTAGTCAAAAGAAACATGACTAGAGGCTCCATTTTGTAAATGTAGCATGCTTCTGGAATTACAGTAGCTAACCCACCCCTGAAGGATGCCAGGCTGGAGATAGGGGCAGGGTCAGATTCCTGGTCCTATGAATCCTTGTGTGCACAAGGCCCAGAGCTTAGAAAGGCCCCATGCTTGGTTTATTGCTCTACTGTTACTGTCTTGAAAACCTTAATCATTTTCAATAAGGGTTCCCACATGTTCATTTATTTTATAGTGGGTCATGGAAATTATGTAGCTGCTCTTGCGTTAAGATGAGAATTTTGGTCAGGGCTGTGGTTTGTGACCAGAGGGCAGGGTTTTCCAATGTACTGTGTTACCTTCGGTAATAGGTCAGTGCCCATGTTTCCCATCATCAAGTGGGGAGTCCCACCTGCACACTATTATCCAAATCAGATCTAAAGATTGGATCTTCATTATCACTTCTACTATATCCAAGTGGTTATTAAGACCTGTGATTTCTATTGCCTCCTGTCTCTCTGCTACGGCTTTCTTCAAGTCTCCTCAGGTCTGGCTTGGTCATTGGATTATCTGACTCTGGTTCAGTCTTATGCTGTCCAATTAATCTTCTATAGTAAGGTCAAATTCTGCTTGCTACCGCTGCTTGATTTTGTAAATTAAGTTTTATGAGAACACAGCCATACCCATTAATTTATGTCTTACCTATGCCTTTTGTCCTATAGCAGCAAAATTGAGCAGTTGTAACCAAGGCTGGCAAAAGCTAAAATACTATGTGACCATTTACAGAAAAAGTTTGCCAGTCCATAGTTTATAGTTATCCCTAAATCATCTTCTAACATGCATATTTAATCTTTTTATTTCTCTGTTTAACTCTGGATTGGCACTCTATTGTTCGCGACATAAATTCTCAGCTGTTCAAACTGGCATACCCGGTTCTTGATAGGCCCCCTTCTTTTTTTTTTAAAGATAAGAGAGAATAATTTTAGTTAGTTAGTTAGTTAGTTATTTGTCAAAGAGAGCGAGCGAGCGAGAGCAAGCACAAGCAGGGGGAGAGGCAGGCAGAGGGAGAAGCAGGCTCCTGCTGAGCAAGGAATCAGATGCAAGACTCGATCCCAGGATCCTGGGATCATGACCTGAGCTGAAGGCAGACGCTTAACCGACTGAGCCACCCAGGTGTCCCAGAGAAAATTTTTTTTTAAATTTTATTTATTTATTTGAGAGAGAGAGAGAGAAAGCACGAGCAGGGGGAGGGGCAGAGGGAGAGGCAGGCTCCCCGCTGAACAGGGAGCCCCATGCAGGGGGTGGGGGTTGATGCGGGGCTGAGCCAAAGGCAGACGCTTAATTGACTGAGCCTCCAGGTACCCCGATTGATAGGCCCCCTTCTATTTCTTTGGACTCTCTGCTAACAATATCTGGACCATTGTGGTTCCTTTTGAAGTGGAGACAAGTGGGTGGGTGGGAGAAAGTTGGAGGAAAAGTGAAGTGGAAGGTTGATCAGATTTACTTCAGAAGATACTCTAAATGCCACCCTCTATTCAATGGCTTTTTGTGGGACCACACTTTTCTCAAGATTATTAAAGCTAATTTATATTCAGGCCGCAAATATAACTTACCCAACTGAATATCATCTGAACAGAAGAAATATTCATTGAGGAAAAACTATTTTCCCCAAAATGTAGTGCATTTCTATTTAAAATAACATTTATCGCTTACTATGTGCCAGGTGTTATCCTAAACATATGTGATGCATGTGCTCATTGAAATTTTTAACAGTGCTATTGTATTGGTGGAGAAAAGGAGGCTTGGAAGGGTTAAGCTATAATTAGTAGGCAGAGGGGCCAGAATTGAAACTCAGGTGTTCTCATTCCTGAAACTTCATATGTAATTACTATACTTGTGTCCTTCTGAAATAAAGCACTGCTTTTCCTTGATGTGAGGTCAGGTTCTCTGGAAAATATCATAAAGATAAATAGTTTGGAATTTTATTACTAAAATAAAACTCTGCATTTTGTTTAGAATGACCTACATGAAACAGGAAGGGCCATGGCTGCCTCTGTGATTGAGGAAGACTATGTAGCCAGACAATGCCTTTTCTTGGTTTGTCTATTGGAAATTAAGGGTGACTACAGGACTTTGTGAAGTTTGAACCCCCATGGTACGGGGGGTTGACAGTTGACTTTGGGTTTTCTTATTTATTTATTCTCATCTACTGATGAAAATAACATATTTTGTTTTGGATTGAAAGAAAAAAACCAACTTGTCAAGTCCCATTAAACCAAAAATGATATATCATCTCTGGAATTGAAATAAAGATATTTAATTTTACCATGTTCAAACTGGATCAAACTTTATAGTTGGACATGGATGTTCAAAAAGGCAAAGATTCTTGTTCAGGGTCATGGGGCAGAATCAGAAGTAGAACCAAGGGCTTAATAGACGAACCAGTGTACTTAATTACCAGGTCCCTCATTTCCTGGTTGTATATACTGTGGCTTATTTCTTGTAGCTTTTGACATCCATATAATCTCTTATTATAAACAAAATAAAACCTTAAGTGGGTGATAGTATCTGTTGTCAGATATATGAGGTTGCAATATTCTCTCTCTTTAAATTCTTCAGCAAATCTACATCCAGCACATCATGTATGTGGTAATATCAAGTTCTTGATAATTCAAGTTGCTTATCCTTACCGTGCTTGTGTTGGCAATGTCAATTATCTTCTTTTTTTTTTTTTATCATGACCTCGGTAATAATACCAGAGACCTCAATTTTCCTCCTCTTCAGCTCAGAATGTCTCTGGTCCTCACTCTTCCCTTTTTCCTTCTAGTTTCTAGTTTCTAGTTTCCATAAAATATAAGGTCTTTGGTATTTCTAAGACATCCATGTGTACCCTATTTCCTTTCCTCTTTTACTTCTTTCAAAACCTGGTTTTGAAATAGTTCTTTGTCTTTTTTAGTTTCCAACAACCTGTTTTTCCCTGGCCTCTTCCCATTATCTTGAAAACATGCTCAGGTGCTCCTTACGATGGGAAATACTCTCTTTGCCCTAACACCACCTACCGCTATAGCCTTATTGTTTTGTTTTCAATTAATTTCTAAATTTCTTGAAAAGTTCTCTGAATTAATTGCCTAACTTCTTAACTATTCCTTTATATCCCTCTATCATATGCCTTGTTTACCCACCTCTCTGGTGAAATTGCTCCCTCAAAAGTCAACATGTTAACTAGACTTACTGTGGTGATCATTTTGCAATATATACAAACATCAAGTCATTATTTGTGTACCTGAAACTAATATAATGTTATATATCAATTATATCTCAGTAAACAAAAAAGTTAACAAAAACTCATTATTGTCAAATCCAGTCGATCTTTCTTGTATTTGAGCTTCTTTCACATAGCTGAAGTATGTGATATTTTTTTTCTTGTAAATATTTCCTCTTTTAGCTTCTGTGACTCTGCCATTTCCTGGTTTCCTCTTACCTGTCCATTACTTCTCAGTTTTCTTATCTGGTCCTTCCTCAGATAGTCCTCCAAGATTCTGTACTCATTTTTCTCATCTGCTTCTTCACGCTCTTTGAATAATTCCTCCTGCCTTTCACAGCTTCACTTATCATAGTTGTTGAGTTTCCGAGTCACAGAACTCTTTGAGCAGCTGACCAAAGCTATGAACCCCTCACCCAAATTTTGACATGAGAATATAATATTTGTTAAGCTAACATTTTTTGAGCACTTACTATATGATCTATTAAGTCCTTACAACAATCTCATGAGGTTGGGTAAGGAATTTGAGTTGTGTTGAATAAAGAAACATAGCAAAGATTCACACCTCCTACATTAACTTGGCTAGGTTTCAAACCTAAGCAGAGTGACTATAAATATTCAGTGGCGTGCAAATTCTGCACACATTGTTAGCAGAATCATGCCTTCTGAATCTCTTTTAGGGACTCCTGAACTATCGTCATCAAGACCATGGCCACAAAAACCTCTTTCCCTAGCTACAGTCTGAATTCTATTTAAACTCATCTTTTTAAAACACATTTTATTGAGGATTAATTGCCATACAATAAACTGCACATATTTAGTGTACAAGTTAATAAGTTTTGACATGTGTATATATCTGTGACACCATCACTGCAATCAAGACAATAAACATATCCGCCACCTCCAAGAGTTTCCTGAGTGCCCTTTGCATCACTCCCTCCTGCCCCTTTCCAACCCACTTTGCTCAGAGGCAACTAATGATCTGTTTTCTGAGACTACAGAGCAGTTTGCATCCTCTAGTTTTATATTAGTAGAATCACACAGTATTTACTCTTTTTTTCCCTGACTTCACCTATGTTGTATGTAACAGCAGTTTATTCCTACTTTATTGCCGAGTAGTATTCCATTGAATGGATAGATCAAAATTTATTTATTTATTCACCTGTGATGGACATTTGGGTTTTTTCCCATTCGGGGCTATCACAAATAAAGCTTCTATGAATACTTTTGTACAAGTCTTTGTTCAGAGTGGAGCAGTTAGAACATATAATATACATATATTTATTTATTTTTTAAGTGCCAAAGAGTTTTGCAAAGTGGCTGCACCATTTTGCATTTCCATCCTTGATGTATGAAAATTTGAGTTGTTTCATATCCTTGCCAATACTTAGTGTGATCAATATTTTTAATTTTAGCCATTCTAATAGGAGTCTGCTGGTATCTTGAGTTTTAGTTTGAATTTTCCTAATGACTAATAGAATTGAGCATATATTCATGACCTTCATTGCCACCACATATATTCTTTGTTGAAATGGCTCTTCAAATATTTTTTCCATTTAAAAAATTGGACTTTTTCTCCTTATTTTTAAGTCTTGAGAGTTCTTTATATATTCTGAATACAAATCCCTTATTATATCTATCATATTTTCTTTCAGTTTGATTTTCATTATTTTGATAGTAATTTTTGACAACAGAAGTTTTAAATTTGGTGAACCCAATTTATCTTTTGTTTTTTAGATTTTTATTTATTTATTTGATAGTGAGAGAGAGAGAGAGCACAAGCAAAGGGAGGGACAGAGGAAGAGGGAGAAGCAGACTCCTAGCTGAGCAGGGAACCCGACATGGGGCTCGATTCCAGGACCCTGAGATCATGACCTGAGCCAAAAGCAGATGCTTAACTGCCTGAGCCACCCAGGCAGCCCATCTTTTTTTTTCCTTTATAGATATGTTTTTGATGTTGTATCAAAGAAATCTTTGCCTAATACAAGATTACAAAGATTTTTCTCCCATTTTGTTCTAGAAATGTTAGAGTTTTCAGTTTACCATTTAGGTCTAGAATCCCTCTGTAGTTAATTTGTATATGTGGTGGATTGAAGTTCATATTGTACATATGATTATCTAATTGTTCAAGCACTATTTGCTGAAAAGAATTGCCTTTTCTCCTTTGCCAAAAATCAGCTGTAGCTGATATAGGGGCCTGTTTCTTGACTTTTGTTCCATTGATCTATTTGTCTATCTTTATACCAATACCACACAGTCTTTATTACTTCAGCCTTATAATTAGTCTTGAAATCACATAATCCTCTTTTGCTCTTATTTTTCAAATTTGTTTTGGATTTTTTATGTTTCTTGAATTTTCATGCAAATTTTGAATCAAATGTTAGAATCAGCTTATCACTTTGTACAGAAAAGCCCACTGGGATTTTTGAAAGATCAATAGATCTATATAGATCAATCTGAGGAGAATCAGTATAAAAAAAATCTAGTTTTCTGACCCATGAGTAAAGAACATTTCTGCATTTATTTAGATTTTCTTTAATTTCTCTCAGCAATGTTTTACTGTTTTCAATTTATATGGGATAACCTTTAGTCAGATTCACCTCATTGTTTTTTTATGCTATTGTAAATACTAGTTTAAAAAATTTCAATATCTGATTGCTCATTGTTAACATAGAAATACAATTTTGATTTTTGTATAGAGATCTTTTATTCTACAACATCTCTAAATTCACTTTTTTTCCTAATAGCATATTGTCCATCAGATTTTTTATGAAGATGATCATGTTGTCTTCAAATAAAGGCAGTTGTATTTCTTTCTTATAGTCAGGGTGGCTTTTGTTTAGCTACTCTTGCCTTAATGGCCAGAATCTTTCACACAAAGAAAGGAAGTGGTGAAAGTGGACATCCTATCTTATTCCTGATCTTAAGGGGAAAGCATATAGTTTTCACATTAAGAATACATTAGCTGTAGAATTTTCATAGATGCACTTTATTAGGTTAAAGAACTTTCCTTCTATTCCTTGCATTGCTGAGAATTTCTATCAGAAATAGATATAGATATCAAATTTTGTCAAATGTGCTCTCTGTATCAGTTGAGAAGGTCATAGAGATTTTATTTTTTATTTTTTTAATATGGTAAATTACACTGATTTTAAAATGTTAAGCCAACCTTGTGTTTTGGGCATAAACTCTGCTGGAATTCAATTTACTAAAATTTGTTTAGTATTTTTCCATCTATGCTCATGAGGAATATAGGTCTGTAGTTCTTTTTTTGTGTAAAATCTTTGCCTAGACTTACTATCAGGATATTGCTAACCTAATACAAAATGTTGAGAAGTATTCTTTCTTTTACAGTCTTAAGTAGTTTGTGTACAATTGGTATAATTTCTTCCTTAAATATTTAGTGGAATTCACCAGTAAAGCCATGTGGACTTAAAATTTTCCTTTCTAGGAAGACTTTTTTGAAAAAGATTTATTTATTTATTTGAGAAAGAGGGGTGGGGAGGGGCAGAGGGAGAAGGAGAGAAATCCTCAAGCAGACTCTCTTCTGAGTGCTGAGCCCAATATGGGGCTAAATCCCAGGACTCTGAGATGATGACCTGAGCCAAAATCAAGAGTTGGCCACTTAACTAACTGAGTCGCCCAAGTGCCTCTTTCTGGGAAGATTTTTAACTTCAAATTTGATTTATTTAACAGATATAGGGCTATTCTAATTATCTATTTTTTCTTGAGTGAATTTGTTTATGACTTCTAAGGAATTTGTCCATTTTACCAAATTTTCCAATGTTATTGGCATTAAGCTTTTCATAATATTTTATGATACTTTTAATATCTATAAATTTTGTAGTGATGTCAACTCTTTCACTCTGGATATTAGAATTTTGTGACTTCTCTTTTTTTTTCCTGAACTTACCAGTTAGAACTTTATTAATCTTATTGATTTTCTCAAAGAATGAGGTTTTGATTTCACTGATTATTCTTTATTGTTTTTCTGGATTTGAGTTCAGTAATTTCTGTTCTAACCTTTATTAGGTTTTTTTTGCCAGCTACTAGTTTAAGTTGCTGGGTTTTTTTTCCAAGTTTCTTAAGGTTGACGTTATCAGTTTAGGACTTTTTTTTTTTTTTTTGTACTATAACTCTTTAGTGCTACAAATTCCTCTACATACTTCTTTCATGGAATCCCCCAAATTTTAATATACTGTGTTTTAATTTTTTTTCAAATCCTCCATAGTTCCATTCTCATTTCAAAATGCTCTCTAATTTTTCTCTTGATTTCTCCTTCAAACTATGGATTATTTATAAAAGTATTATTTAGTTTCCAATACATAGGGATATTCCAAGGATATTTCTATTATTGACTTCTAATTTAATTCCATGTTCTCGGAAAACATATTTTAAAAGACTTGTCTCCTTTAAATTTATTGAGGCTTGTTTTATGACCTGGAATATAGTTTATCTTAGTAAGTGTCCCATGTGCACCTGAAAAAAAAGTATAATTTCCTATTGTTGGAAGGAGTACACTATAACTGTCGATTAAGTCAATTTAGTTGATAGTATTGTCAATTTAGTTGATAGTATTGTCCAAGTCAGTTTAGTTAATAGTATTGTCAATTAAGTCAGACATATTGCATATAGCATATTCTATGACATATTCATGACATCTGTCTACTTTTTTTTAAGTCGATTATTAACAGAGGAGTATTGAGATCTTTAATTATAATTGTGGATTGTCTCTTTCTTATTGCAATTTTATTAGTTTTGCTACCCACATTTTGGAAGCCTGGTAATCATATGCATAAATATTTAAGATTGTTATGGTCTCTTGAAAAATTCATCCCTTCAACATTATGAAATGATCACTTTTATTATTGATAATATTTCTTATTCTGATATTGAATCTTTCTGATCTTAATATAGCCACTCCAGCTTTCTTTTAATTAGTATCATCATGGCATTTCTTTTTCCATTCTGTTATTTTTAAACCCTTTGAATCTATTTAAATATTATTTCTGGGGCACCTGGGTGGCTCAGTTGTTAAGCATTTGCCTCTGGCTCAGGTCATGATCCCAGGGTCCTGGGATCGAGCCCCATGTCAGGCTCCCTGCTCGATAGGGAGCCTGCTTCTCCCTCTCCCGCTTCCCCTGCCTGTGTTCTCTCTCTGTAAAATAAATAAATAAAATCTTTAAAAAAAATAAACATCATTTCTTATAAGCAGTATATAGTTAAGTTTTGTTTTTATATCCAATATGACAGTCTTTGCGTTTTAAGTGGTGTGTTTAGACTATTTACATTTGATGTGGTGTTAATAGTTAGATTTAAATATATTATTTTGCTAGTTGCTTTGTATTTGTCTCATTTGTTCTTTGTGACATTTTCTTCTTTTTCTGTCTTCTTCTAAATTAATTGAGTATTTTTTTTGTTCCTATTATACCTTTGTTGACTTATTAGCTATCATCACTTTTATTAGTGATTGCCTAGGGTAGACTGTATACCTATTTAACTTGTTAGTCAACTTTTAATGATATCACTTTATGTGTACTATAATAACTTCACAATAGTATATTTTATTTATATTCCCCTGTCCTTTGTGATATTGTTGCATACATTTTATTGTTACATATGTCATAACCCCCATACCTTGTTGTTTTTTGTTCAATAATAATTAACAATAATTAATTACCTTCTAGATACATTTAAATAACAGGGGAAAACATGTATACATTTACCCTTCTAGTTACCATTTCTGCTGATCTTCATTCTTTCGTGTACATTAATATTTTTATGCAGTACCATTTTCTTTCTGCTGAAGTACTTTCTCTAATATTCTTTATGTTTTTGTAGTGTAGATCTGCTGGTGATGAATTCTTCAGCTTTGAAAAAGTTTTTTGCCTTTATTTTTGAAAGGCATTTTCTCTATAGCATTCTCAATAGTTTTCTTTTTTAAATGTCAGCATTTCAATAATGCTATTTTCTCATATGTATTGTTTCCAGTGAGAAATCTGTGGTCATGATCATCTTTGGTCTTCTGAATGTAAAGTTCCATTTTTCTCAGGATGTTTTCAATATTTTCTCTGTGTCATTGGTCTTGAGCAATTTGATTATGATGTGCCTTACTATAGTTTTCTTCTCCTTTCTTCTTCTTCTCCTCTTAGTTTTCATCAAACTTTCTTCTTCTTTTTCTTCTTCTTCTTTCTTATCTTCTTTCTTTCTTCTTTCTTCTTTCTTCTTCTTCTTCTCCTCTTAGGTTTCATCAAACTTCTTGTACACATGTGGGTTTATGGTTTTCATCAAGTTTTGAAATTTTTCATCCATTTTTTTCAAATGATTTTTCTATCCATCCCTTCCTGAGGACTTCAATTAAATGCATTTTAGGGACTGACATCACCAAAATGCAGAGTAGAAGAACCCAGCCTCTATTACCCCACAAAAGTAAACAATTAGCTATCCATGAACAAACATAACTCTGGGAGGGCTCAGGAGTTCACTTAAAATACTTTGGCAACACAGTGGTGAAAAAAAAAAAAACCCAAAAAAGCAAAAACCGACCTGAGAATAACCACACAAAAAAGGGAAGGAAGAACAATTTCATTTTGTTTGTATTATTCAACCTCCCAGGCTGAAACTGCTCAGTGCCAAGAGGGAACTCCCTAGCTAAAGAGTTTCCCTTGACAGGGAAGGGATAGTGGGGTGGGTGATCAGCATCCTGAAACTTTTGGGGGCACTGCATGGAAGGCTCACTTTAGACTCACCTCACCAGAGACAGCCTAGAACAAGGAAGAGGGCAGGGGCAACCAGAATTAGCCACATAGTGGGAGTGGCCATGGTTCCCAATGGCCTTCTCTGCAGGGGATCCCAGCTGCTTTTGCCACTGAAGAAACCAAAGGCCAGCACAGTCACTTTGGACCCTGCAGATTTCACTGTTGATGTTTTCCCCCATAGGTTTCATGTTCATAGGTGCCAGCTGCTTGAATACCTCCCCTGACCCTCCTACTACCCCCATCCCCTGCTGGAGCCCAAGATTCACACTGGCAGCCAGCTCTGGCCTCTGCAGTTGCACAATAAGACACAAGTCCAGACCCTCTCAGCTGACTGCCACTGCTGTGTGCACACTCTGGGCTAACCTCTCCAGCTGTGTGCCTGTACTCTACTGTCTTGATTCTCATCCCAGGCCTCCACTGTCATGCGTGTACCCCTGGAGACACCCTGAAACCATGGTAGTGCACACCAAGAGCATGGGCTCCCATAGCTATTTGTGGGCCCAGATCCAGCCCTGTCTCTTGTCACAGACATGCACCATTGGGCTCACCTGCAGCTAGCCCAACCATCTGTGCACTTGCATGCCCTGACCAGACTCTTGCTCCTGGCTTTCATTTGTACATGTGCCATGAAAATAACCTGCAGTCATAGGTGTGGACACTGACAACTAGGACCCCCACAGCTGTTGTGTTCTGGCAGTTGACCACTGCCCTTGCTTCTGGCCATGGCCCTTATTACTATATATGTCTGCAACCAGCCCTTGTCATTACACAGGATCTGCAACCAGCCCTGCAGCCAAGTGTGTGCACACCACCACTCAGGCCACACCACTGCTGGCCTGGTCTTAGCTGATGGATTGGAGGTGTTCCTGAGGATTCCAAGAGTCCTTGCAACCACTGAAGACCTACCCTACAGTGCTTGCCAAGGAACATGCAGTTGTTGATCCCAGCAGCCTGAGCCATCAAGACATCACACAGGTTGAACCCAGGGTCACCACACATACCACATGCTTCTGCACTTAGCACCTTGCAACATTAGACCCAGGATCACAGAATGCTCTAGTGTACTCCTACGCACAGACAAAGGCCTTTCCTTACTGAAGTCAGTGCATAAAGACTGAAGAAGACTGCTTCTTCAAATATGCAAATACTTGAAGGCTACAGAGATTGTGAAGAATCAAGGAAACATGACATCACCATAGAAATACAGTAAGCCTCTAGAAACTGACCGCCCCCACTAAAATAGAGATACATGAATTGCCTGACAGAACATTCAAACTAATTGTTCTAAAAATGCTCAGAGAGCTACAAGTGAACACAGATAAACAATTTAACAAAGTTAGGAAAACAATACAAGAGAAGAATGAGAAGTTCAAAACAGATAGGAACATAAAAAGGAGCTGAAGAATACAGTGGTTGAACCAAAGAATCAATAGATGAAAGAATCAGTGAAACTTGAAGACAGATCCTTTGAAATTATCCAGTCAGTGGAGCAAGAGAAAAAAGAATGAAAAGGAATAAAGAAAGCTTACAATTTTTATGATGTTATTAAAAGAAACAATCTATACATTCTTGGAGTCCCAGGAGGGAGAAAGGGGTAGATAACTTATTTAAAGAAATAATGTCTGAGAACTTCCCCAAACTAGGGAGATATTTGGAATCCAATTTCATGATGCTCATAGGTCCACAAAGAAGTTCAACTCAAAGACTTCTTTTCGAAGATATAATAAACTCTCAAAAATCAAAGACAAAAAAAAAATCTTGACAAGAACAAGAGAAAAGAAGCTTGTATCTTTTAAGAGGAACTTAATAAGTCCATCAGTTAATTTCTCAGCAGAAACTGTAATGACCGGGAGAGTGGGATGATACATTAAATGTGCTGAAAGAAAAAAATTTGGTCAATCAAAAATACTTTATTTGGTAAAATTGATCTTCAGAAATGAAGGAGAAATAAAGACTTTCCTAGACAAATAAAAGTTGAGAAAGTTTATCATCACTAGACCTGCCAACAAGAAATCCTAAAAGGAGTTCTTCAAGAATATATTTGCAATTCATATATCTGATAAGGGGTTAATATTCAAAATCTATAAGCAACTCATACAAGTCAAGAGCAACAACACAAATAATCAGATTAAAAAATGAATAAAGAATTTGAATAGACATTTTTCCAAAACGGACATACAAATAGCCAACAAGTGCATGAGAAGTTGCTCAGCATCTTTAATTATTAGGAAAATGCAAGTCAAAATCACAATGAGATATCAGCTTACAACTATTAGAACGACTATTATTGAAAAGCTAAGAGGTAATTGTTGGTGAGGAGGTGGAGAAAAGGGAACTCTTGTGCACTGTCGATGGGAATGTAAATTGGTATAGCCACTATGCAAAACAGTATGGAGATTCTTTTAAAAATTAAAAACAGAACTACCAGATGATCCAACAATCCCACTTCTGGTTATATACCCAAAGGTAATGAAATCACTATTCCAAAGAGGTATCTGCAGTAGACATTTAATTTGTTTCTTTTTTATATCATTTATATATCTACTTAATTTTTTGAATAAATGGAATGCAGTTTTAATAACTATTTTAATGCTCTTCTCTGCTAATTCTGCCATCTGCATTAGTTCTGCATCAGTTTTAATTGATTGATTTTTATTCTCATTATCAGTCATATTTTCCTGCTTTTTTGCATATATGGTAAACTTTGGTTCAATGCCAGACACTTTAAATTTGCCTTGTTGGTGAGGGATGTTTTTGTATTTCTACAGCTTACTAAGTTTTATTCTAGGATACAGTTACTTAGAAATCATTTTGTATTTTTGAATCTTCCTTTTAAGATTTGTTAAGTTGGTCCAGATCAGTATTTAGTCTAAGGCTAATTATTCTCTACTACTGAGGCAAGACCCTTCTGAGTACCCTATCAATATCTTGTGATTTGTAATTTTGTCCATTCTGATTGATGTGAGCAGGCACTATTCCCAGCATGTGTGAATGCCAGATAGTTTCCTCTAATCCTCTTGAGTGGTTCTTTCTCTGGCCCTGTATTGTTTCCTCACATGCATGTGCTGATCAGTATTCTGCTGAATACTCAAGAGGACCTTCTGCGGTTTTTCTGTGTAGCTTTCTAATTTTCTGTACTCTGTCCCACAAACTTTAGCTGTGTTGGTTTTCCCAGACTCTAAGTTCCATTTCCTTAACTCAGGAGATTTTCTCAGCTCCACGGCCATGGCCAGCAGTCTCATTCAAGTTGGTAAGCCAAGGCAGTTGTAGAGCTTCCCTTGTTTGTCTCCAATCTTTCAGCGATTACTTTTCTTCATTGCCTCAGGTCCAACATCTTGAAGATCTTTGCTTCATATATTTATTTAGTCCTATTTTTGGTGACTATGAAGAATAATAAAGTAAGAAACAGAGATCATTGTGGCATAGAGTATAGATTTGGATAGGCTGCTCAGGACCCTCTATGAGTGATTAATCTGAAGAAACACTGAAAGAATTGAAGGAGTGAGCCATGAGGCTATCTTGGAGAAGAATATTTGAGGCAGAGAGATCAGCAAAGTTTTATTTTATTTTTATTTTTGTAAAGATTTTATTTATTAATTTGAGAGAGAAAGAGTGTGCACAAGCACGGGGAGAGGGAGAAGCAGACTCCCTGCTGAGCTGGGAGCCCGACATGGGGCTCGATCCCAGGACCTGGAGATCATGACCTGAGCCGAAGGCAGATGCTTAACAATCTGAGCCACGCAGGTGCCCCAAGAGATCAGCAAATTTGAGAACAGTGATGGGAACATCACTCACTAGCTTGCCAAAGAGTGCTGTGGAGGTCAATGTGGCTTGAGACAGTCAACAGACTGAGAAGATGAGACAGGAGAGAGAGCCACTCAAATAATCTGAGACTTATAAAAAAGGAAGAACTTTAGATTTCCTTCTAAGTATCATGAGAAGCTATTGTAGGATTTTTAGCAAGGGTGTATGTTTAAAAGAAAGAGATTTAACATTTTAAAGGGTATCACTAGATGCTATGTAGAAAATTGATTATAAGGGCTCAAGAGTAGAATCTGATTTAGACAAGGGTACTAACATTGGAGTTGATAAAAACTGATTCAGTTCTAGAATATTTTAAAAGAGATCATGAATATGAAATGAATTATGGGGTATGAAATGAAAGGGGTATGAATATAGGGTATTAAAAAAAAAGGTGTAAAAATGTATTACTAAGTTTTTGGCCTAAATAATGGTCTCATTTACTACCTCAGATAGCAATGAAGAGAAAAGTTTTGGAGGGGAGAATTAAGTTTGAGATGGAAGTGGAAATGTCAAGGAGGCAGTTGGATATTCAACTCTTCTATATTCACTAGAGATATTCTAGACTCATCAGCATACATATGATGTATGGGGATCACTAGGATGTGTGAGGCTTAAAGAAACCTAAAGACTGAGTTTTGATGCATTTTAAGATGTCATGGCTGGAGAATTGAAGCTGCATCAGCAAGAGACCAAGAAAGAGCAGCCAGCAAGTTGGGACAAAAACCAGGATAGTGTGGCATCCTGGAAGTCAAGCACAGAAAGTGTTTCAAGAAATAGGGAGCAATCAACCATATCAAACATTATTGAGAGGTCAAAGAAGATAAAAACTGAGAATTAACTTTGGATTATTCAGTGTACAGGTCTTCAGTAATTGTTCATTTCCTATTATTCCACAAAGCCTCAAATATTGGAAGCATTCCATTTATTTAATTGGATTAAAATTCATGATGTGCTCACTTCTTTTACTCCTGAGTTTGGGTGAAAATTTTGCTTTTCTTATTTGTTGGTATTTAAATCAAGAGATCCTCCATGTTTTCCACTTTTCACTCACTAGGTTGTTGAAGCTCAATATGGAATCCAGTGCCCTACCATCTTAGGGATGAGTGCCTAATGGAACTCCTTCTAACAGCATGAGCAGTAACCTCTTGGGGGAAGGGGTCACCTTGTGCCTAGGGAAGAGTTAACTTCTCTTGACCAGGGCGTAATGTAGGAAGCCAGTGTTCCATTTAAAGTTTGTTTCTGTTTATTTTTGAATATTATCATACTATATATGTACCCCCAAAGATACTTGAGATCCACAAGAACCCAAGGTACAATTTGATAAAGAATATACTTTACTTTTCATTCCATTAAAAATATTTCACTCTCATCTGTGATTAAAAATATAAGAACAAAATCTGAAAATAAAATAATTAACTATAAAACCTAATATCCTGTTTGCGTTTTTTACCTTAGATAGTTTTTTATTTAAACACTCAAAAGGAATTTTAAAAGAAATGTCTATTAATAACCTCGTTAATTTTCTCAATATTTTATGTGCCTGATTCAACATGTTGGTTTAATTTTAACTTTACAAATGCACTGGCCTCATTTAATCTACTACATTCTTTATATCTGAGTTGACTCTACTCTGTACAATACATCTTTTGTTTATTTAATCATCTAGATGTCATTTAGGGAGGTTTAAATAATCCATAAGTGATATATTTTCTAAATAAAGCAAACACTTTATTTATCAGACATGGTGGTAGCCTTGGGGGAAACGTCCTATGAGAGTCTTTAAGGGTTAGAAACAGAGTAGAAGTGGCTGTTTGGTGTAAATGCGTATTCTGCCCTCAGTGACAAGGGCCCTGCCAGTGACATTCTTTACCAATGAGAGCAGCTCTTCCATAGAGGTGCAAGAAGTTAGCAGGCCCACTTGATAGCTCTTCCTCCCAACCTCACAAAGGAAATATTCTAATTATCTGACTGGAAAGTAAGTAAAAGAAGAAAATGGAGACAAAATCTATTACTTTCAACCATATAACTTCATATTTTTTAAATAAATGGTACTGAAGTGTGATAGGAGCCAGAAGCTGCATAGCTTCTCTTACACAAGAGTGAAGAAAATAAGTCAAGTATGAACCTCTCTCCTGCTTTTTTAGTACTCTGATTCATAGCATTTTTTTAAATTTCATCCTCTGTGATGGTTAATTTTATGTGTCAAATTCACTGGCCACAGGGTGCTGAGATCGAACATTATGTCTGGGTGTCTGTGAAGATGTTTCTGGCTGAGATTATCATTGGAATCAATAGATTCAATAAAGTAGGTTGTCCTCCCCAATGTGGGTGGGCATCATCCAATCTGTTGAGAGACTAAAAAGAACAATACAGAGGAAGAGGGAATTCCTCCCTTTTTGCTTCCCTGTTGAGCGGGGACACTTTACCTCAGACTGAAATTTACATCATTGGTTTCCCTGGTTTTCAGGCCTTTGGACTCAAACTGAATTACATCACTGACATTCCTGTGTCTTCAGCTTACGGGCAGATATATAAATATATACAGACACATGTATATATATATGTATGTGTGTGTGTATATAAATATGTATATATTGGTTTTGTTTCCCTGGGGAACCCTGACTAATACACCCTCCATTTCGTGCTTGAGCTTAACAAATAAAATAATGAGGCTGAAACACAGCCTCTGAAAAAAACACACTTTGTTATTACATGTCTTATGTGTAAGTAGGGGATCTTTGTTGAGCACTCCAAGAATGGCTCTTCCTGATCTGTATATCTGAGTTCTTAAATTAGGCAAGAAGAACTTCCTTTAATGAGTTTTTGTCTAGATAAGGTAGGTTTGTCTAGACAGTGGAAGCCAACAACCTCAGCATCTCAGACACTGGACAGAGCAAAGTTCTGTTTCTCGCTCATACCACATGGATTGGCAGGGGATTTCTCTCTCTCTCTCTCTGACCACTGTAGTCATTTAGAGATCAGCTATGGATCTGTATTCATCATATGGCAGGGAATAGGTAGCTCAGTGAATCATATATGGCTCTTAATGCTGCCACCCAGAAATCACACGTCACTTGCACTCACATTTTATTGGGCCAAGCAAATATGATGGTGAAACTATTCAGGCTTGAGTAGAGAACAACAAAACCACATCGTTAAGCTAGACGGTCGTTCTTCAGGTTCATGGCAGGGTTACCAGGCCGTGGTTAGAAACACAGTTGCCAATATCTTGGGCTGTAATAGCTACAAGTTTAATGATCCAAGGCCAGGAACACAGGTCAGGAAAGCATTCTAAAGAGAGAGAACCAAAAGTGAGACTTAGCTGGGATCAGTTCAAACTTCTGCTCTAAGAAGATAGATTGAAGAGGCAGATAGCAGGATCTCTCTAGAGTATCTAGAATGGGTATCTAGAAGCTTTCTATGCTCATCAACTCTTCCTGATATTTATTCAAATGTTAATTCCAATGGACAAAGAATGTCTGGTTCTTTATAGCCTTTGCATATTTAGGTTCAAGTCCTGACTTCAAAGAACTTCAAACTAAGTAGATTCTGACACTTTTCAAAGTTTTTCACCATATTCTAAAAATGGACATTTTGACTATATACTTTATTTCTACCAGAAATTATATATGAAAATGGTTATATCTAATCATCTATTTACATTACCATAATAAATGTGCTGTAGCTATTATTCTAGAGATAGAGTGATGAATATTTATTGAGAACTTTCTCTCTGCTAGACATTTGATATGCATTATATCACTTGATTCTCCCATCAAGCCTGTGAATACATTATCACTAATTTGATGCTCAGAGACTGTTTACCAATGCTTACCATATTCTGGGCCCTGTGCATTATGTATTTTAAATTGGTTATCTTATTTAATTCTCAAAACAAACTTAGGTAACTAGATAAGTATTCACAGGTGAGGAAACAGAGGCACAAAAATGTTAGGTAACTTTACCAAAATCTCAAAGTTAAAATATAGAGGAGTGGATTTTTGTATTAAGTTTGTCTATTTGGCAAATCCCATTCCATCATACCAAGCTGCCTTGTTTATTAAGAAAAGATTCTAAACTAAGAACTAACTTTAAAAAACTAAACTAACTTTAAAAAATCTAGTTTATCTCATCACATGCTACCAATTAAAATTTCAGGTAAGTTGGATTCCTAGAACTCTATCCATGACTTACCTGCTCTCCACTTATTTTTCTGCCAAGATTTCCACTTGAATGTTCTGCTCTCTATCAGCAAGAATTAATTCATAACTGAAAACTCCACCAACTATAGTTTCAAGCATAAAGATATTTACTGCTTTCTTAACTCCAGAAGTCTGGAGTAGGTGATATCGATGTTGATTCATCAAAATCCTGGGTTGATATTTTGCAATTCTATAGGATTTCTTAATGCTACTACCCAGAAATGATATATCATTTCCTCTTACATTTTATTGATCCAAGGAGGGATAGTGGCAGGACAATTGCTTGAGTAGAGACAACTAAACCACATAATTAAAAAGATGGTGGCTCATAACTCAAACATCAAAGGGCCTGGGTAGAAAGCAAAGGGGGCATCTAAGGAAAAGCAAGGGAAAGAAGAGGGAGAGGGAAAGAGAGATCTCTTCTGACTTTCCTCTATCAGGTAAGAAACATCTTTCCAGAAGCTGATGCACTAGGAACGTGCTTTCACTTATCTCTTATTGATGATAATAAGTCCACATTGCAATCCTTACCTACAAGGGAGGCTAACAAAGGAATCATGGCTTTTTCAAGATTTGTTGTGGTTGGTATTTTTCCAAAATTTGTTGTATGTAGTGAAAAAGGTGAAAAAGGGTGAAAATTTGCTGTACATAGTGAAAAAGGGAGAGGAGTTAGGGAGTCAACACTAGAAACTTTCACCAACTATGATTGCCACATGCCTCCAATCAAGTATTAAATGATTCAAAAATAGTTTATTTGTTCATCCCTGAAATTCACCCCATTACCCAGTTTCAATACCACCTTCAATTAAAAATTAAAAAAAAATTATGTCATCCAATTTACCAAAAATTTCTTCCAGTTTTAATATTTACTTTAATCCCTGCATTAAAGTGCCATAAAATTAACATCTAATTTCAGTGCAAGGAGCCTTCCAATTTTGAAACTTTCTACCTTCAAATCTCATCCCCACTCCATTCCCACCATCATATCCAAAACGGTGGTGTCAAGTCTTGTCAATTTTACATCAAAATTATATTTGCAACCTGTTCATTTCCTTCTACTCTTACCATCCTTATTTCTAGGCATCATCATTTCTCATTTTGACCACTGCAATAGCATCCAAGTTGTTTTCCTCACTTCTGTTCTAGATTCCCTATAAGATATTCTTTCCAGAGTAGTTAAAGAAGATTTAGAAATGTAAATCAGATTATATTTCCCCTTGCTTAAAACTGTTCATGATCTTCCTATTGTGTAATTTTTACAGTCCTTGGTATGGACCACACCCTGATAGACTGAGAACTTCTTGAGGAGAGGGACTGTACCTGTCTTGTTCATATTCTACATTTAGCAATCAGGGCAGTGTCTATTATATATTGCAGGTGTGCATGTTAGATGGAAGAATGAATGCTAGAATTGTAAGTTACTATTATCATAGTATATAAAAGATTTATAGTAGGAACTCTTTGAGCAAGTTCTTCCTTTTTATGGAAAAGATATTCCAAAGGCCCTTTTTACACAACCATTTGGATAATGGGATCATATAGCCAAATGAGACTAAATAGTATTGACTGACTTAAACAATGTTAACAGTGAAATAATGTATATGAAAACATAACATATCTAATAGGGTATTTTCAATTCTGTTATTTTACAGGATCTTCCTACTTTAAGTGTCAACATTTTCTCTAAAAATAGTTGGATTCACCATTTTACTGTCTTAAAATGATACTTGAAAGCTATTCTTTTTACATTTGACTATATAAAGCAAATAAGATAACTAGTCTGGCAGCGAAGAATCCTCTACTATGAAATAATATGTCTAGTTTACTGAACAATTTAACTTACACATAAATACATACCTACTATCTACAAGTAGTATAAAAATTTAACACAATGTTTTCTGTATTAGTTTCCATTTATTCTCATTAGATTATTAAATGAGAATCTTAGAAGCAGTTAATGCATTTTTTTTTGTTCCTGCCCTATATGATGATTTTCTTCTTCTGACATCTCTCTGTTTATCTTTTATGCCTTACTCTGATCTATATCCCATATTAAGCCAAAACAATTCACGTGGATGGTAATTTACCTCAGAAATCATACACTAATTAAAGATGATCCCTTGTCTCTCCACACTTACTCCAAAGTCAGTCATTTAAAGTACAGTGTCTTAATTAACCTTGAACTCTACTGTTACAGTTCTGCTGTTTCTGTTCATGTTTGGCACCTCACAGATCCAGGCAATAGAATGCTTCCAATGGCAGTTGCTAGTTACATAATGCTTATAAGCAAGCCTGCTTTCCTTTTTAAATCTGCACAGTAAAAGAGGTTTTACATAGACCAACATTTGTCTCTGATGTTACCCAGAAAACTCTCTCCAATATTACTCGGAAGTCCCTCATCCTACTTTATTTCACCTTTATTTTTGCATGACAAAATTTATACTCTATATCCCACTCCTGCTCCTAGAAAAAGTAACAATAATTAAAAACTATCTGCTTATTGTTCACTGGGATCTTACTCTACAATTTTTTATACTTTACTGTGTAATAACAAAAATGTCCTCTAAAATGCAAAGCTATTAAATGTAAAATATGGTATTTTTAAATGTCACTATTTCATTTGACTCTGTATTTTTTTATTTTTGTAATTATTCTACTTGTTACATATCAACCCTGATTCTCTCCACCGTAGTTTTCCTTCTGAATTATATATAGCAAATGGCCCTAATTTAAAGTTTATATGTCAAGAATAACGCTTGTAAAGTGCAATAAGTAAGCTCTATTTTAATCCTTTACTTGAATTAGATCAGAAATTACTCAGTTGCATTGATATCTACACCATTTTATAACATCAAAATGCACTTGGTTAAAAATATTTTGGGGGGATGTCTGGGTGGTTCAGTTGGTTGAGCGTCTAAATCTTGATTTCAGCTCAGGTCATGATTTCATGGATTGTGAGATCGAGTCCCTTGTAGGGCTCTGCGTGCACTGGGGAGCCTGCTTGAAGATTCTCTCCCTCTGCCCCTAGCCCCACTCTCTCTCTCAAATAAATAAATAAATAAATCTTTACTCAAAAATATATTTTTTAATGTATCATATGTACTAGTGATATAAAAACCATATTAATTTAACTTTGAAGAATTTTTATGTGGCATTAATTGACTGTGGTTGCCTTGGCAGTATTTTTTATTTAAATATTAAGTCATTTGGTTCCCTATGACCTGATCACAAATGTGTGATTGACAACAAGTTCACCTCATCTCATGGTGGAGCTTTCCCCTGAAGCTCTCTGCAACACGGAGGTCCTGGACCTGATCAGGGAAAAATGAGAGGACCCATATATACAGAGTATGTAATGACCAGAGAGAATTGTCATTATTTCTCTTGGCTGTGAAAAAATCCACTTACCGCTTAAATCACTCACAAAAAATGAAAAATGATGGTGTCCTACTGAATGGGTTTCTCTCCATTTCATATCAGGATATTTGGCAAAATTTAAAAATTAAGCCTATAAGAATTTTCCTTTCAGGAAAAAGAAAAGAAATTTGATGTTGTGGCTATCATTGTTCGTAGCAGTGAATATGTAACAATCCTAAAGTTCCAGCACATAATCGAATGACAAGTACTCACTCTGTGCTGTCTTAGGTCAGTGGTTCTCAATCAGGGGCAATATTACCCCCAGGGAACTTTGGGCAATGTCTGGAGAGAATTTTGGTTGTCACCCTTGGGGGTGAGGGGGGGAGGTGCTACCGGCATCTAGTGGGGAGAGGTCAGGGGTCCTACTGAACATCCTTCATGCCCAGAAAAGACCCCGCAACAAAGAATAGCCGACCAAAATGTAAATAATGAGAAGACCTTGTTGGATTGAAGGAAATCTATCATTTTTTTAATGTCATCAGAATGTGAAATTTCTGTGGAAAAAGTTAATTCTAAGAATACATCTTTTCTTTTTTAGAGATACTTAAAATTTCAATTGTTGAAATCCAGATGAAAGCTGCTCAGAGTGACCAACTCTGATAGATAGGGAATAATTTGGTGGAGGTGACAGAGTAGGGGGTATTTGTGGTGACTTTGGCAGTGCACAAACACAAAGCACCCCTATGAGCTGCCTTTTGAAGAAGGAAAAAAACTGTCTCTCAAGCCAAGTGTATGTAGCTCATTAGTTACCTAACTGGACTCTCTGTTCTTTTTTAAGAGAAACTTCCTCTGGGGTTGGGAATGGGGGGAGGGGGGCACTCAAGGGATGGGAGGGGGTGGGCAGTTTGCAAGTCTGAGGAATACAAATCTTTGAGGTGACTAAATTAAAAACATGCTATGAAGCTATAAACTCACTACCGAAAACTGTGGCCTCAGGTCAGAATCCCTGCAGGAGAGCCGTTTCCTCAATGCCTGCGCTTGTTAACATTTTCTGTAAGGAGCAGCCCAGGGCTAAGTCAGCTCTGAGCAGGACTCTGGAAGCCCACATCAAAAATGACAACAGGCGGGCTAGTGTGATGAGGCCTCGGTGGGAGGTTCACCCTGTGTGAGGATTCTGTCCTGGCACACCCCGGGAGGGTAGCAAGGACAAATGTAAATGTTCTGTTTCATTGAAAATCACTTTGGATTATACAAAGCCTATTCTTTTTCACTTGAAAGGCTACCAATTTCTGCATTCATATGTGCAAGAGATGATTGTCGTTGGGCCACAGAACTACCCAGTGACAATTCCTGTGCGTGTTTTCTCCCCACAGTTCGGATGGCGTGATTTCACAGCGCTCCGTCCCCCTTATTGCAGATAACCCGGCATCCTTCTTCATTTCTCTTACGACTAGGCTTCATAGCTACAGGAAAAGAAGACAAAGAATGGCATCATTTACCTATGTGAATGGAAAATGGTGTGAAGCCATGCCGGTAAAAGACAATGTTCTCTTTCTAGTGTATTTTATTTATTTTAAAAAATTCCTAGCGCAAGTCATTGGTTTCAAGGTGGGGGGTGGTGATTTTACCTCCTCCCTGCCCCCTCTGCCCCACTCCAGGACAATTGGCACTACTTGGAGACATTTTTTGGTGGGGATTGAGGGGTCTTACTGGCGTCTAGCGGGAAGAGGCCAGGAATGCTGTTGAACATGCTGCAATGCTCAGAACAAACTCTCCCAACAAAGAATTATCTGACCACAGTATTAATAGGGCCAAGATTGAGAAAGCCTGACCTCATCCAATGTCAAGGACATAAGTGGAACTCAATGCTAAATATTCCATCTACTTATTAAGGAAACTCAGTAATAATGCTGGGAGTCAAAAGATTTTGCTTCAAACTTTCTGGACCTTTCAAAGATAATCATATTACAGATTTTGAGCATGGAATTAGTTGAAAAATGTTTTCAACTCACACCTACTCAGCCACAACAGTTCAAGAACACCTCTCTGTCTAAAAAGAAAATTAGTTTAATTATAATTAAGTTTTGAGTAATAAACAAAGTCTTAGAATATCAACCTCGATATATAAAGTAATCACAGGAGTTCATAAATGAATGAGTTATCTCATTCATGTAACCAGGTATGGCAATTTTACCTATAATGCCAGCCATGCCACATTTAAATCCTTTATGTCAGGCACCTGGGTGGCTCAGTCAGTTAAGCATCTGCCTTCGGCTTAGGTCATGGTCCCAGGATCCTGGGATCAAGTCCTGTGTCGAGCTCCCTGCTCAGTGGGGAGCCTGCTTCTCCCTCTCCCTCTGCTGCTCCCCTGCTTGTGCTCTCTCTCTCTCTGTCAAATAATAAATAAAATCTTTAAAGATAAATAAATAAATCCCTTTATGTCATAATTACGGTGTTAAAATTGAAAGTCTCAAAGGCTCCAAGAAGACCCGGACTATTATAATTTCAGGGCACCTAGGTCAAACTCAAAAGAATAATACTAACTTAAAAATATAAGGGAATATCATGTGTTGTTGTTTTCTTTTTAATTATCTGCCTGCATTTTCATGTTGCAAGATCGAGTATAGGAAAGCCAGAGACCTGAGATGAAAATTATTTTGGAAAATACTCATTCTAAATCATTTTGACTTAAGGTCCCTGTGCTGTTTTCTTGGGTCAAATTGTTGGTCTTGATCCAGTAAATTATAAAACTCAGCTCCATGGCTGGATTCATTATGAATTATGTAAGTGCTCTATTGTTGCAGTCACTTAGGTGGTCAGCATTGGTTACATGACACAATGTTCAAAATATGTACTTTATGTAATTCATCATGCTCTTGGCATTTTCTTGCCTTTAAATGTTTATATTTTCTTTTATATTTGGAAGTGCTAAAATAAACGAGACACATTTTCTGCCAAATTTAGTGAGCTCCCAAATAACAGCTTGTTTTACGCTGTATAAATAAAGTCTTTGTGCTAATGGGAGATGTACTTAGCAGCTTTCAGATTTCTACAGGTAGAAGCACATGACTTAATGTTTGAAATCTTTATGTCTGTCAAATCAACCCATGCCATGTTATGTTATGTATGGTCCCATGTTATGTCTGTCAAATCAACCCAACACATGACAACACTTGCTGTGGAAACTGAAGAGCTATTTTTAATATTGTTCTTGCTAAAAGATTTTCATTAAACTCTTTCAAGATGCATTGTTTTATTAGATGAATTTAGGAGCAGCCTCTGAGCTGTGATCATGGACCATCTCTATTTACCACAGGGTTAACATTGTAACCATCTCCACACCAAGTGCTCTTACCATCCACAAAGAGATAAGGTCCACTCCAATTAAGTCAGATTAAATGAAAAAGACAATTCTAAAATCTTTCTTTTAGATAGTACCTGGAAATTGCACTCTAGAAATGTGATTCAACGTCCGTATCAGACAATAACCATTAGCCATTGGCCTATGGGAATATGATCACAGGGCCTCAGTTGCCTCTCATTAAAATTAAAGAGTTGCATGAAACTGTCAACTCGTCTCATTAAGCATATCCCTTAGAAAATCTTATCCTTTTAAAATAGTTGAGTTTTTGGAAGAGTTATTTTAAATTTGGTGAACAATTGCCATTCTTGTTATTATATGCACAGTTGAACGTCTAACAGATAATCTGAACACTTCAAGCTCTTAAAATGGTTAGTGCTTTTAATTTTAAGTTACTACTTGAAATTTTAAGGCCTCTGTTATATTTTTAAGAGATCAAGAAATTATTTTATATTTACTATTGTGGACATTATTTGTGTTCGTTTCTATAAAGGAAAACTGCATTGATTTCTTCACTCATTAAATGTGAGCAACTTAGGGCGCCTGGGTGGCTCAGTTGGTTAAGCGACTGCCTTGGGCTCAGGTTATGATCCTGGAGTCCCGGAATCGAGTCCCACATCGGGCTCCCTGCTCAGCGGGGGGTCTGCTTCTCCCTCTGACCCTCTTCCCTCTCGTGCTCTCTGTCTCTCATTCTCTCTCTCTCAAATAAATAAATAAAATCTTTAAAAAAAAATGTGAGCAACTTATTTATGTCTTTGGTATTTAAAGTTGAGGTCCCTAAAATAACTTACTAATTTGCATATAGCAGAAACTTTCTCTCCACTTGTGATTTGGAAGAATTGTTATGATTATTATAATATTATTTACAGTGAATTACTTGTTATTATCAAACACAACACTGCTATTTGAGAATCATTGTATGGCATTGTCATAAAGAAAGAGAGAGCTGAAAATAAAAGTAAAACCAAACCAAACCAAAAAAAAGGAAGAGAGTCTTCGGAGCTTTCAGCCTGGTTGAGAAAAGCTCCTATTGCAGCAAATACTGAAATGTGTTTAATCACGAAGATTCGTTTTATTTACAGAGGGCATAAAAAAGCAAACTCAATGTTTGTTGAAGTCCTTTCTCTCTATCTCATAACTCCTTGTACCTCTCCCCCACCATACATGTGCCCAAGAAGACTTATTAGCTAACCTGAATCACCTTACTGTCAAGGCACACACCATGTCCAAATGCTGTCTGTAATCCAGGAGATCTGACCTCTACCTGTAGTGTGTGCTGCTATCTGTTATCACCACTCGTTGGAATTCTAGGTGGCACACTGGAGGTAGGCCAAAGCTCCTTCTCAACTGGAGCCTGAAAAATAACAGGGTGGAAGAGATTTTTTTCAGCTTCTACAGCACATTTATTTTGTAAAGGGCAAAAGAAATCTCAGAGGGAATTTGGAATGAAGGAAAGACAGAGGTTAAAGCTCTAGCCAATATCAACAACCCTGTAGGTCTCATAGAATACGTATGAAAAGCTTAAGGCCCGCAGAAGGGGAGTGAAGTGGGGGCGATGGTAAGCTAGCCCAGGTCACAGGGTCCCCCATTCATGTCTGTGCACTCCTAGATCTATTCCTTTCTAGTCTCTGGGTCTACAGTCTACTCACTCTTCTACCGTCAGTAAAACTCTATGTCTGCACAAAGGAAGAGATCTCAGTCTTATCATTCCAGCAGCAGAGGATTTCCTTGATGTTCCTTTTCATATTAGAGATTTGTGCCCATTACAAAATAAGTAAATTCTCTTTTGCTGGCTCTTCTTTCTGTATATCCCCCCTACTCGGACCCACTTGGGATGGTGCTTAATGAATGTTGTCCTTTTTTAAATTCACAGTCTTTTAAAAATAAGGACGTTTGGGGAAGACTTGTCATTACCTCTGCACATAACTAATATATTTATAATAATATGAACAAACTGCATGTAAATAGTGATTTGTGCATTTTTGCAGTATACTTTTAGTATATAAAAACAAAAAGAGGGGCGCCTGGGTGGCTCAGTCATTAAGCGTCTGCCTTCGGCTCAGGTCATGATCTCAGGGTCCTGGAATCGAGCCCCACATTGGGCTCCCTTCTCCGTGGGAAGCCTGCTTCTTCCTCTCCCACTCCCCCTGCTTGTGTTCCCTCTCTCACTGTGTTTCTCTCTGTCCAATAAATAAATAAAATCTTTTTAAAAAAATAAAAATAAATAAAAAAAGAATATTCACTTGTACTCTCATAATTTAAATTCTTAAAATTTGCCATTTTTAAAAATATTCTATTTTCAAAAGATAGCACTATTGTAATGTTCATGCTATTTTATGTTTAGCTTGCACTATTTAAATGTGTGAAATAAATTATGTGGAAAAAGAGCAGATGTATTGGTGAACTGTTTTCTGACAGGCTTTTCAGTTGGATGTCAAGAATTCAGGTCATTTGCCTCAGCCGAAGCAACTTCTTCCTAGAAACATCGCCAAAGGCAAGGGAAGCAAGGGCAAAAATGAACCATTGGGACTTCATCAAGATAAAAAGCTTTTGCAAAGCAAAGGAAACAGTCAACAAAACCAAAAGACAACCGACAGAATGGGAGAAGATATTTGCAAATGACATATCAGATAAAGGGCTAGTATCCAAAATCTATAAAGAACTCATCAAACTCAACACCCAAAGAACA